>NC_081414.1:259425239-259743097 GCF_030272615.1 Cryptomeria japonica | reverse complement strand
TCATTCCATCTGGTGACCGGAGAGGCGACGATGACACTGGAGGATGTATGGTGCATCCTCCGCATTCCGATACATGGGGAGATGATAGAGTATGACCCAGTGACAGGTAGAGACGCATTATGCAGGCTATTTGAGTGTGACACAGATGACTTGGACATTGTCAAGAGGGAGATCGGCTGGGAGAGCATGGCTTCCGAGTATGATCGACGATATGTGGTGATAGTAGTTGTGATAGCATGTCTACTAGCAAGAGATAGACGAGGACATGGATTCCCTATTGGATGGGGAAGAGTGCTAGAGAGGATGGCAACAGAGGGTACGGTGTACGCATGGGGACCATGTGTACTTGCTATGCTATATTTTTAGCTGCATCAGATAGCGTATCAGGGAGTTCAGACGCTGAGCTGTGGAGTCACATTGCTTCAGGTATGGGCATTTGAGCACATAGCTATATGTCGACCGATTACAGAGAGACAGGTTGTACCACACCGACCATATGTGTATTGCTATGGTGGAGCATTGAGACAGGGTCCTTTTGGATATATACTATATTGGCGACATGAGCTAGACAGACTGAGAGAGTTCATATGGAGGCCATATCGAGATTGCCCCGGATGGTCAGATGATCATGAGGAGCTACCATATTGCAGACAAGAGAGGTACTTGGTTGGGCGACCAGTAAATCGCCAGAGAGTGATTGAGATGTACCTGCTAGAGAGGGTCAGACGACAGTTTGGAGAGACATAGGATGTACCTAGGAGGACTGCATGCTTTGCCCGATCTCATAGAGAGACAAGTCAGTGGGGGAGTATGATTCAGCCACACATAGCATATGCCAACTTTGCAGAGCTATAGTAGAGACAGTGGGAGTGGAGGTCAGATGTGGTGGATGCTGGGACGATAGAGGAGTATGAGACATGGTTTGCACGACGACGGCCAGTGCCTTTGACTGATCCTGATATTCCAGTACCTAGGAGACAGGAGGACTTCCCACTCACAGGAGAGGAGGGAGATGATGAGGATGAGGAGGATGATGAGGGTGATGATGAGATTGATGGGGAGGATGAGCCAGACTCAGCTGATCAGGAGACATTGCAGGATATTCCTATAGAGCTGGGGACAGCTAGGACAGAGGAGATGGATACGTGCAGGGCTACCATAGCGAGCCAGCATGATTATATTGCGACATTGGAGAGACAGAATGCCATTTTGAGGACAGAATGAGATATAGCAATAGCTCAGGCACAACGAGAGGGACAGAGAGTCATTGAGTTCATTGGATCGATTAGGGATGCCAGTGCACGGGAGATGGCACAGATGCTAGTAGAGACCAGAGAGGAGAGACTGTATTGGAGGACACTATATGAGAGTGCAGTTCCACCGGAGTGGAGAGCACCTTCATATTGGGCATGATCGAGGACAGAGAGCAGGTCACGCTCTCAGAGATCATTGAGCAGCATGGGGGTGAGTGGACCTATGAGACCACCACAGCCAGGACCAGGAGGGACGTCATCCGCGAGACATGGCAGGGATGAGGAGGATAGAGGGAGCACCTAGTGACAAAGGCACGTGCTCCTTATGATAGACAATGGACATTATGTAGTTTGACATTTTGTAGTCAGCCTGCAGGCCATACTTAGGACAAACCAGTCTGATTTTGTACTCCGATATTATTATGATATGTGATATGACAGGCATTGATATGATGAGATGCAATATGTTATGACTTATGTTATTTTGCATGTATGGATGACTTAGGCATTATTTATGTACCATTGTGGAACATGTATGGATGTATTTTTTTTGTATTTTTGATGCATTTATGATATGAAATGGATAAAATGCTTGATATGAAGCTTGATATAATGCAAATGTACTAACCAATGAATGCAGGATGCAGCATATGTGTTTGGATATCGGAGCACTAGACCAAACTGACTATCCGGACTGATGGAAGAAATGTTAGTAAGAAATGAGATAGAGGGCAGTTAGAGATGATGAAAAACTTGCTTTCAGTAATGCACTTTGTAGGTGAGAACCTTTATTTTTATGTAGCAAAATGGATGCGTAGCATCATGGCATTGAAGGCCAGAGCTGAAATGCAACCCTTTTTGCAAAAGACAGACACATCACAGACAAACGACAATCACAACAAAAAAGAAAGGGATCATGAGCCATCCCGGTCACTCTAAATCACTCAATGACATCATCGAGCAACATAGGAACATGATCGAAGTCAAAGATAAATCAATAAAAAGATAAGATACACAAATTCAAGCAAATTGGACAAACATCTTGATCTTCATTGTCAAAAGTTGAAAGTGCTGATAGGACGATCATGTTGTCTGGTTTAAGGAAATGCGGTACCCCGTCTAAGACAGGACACAGTCTGGTTTCGAGTATACCACACCCTGTATAAGACCCATGATAGCAGTAACAAGGACAAATGGTTTTGATGTTGATATTTGATTGATAAGACAATTTTGATCAGTTTGAATGTTTGATTTGATTGAAAAAGGTCATCTGTTAAAGCATGATTTCAATAAAGCACAATGTTCGATTGATTGCGAGGCATTGGATGTATACTCAGTGAGCTGTCTAATGTACAAAAGGAATAATTATTTGCAAAATGTTTGTTTTTTGTTTTTGGAGTTTTACAATTTTTTTGTGTTTTTTCAGGACTTTATTTGATTTTTAGAGATTTTTTCAGGACCTTTTTTTGATTTTTATGAATTTTTTCAGGACATTTTTCAGTTTTTTATGACCTTTTTTTTTTCAGGACTTTTTTCAATTTTTATGAATTTTTTCAGGAAATTTTTCATTTTTTATGATTTATTTCAGGACATTTTTAAATATTTTTTTGGATATTTTTTTCAGGACATTATTTGATTTTTAGATTTTTTCAGGACATTTTTCAATTTTTATGGATTTTGCCCCCAGTGTCTAGCAAGGAAAGGAATATGACAGGTGAATAAAAAGGCTTTCTAAAATAATGGTGGATAGAGGGAAGACAAAGGCCTTTTATCATGGAGACAACGCAGATGCAATTTCCAAGGGCTATGGCGTGATAGGACAAGAGACTGGATATGACAATGTAAAGTAGGAACATGGCATGAGGGACATGTCAAGAGGTGTTTGAAACCATGTTTAAATTTTGTGTCCTTATGTTAGATCAAGATCAAGATCAAGGGACAAAAGAGTGTATGGATAGCAATAAGATATGGATAGGATAAGCAAGACCAAGAATGGGTAAGGGACATGGACTGAAGGTCGGGATTGGCTAAGGGATAGTGGCAGAAAGTCGCAATAAGATAGGGAATATGGATGAGAGGTTATAATAAGCAAATGGATAAATGACCAAAAGCTATGATAGACTAAAAGCTGTGAACAAGATGCATGATGCTCATGAGGATCCTCAGCCTTGTCAAGATCAAATGTGGAAAGGGAAACTGGACATGAAGGACAATAGTATATGAAGGGTAATGATAAGGGTTTGATAAGATAATGGAAGAATGAAGGACAAAAGGATATGATAGGATAAAACCTGCCCCCAAGTGTGGTGTGCAAGAAGTTCATAGATTACACATGATGCCTGTTTGCCAGGTTTTCATCATGGTACTTGCCAAGGCGCCTATTTGCCAGGTTTTCACCAGTGGACGAATTATTTTTGCTTTACTTTTTTCTTTTTTCTTTTCTTTTTGTCTTTTTTTTTTGTATTTTGACTTTTTCAATAGAAGATGGACACATGATAGGGGATGGAAGAAGGACTCAAGCATCTTTTTTTCTTTTTTTTTTGGATAGTAGTGTTAAAAAAATTGGACCATGACCTCTAAAAGTATGCTCAAAGACGTTGGTAGGATAGGGACATGGAAAATGAGATGAAACTAAGGCAAGGATTTATGCAAAGGATTGGACCAGAGGGATGGAAGGATGAAAAATATGCATTGGATAATAGGTAGGGTATTGGAAGAATTGGGCTTGAGTGGATGGAAATGTTGGCAAGATCGACATTGGCACACACCTTGAGGGGTGATGGACTGATGGAGGAAAAATAGATCTCAAATTGTGAGATTTGGATGGAGGAATAGCTTGGGATTTTGGGACATAAGAGCCCAAATGGATGAAGAAGGTGATGAAGGAATAGACTTGGAAGGTTTGGATGGAGGAATAGAAATTGTAGATGCCAATTTTGATGTTTCTTTAGGCTTTTGTGCTTCAAGGAGATGCTTAGGGATCCACATGGTTTTTGATTTTTCATGCTTTTGTGGTTCCTTGGAGTGCATTGCTTGTACAAGGGATTTAGGAACCCATATATATTTTGACTTTGCTTTATTTTGCTCAGTGGGCCTTTGTGGCCTTTTGGGTATTTCTTTTCCTTTATAGATCATATTGTTCTTTGCTTTGACATGTCGATTATATTGGACATGTTGATCCTTGAATACATGTGGATTTTTAGACTTATGACTTTTATGCTTGGCATCCAAATTGCTTGGAAGAGGGAATGAATGTCGATGTGGATGGGAATGATATGGAGGCATGTGGGATGGATGGAAGGTTCTCCAAGATGTGTGCCTTTGCTGATGTTGCATAGGAGACGAAGGGATATAGGGACCTAGAATGGATGGAAGCGATGATGGGGAAGGTGGACATTTGGATTTTGACTTTGAAGGGATACCAACGCCTTGAGTGTGAGTTGTGTAGACATGACCTTGAAGATTTTCTTCCACATGAAGGGATTCTTGCTTATGGAGATCTACTCCTTTTCCTTTATGAATATCTTGACTTGTAGGATACTCTTTTCTTTGGGAAGAAGACGCGAGTCCATTATGAGGTGGATATGATATAAGAGAAATAATGAGATCTTGAAGTGGATCGGATTGGACCAAAGTGGAAGAACCCATTATGCATGTCAAGGGTTCATGAACATCTTGCACTGACACATTAGAATCATGAGGGGGATTAGGATCATGAGAGGGACTAGGATTTTGTAGTGGACATGGTTCAATGACAGGCTCTTCAAGAGATGGAATGGGAGAAATAATGGGATCATCAAAAGGAATGCAATCTTGGAATGGATATGGATCATTAGGACAAGGAGATGGAGGAACAAGTGGATCTTGTGGAGATTCTGAAGGAATAATAGAGTCTTGCATTGGAAATGAATTTGGAAGGATACTTTGATCTTGACAAGGAGGAAGATCATTGGATTCCTCTTTAAAGGTGCTTTGCTCTTGACTTTTAATGGAATCATCGGAAAACATGGAAGGGATATCTTGATCTTTCTTAGGAAGTGGAATGTCAATGGGATTTGGAAGGACATTTTTTTCTTGGAATGGAAGGGGATCATTTAGGATTGGATGAACTAGGATATTTTGATCTTGCTCGGGGAATGGAGTGTCAATAGGACTTTGGATAGGATGGACAAGAATAGGGGAATCATCGTGAGTGTCTGGGAACATGGGATCTTGGTCAACAATTGGATGGGATGATAAGGTTTCAGGATCTTGGTCTTCATCTGTTTTAGGACTTGTTTCTTCATGCTCTAAATTATCCTCTTGACATGAGGTTGGACTTTTGATATGCATGGAGGATTCTGACAAGGGATCAATGGTTTGGCATGAAGGAAATGCACTTTGAACATTTGTGATGGATTTTGGCAAGGAATTAATGCTTGAACATAAGGAAGAGGGACTTTGAATGGGGTCCTATAAAATAGGTAATGGATATAAAGTGCATTGTGGCATTGGGTCTTGTATTTCTGAAACATGACAAGGATGTGCATCATGAATTGGATTATCATTGCAATCAATTATGGATAGCTCTTGGATAATTGCATCCTTGGGTGTATTGTTTGATGAGGACAATATGGAAGGTTCTTGTGAAACTTCTAGAGGTGTATGGATAGATGCCACTGGAGAGTCAATTTGTTTGCGAGGGGATGAGGCATTGCTAGACATAAGTGTATTATTTTGATCTTCCTCAAAGAACTCACTTGGTCGTTTCCTTAAGATCATTGCAATAAAGCCACCTTTCTTTCGAGGTTTTGACATGATTGGATCTGGAATTTGAACTTGTTTTTGGTTTGATGTCATGTTTTGATATTGGACTTGGTTCAATTGTTCTGACATGTTTGAAACTTGGGTTCGTGTGTGCTGCAACCTTTGTTTTTGAATGTTTGGTTGTTGTTGTTGACATTGATATGTCGATTGAACTTGTTGATATTCCACCATTGGTTGAACTATTTGTGGACATTGTATAGTTGGTTGGACATATTGTTGAAATTGAACCATTGGTTGTGTTGGTTGCATATGTTGGACAATTGGTTGAGCCATTGTTGTATTGGTTGAAAATCGGATTGATAGTAAACACCTTCTTGTTCTTGTTGTGGAGGCACATAATGTTGAAATTGATGTTGTCTCTTTTCTTGAAATTGTTTCATCATCTCTATTTGGGAGAGGAGAGCTGGTATGTCTAATCATTCGATAAGAGACCTTACATCAATTGGCTCAATATTTGGATTTCGACCTGGAAGTTTTTGAAACATTTTGGACATTTGTGATCTATTCTTCGCAATGTTTTTCACTCTTTGTTCCAAAATCTCATTTTCTTGAGCTAGTTTCTCCTCTAGTTTTTGTATTTGGAGACTTGTTTCATCATAAAAAGTTTGATCGATATTGCCTTGTTGTTGGGTTTGATATAATTGTGATTGCATTGTCGGTTGATATGTCAAACTTTGTTGCATCATTGGTGCTTGGAACCTTGTTTCAATAGACATGTCACTATGCAAATGCAATATTTTTGGAATTTTTCAAGGATAATGTATGATATGCAACTAAATGCAAACTAAAATAGATGAAAATGCAATCTATGGCAAGAATGCAACCTATGTTTTTTGGTTGTTTTTCAAGATTTTGACAAACTTCTTGGAATGCAAATCTAAAAGAGACCCTTAGGAAATTGAAATGATGTCTAGACTTCAAAGGACAAAAGGACCAAGTGACAAAAGGACAAAATGACAAAGTCTCCCCTATATGCTTGGATACTAAGCTAGGTTTGACCAAATGACAATAATGACATAAAGAGAAAAGGTTTGATAAGGTCTAGACTTCTTAACAATGACTTAGGGTTTATCAAAGATTTGGATTACTCAAGTATGACAGAACCTAATTTTATATGCAAAGGGACAATTGCTATGATATGATAATGACTTAAGCTTAATGAAGAGACTTAGGGTATGCAAATATGAATGTATGACAATGGTATGACTTTAATGCAAGAGGACACATGCAAATGGATGACTCTTATTGATATGCAAAGGAGTATGACTTAGGTGAAACTAACCTTGGTACTTGACAATGAACTTTGCAAAATGCAACTTAGGATGAACTTAAATGTAAGTGACATGCATGTTGAGACAAAATTTTGAACAATGTTTGACAACCATATTTCAAGGTATTTTGAAATTTGTTGGATGAAATGCTCTTATGTTTAACCTTGTTTTGAATCAATTTGTCTTGTTTTTGGAATGATACACAATTCAACTTTTGACAAACAAAGAATACAAGATATTGCAACTTAGACTCAAGACAATCATGCTCATTTCCACATTTCTTATGGTAAGCAAAGACATTAGGTACTTGAGAGGTAGACTCATTATGGGATTCAAGGAAAATACATAGATGCTTGACCCCACGGGCTCCCCTCCATGGCACTCACTTCTCAGGGCAGCCAAGCATCAGGCCCCATGGAAATCTCCCCATGGCGAACTTAGTATCTCTTCCAAGTATCTGAACTTGTCCTTCTCAAGCAACTAGAAGGGTTTTTGGCCTCTAAAACAAGGTGTTTAGTAAGGATTTCTGTTAAGCATTACTCCTTGATGTCACACAAGCATGATTGAGACATTAAGCCCATCAAGATACCAAACAAATGTAGTCACGCAAGCACGATTTAGACCAAGAGGCCCTACTTAGATGTTGATATGAGAAAGAGTTCAAGGGTCATCACTTCCCAAGTAACTGCAATTCCCACGTAACACTTCCTTCAAAGCTTTCGCTCATCGGGTATTTTTTTATAGTGAGTTAGAATGCCAAGGAATTCTAGCTATACTCACTTTGGGTCATTCCCTTCTCATGATTATCACTTGCTTGCAAAAGCAAAGTGGTCGGGAAGGCAGGCCCTCTAAATGTGACACACAATCAACAACACAAGCATGGTATCGAAGATCTGGATTTCTGATCACCCTAAGAAGGATGAGAGCATACTCTCCTACTCCAATGTCATACTTAACAATCAAAGCAAACAAATGTTCATTCCAACCTACTTAGAAATTACTAGGTGCCTAAAAATTAAATGCAAACAAAAAGTTTGATTGTTTCTCCAAGGCAACCTGCAAAAACCCAAGTTAGGAGTTTGATACGCTTATTCTTTGACTTTCGAATCTGCACAAAGTGTGTTAGTAGTTTGATTTATTATCTTTGCCATGCGTATGCCAAGATTCTACATAGATAATTAGTACTAAAATCCAAAGCACAGAAAATAGAATGCAAAAATACAACAAATTTCAAGTAAACACTGCATTTTTTACCTCTGTTCTGGACTTTACACAGGCACAGAACCCATGACACAGGCACAGAATGTAGGACACAAGCACAGAATGTCACCTACATAAGCACAGAATGCTCAACAAAGGCACAGGTTGCTTCACACAGGTGCAGGAGTCTCCAGAATACCCTGCACGACCCTGTTTTTGGGTTTTTTGGCCTGCAAATCAACTTGAGAGCACTCAAAACACCATAAAGAGGTTAGAAGGTTAGTGTTCACGTCAGGTTCACCAATTAATGTACGTTAGGAAATAGGAAATCATCACAAGCAAGATAAAAACTAATAATCAATCACAAATGCATTCATTGCAATGAATCTATCCTAAGACACATTCGATAGAGACATGAAAACAAAGCATACAAAACTAATGATTGTGCAAACTAGATGACGATTTGAATGCTCCTTCCATGCGGCTCCATTGTTCTTCTTTCCTCTTCAAATGGTTGTGGATCTCACCTACAAGTGCACACACATGATTGAAAGCAAGATTGACATTGATTATTGATCAAGAGTACTAGAAGCATAAATTCGATAGTCTGATTATCAATTATTCTCATTATTAGCCAAGATTGAAGAAATTCATCCAATTTATAGAAGAATTGGAGAGATGAAAAGATTAGCATGATAGTGATTCGAATGGAAATTCAAATCAAGAATAGCAAAATTATGACATGTCTATGACAAATTGCTATGCAAGGGTTTATGACAATTTATGACAAATTTTATGTCAAGAATTTATGACAATTTATGACAAATTTCTATGTCAAGAATTGATTGATTGTCAATTATGACAAATTATGACAAATTTCTATGTCATTTCCATGAATTTAGGAGAGAAATAGGAGGAATTTGAAATTAGGAAATTAGAAAATTAGAAAATTGAAATTGATGAAAATTAGGAATTTGAAATTAGGTAAATTAATTAATAATCTTTCATTTATTAATTAATTCACAAAGAGGAATAATTAGCCAATTAAATGAAGATTTAATTTTAATGAGAAGACTTAGGATAAATAAGTAATTTATTAATCCTAAAGGAAGAAATGACAAACAAGGTTAAATGATTAAATCATGAAACCCTAGAAGATGAATTAGGTATGCAAGGATGACAATTAGGTCTTGACAAAGGATAGTTGATATTGATTCGATCATGATTTTGAATTTATAAATGATTTGATTGATAAATGATTTAATTGAGATTGGTTGACAAAAATCAATGACAAATTGACCAAATTGACATGATTGAAAAGGACAAGGATTGATGACGAATCGATCGCAATATGACAAGATTGACAAGGACAAAGATCGACCAAAATCATGACTGAAGGTTGTTGTCGACAAGACCAAATTCGAAGGTGAGACAAATGAAGAGTGTAGAAGGATGACTCGATGCTCGCAAATGATAAAATCCAAGTGCGTAACATAGGAGAAATGTTAATGCGACACAAAAACCTAAGATGAGGCAATGTGCCAATGTTAAAGTATGATCCCGCAAGCGTTGACCATTTTTAGGTGTCTACACATACATACGTATATATATATATGTGTGTGTGTGTGTGTGTGTGTGTATATATGTATATATATATATATATGTATATGTATATGTATATGTATATGTATATATATATATATGTATATGTATATATGTATATATATACATATACATATATATGTATATATACATATATATATGTGTATGTATGTATCTATACACACACACACACACACACACACACACACATATATATATATATATGAATATGTGTGTGTGAAAAGTGGTAATCTGCAAACTGTAAGGCACAAATAATTCAATAAATCATTGCATGCATGGTTAGACAGATATGATCAACGAATGTAAAAACATAACAAATCGACCTATTGCCTTCTACATGATGTGAGTATAGACTTACTCTCAAATTTTTTTAAGCAATACTAGTGACTAGACTACACCAAGACGAAGGATTTAATCTATATGAGCACAAAATTGAGCTAAGTGGATGCAAGATTAAGCTAGATAGATGCAAAATAAAGCTAGATATGATTAAACTAAATATGCAAAAAGATAAGATGAAATAATCTGAAAGAACAATATTCTCAATGAACCTAGAGAAAAAAAACATAATAACAATAAATCTCGAGGGTTTTTTGTTTTTGAGAGATGAAAGGCTGAATTTATAGAAAATCCAGAGAGAGACCAACGGTCAAGATCAATTAATGATGAGTGCTCGATATTCTCCAAGAGGAAGCACAATCCAAGTGAATTGATGTGATTGGCTATTTTTCTCAATTTTAAAGAAAATTGGGCTAAACTTAAGATAAAATAAAAAAAACTGATTTATTCCATATTTTAATTTAATTTTGAGATTTAATTGATTTTAATTGCTTTTCTGAGATTTTTCAATTTGTTAGATTTTTAAGATATCTCAATTTTATTCCCTTTTCCAAATTTAATTCCTTTTTTAAAATTAATTCTTTTTTAATGAATTAATGGAAATTTGATTTATTAATTAAATATGCTAGGATATTTAATTAAATAAATAGGATAATTGATTAAAATGATTTACTTGGAATGATTAATTAATTAAATAAATATGTATTTAATTTACAATGATTTATTTGCCATGTGACATTGATGATTTAAGAATTAATTAGTTAGATGCTCAAGATTAATTTAATTGTCTTTGGTTAGGACCTTGGTGGTGTAGTCGATATTAGGGGCCCATGGTTTAGATAACCATTTTTAGGGTATTACAGTATATACATAGACATGTATACACACACACACGCACACACACACACATTTATATATACATGCATACATATATATATGTGTGTATATCTATGTATATGTATACATATATATATTATATATTAATATATATACATATATATATATATACATATATACATACATATATATGTACATTTATATATGTACATATATATATGTTGGCAATTGAAACTCTATTGGTTAGGTTTCACTATGTTGTCATTGATGGCAACATGACTTTGGGTTCTAGCTTCATATGGTGTACTGGCAGGCACTTCACAGACTCTATATCGACACCGGCACCGATAGGATAGAATATTTCTTTGGTCACTGGAAATGCAGACCAACATGGTATGGTAAAGGTCATCGGTATTGGAGGCTCTACATATCTTGGATCTAACATAGGCAACTTGTTTTAATATTATATGATCGACATGTAATATGATATTGTATATACCTGTGTAAGCTGACATAAGGCATAAATTTGTATAGGGTATATAGGGAAGATTGATTAGATCATTTTTATATGGCAAGGAAATAATGATAGGATGGATATATGGATGTAATGTAATGTGAAATATATCAGAGAGACTATGTATGTGAGGAATTCATTGTAAGGGTTATTTCGGTACAGAGGTTTAGGGTTTTAACCAGAACAAATAGAGCTTAAACCGGAACCGTATTCTGGCATAGAAGATGCTATTTTAGCAATTCACTATTCTGTGGATTGTTGTCTGGTATGTTATGTAGTCAGTGAGGCTCCTATTGTGATTGAGCAATGTGCTCTAGGCTATAAGCCTTCCTGCAAGTGCAGGCCCATCATATATTGCAATATCTCTTCATATGGCTAGTGAATTGATATTATGGGTCACAAATGCCATTGTGGTTTTTCCTCATTGAGGTTTTCCACATATAAATATGTGTGTTAAGGTTCTCATTTATATGTTTGTCTTATTGGTTGCATTACTTCTTTCAATTCTATTTATATAGGTATATTGGTTGGTGAATGAATGTTTTGTTAAGGCTAAAATCTACTATTTTGGTATAACACCGATTCACCCCCCCTCTTAGTGTTATTGGTTTCCAACAATTGGTATTAGAGCCTTGTGCCTTGGAGGAAGTTTAACAGCTTGAGGAAGATCCTTAAACTAGAATAATTGAATATGGCTTTGGAGAAGCAGCTTGAGATGGCACTTGAAGATTATGATGCTGAAAGATTGAAGAACTTAAAGATACAAGATGAGTTGAATTCTTCTAAAGAATTTATTCTTGTCCTACAAGAGAGACTATCATATGTTCAATGTCAGAAATTGAGTCAAGAGAACATGGTTATGAAGAATGAAATTAAAGCTATAACTATGAGGATGTCTAAGAAGATTGAGGATAGAAAGAAAAAGGAAGAAATCTTGTTGTATCCATGAAGAACAAGTTTTAAGAATGTGGTAGGTTGGTTTTGTTGGCATATGATGAAGCGGTGATAATGTATGTTGTCATTGATGTCAATAAGTGAACCAATATATGATGCTCAAACAAGTGAACTTATATGAACTAGTGTGAAGAATGGAAGTAGCTATAGTTAACTGGGATGGGGTGGACTGGTGTCAGTGTTCACAATTTGACTACCCGTTTGAGGTCTCAATTCAACTCAAGGGTTTCCAGTTTGGCATTCTAACTTGTGCGGTGCAACCAATGACATTCTATGATGAGTTAGTTAAGAGATAAGGATGAGATCAAGATGCCACATCAGCTATGTACATGTGAAGAATTTCTTTGAGGATCTTGCATGTGAGGAGAAAATGCATTGAATGTCTACCTTAGGAATATGCATTTCTCTTAGCAGTGTGTAAAGAATGCGTGATGAGTTACTGATTGGACGATGCATAATAACTTGAGATCTTTCTTAGATTATTTTATTCTATGCAATGCATCTTAATGGTTAGGATTGGACCACTTGTAATTGAAAACCTAAATGTTTAGGGTTTAGGGTTTATGCTATCAACCTAATTGTTGTCTATAAGGTCAATGATGTTTGTTATTGTTTGTGTTGGAAAACGTTGTGTGTGTGTCTGCATGTTTTGATACTTGCCAAACTAGAGTGAGGGATCTGCAGAGTGTGATTGTAGAAGAGAGGAACTAAAAAGGATATGCCTTAGCAAGGAGTGCTATTATCAGATTGGAGTCTTACCTGTTGTGTTCTAACCATTTCAACAAAAGGTAAATCCCTTGACTGAGTAGCTTTAACAAGCTTTGTTGTAAATCCTCTAACCAGGTGGCTCAAGTTCATTGAGTTATTTAAATCCTCTAGTGAGGCAACATTTAACAAGGTTTCAACCTTTGACAAGGTTTATAGCCATCCCTTAACCAGGTAATCCCTAACAGGATTAGTTCTTAATGGAACCTTATTGTAAAGTTTTTAACCGGACTAGGCTCCTAACATAGCGGACTTCAAAAAAGTTCACAAACAAGCTTGTGGGTATTCATCCCCACCGTGGTTTTTCCCATTTGGGTTTCCACATGAAAAATCTTTGTATTATGGGTTGTGAGTTTCTTCATGCGATGATTGAGTAGTTTTTGATTAAGTTGAATATGCATGTAGTGCTAAATGGTTGTGGTACTATTGATACAACTCATGCATAACTAAACTGGTAAAGTAGTTATCAAGATCTGAGATCTATTGAGTGATGTTTGAAGTACTTTTGTTTAACTAGTTTAACTGTCTAAAGTATTTCTATATAACTGGTATTGCTATGGTTAAGTACAACATTATATGACAACCGGTTATCTGTTTTAATTTGTCAAAGTATTTGAGCAAGTTTTTGTGTGTACTGATTCACCCCCACCCCTCTTAGTACCGATTAGGACCTTACTAGTTCATCATTATTCAACGATTGGTATCAGAGCTTATCTAGGTCCTCAGTGATATAAGCTTAACCACTTGAGGCAAAAGATCATGTTTTAATGATGAAGAGGGAAGGTCCTAAGTTAAACAGGGACAACTTTACAATATGGAAGGACAAGATGAAGATATATATTAGGTATTTGGGTGCACAACACTGGAGCTATGTTGAGAATGCCTATGTGATCCCCACTAGCACTCTAACCAATGAACAGAAAAGAGAGATACAAGAAATTAGGCAAGTCATGGAAGCCCTCATTAGCAGTTTGTCCAACATAGAGTTCATTGAGGTGCAAGATAAGGACAATCCTAAAGATGTATGGGACAAACTAGAATCCATTTATGGCGGCGATGAACATGTCAAGCAGACTAAGGAAGAAAGCCTTAGATGAAAGTTTGAAGATATGAGGATGGTTGAAGAAGAGACCATTCAACAATATGGTATAAGAGTCAAGATAGTTGTTGGAGAGATCAAGAGCACTGGTGGAACAATTGATGATGCCACTGTTGTTAGTAAAGTTTTGAGATCACTTTTACCAGTCTATGCAATCAGAGTTGCTGTTATTCATGAGCTAAGGCCTATCAACAAAACCAAGGTATCTTTAGACTCTATTATTGCAAAGTTGACTGCATATGAATTCAATAGCTATGATGGTAGTGTTCAGAAGACCGAGTCAACCTTTAGAGCATCTGTTTCCTCCGCACTAAACAAGAAAGGAAAAGAGGTCAGTACTAGTTATGAATCCAAGCCAAGCAAAGATATGGACAATGAGGAGATTCTGATAGAGTTTGAAGCTTTTCTTGCCAAGAGACTTCCAAAAGGCACCAGAAAATGCAAAGGTAAGCTCCCTCTGAAGTATTTTGCCTACAATAAGATAAGACATATAGCTGTAAATTGCCCTAACAATGACAATAAGGATAAACCAAAGAGGTTTAGAAAGTACAAAGGAATAGGTAGGATAAATTGTCTTGATGTAGTGGATGAAGGTGTTACCAATGAGGAATCTGAGGATGAAGAGAATGAGGGCATAGTGTTTGTGGCTGTCAAGGAAGAGTTGTCTGACGAGAAAGCTCATCTCACATATTGTCAACTCTAATGAGTGGATCATTGATAGTGGGTGTTCTCACCACATGACCAATGACCAGAGAAAGTTTCTATCTCTTGAAGAATATGATGGTGGTGTTGTTTGGTTTGGAAATAATGCTCCTTGCATGGTGAAAGTAAAAGGATCCATCTCACTGAATGGAAAGAGTAGTGTAGATTGTTGGGACCTATAAAATTTTGAGGGTTTAGGGTTTTTGCTTTTCCATGAAAACACTTAGAAAATTAAACCTTTGTAGCACATTGTTGTAATTCATATTGAACTTGAACCCTTGAACCTGTTTGGTTCAAGGTTCAAGGTTCAACTGCTTCTCTTGCTTGTGTCGTGGCTTTGTATTGTTTTTTAATAAGAAAGCGAGAATGCATTAGGTCAGTGTTGAACCATTTGCAAATCGGTTCAAGGTTCACGGTTCAAAATGTTCCTTTCTTTTAATCCAAGGTCTTTGCTCGTTGCCTTTTTCCACTTAAGCGGAAGGATCTACGTTTCATCAAGAGTGGGCCCCATTTAAGTCTAGGCCTGGGTGGGTTCTGATAAGTTTTAGTTTTGCCTAAGTCTTGAGTCTTTTCCTATGTCTCTGTCGGGATTCCTAAAGATTGAGTAGGTTCCTATTGATCTCACGGTTGTCGCTATACTGCAACCCAAAAGTGATCAATGGTTATTTGCAATGACATGGTGACTAAGTGGTGGGATCTATGAGAAAGGTACGAAGCACAGAAAGTCCAACAAGATCAGAAGTCAGGTTTTCAGACTATCCCAATGAATCAATGGAAAGGGATAAGGTGAACCTTTTATCCCACATTGGCTATAGGGAGGAGCATTTCAGTATTTATGTGCAAGGCTGCATATATCCTAAGTTTCAAAGCTTACGCACTTTTGGCAAGTTGTAGCTTAGAAGCGGTGGGCCCCCTGTTTGCATCTCAAAGCAGCCAAATTTTTGCAGTAGAAGGGCAAGTTAAACAGCGAGTAGGTTCAATGCTGATCCACGACCATCGCTATACCACCATGCAAAGGTGATCGACTATTAATGGTCGTGAATTGGTGACTGATGAGGTGGTAGACAAGTAGTGGACATGTCGTGACACTGTGGCATAGGATGTAGCCTATCAGAGGGACTAAGGGTCAAGCAGATCAAGAAAGATCAACAGTGATCAAGATGGATCCAAGGGCTGTCACTATGTCACGGCATAAACATGCTCGCTAGATATCGCCTATGACTTGGCAACAAACCACTAATAGTGAACCATGGCTGGTAGTCAATACAAGTGGTTAAGGCAGGAGGTTCATTTTGATGGTTAGTGGAGGTTGTGCTAAGGTGTCAGAGTGGAGAGCCAGGAATGAATACCCTCGCGGCAGGTGGCACCTAGTTGTAAACTCTAGAGCCAATAAAAGGGTTCCACGTGGCGGATAGGTGGCATATCATGAAGGTGTATATCGAGCAGACCATGGCTTTAATGGATTATTGAGGGGACTCACCAAAGGCATCAGTTTCATCGACATGAAAGTTGTCGATGAAACTAGGGTTTGGATAAAATATGAAAATGGCTAGTCGAAGAAGAGGTTTAGCTGAAAGAGTGGTGGGTCCGATAGTGCTGAAGTGGCAGATGGGGCCATGCTCAGGAGAATCTCGGGAGAAAATCATGAGGTGGAAGGTCCAGTAGTGTGCCACATGGTAGACCCAGTGGTATGTCATCAAGATGAATGTCAGGTAGGCTTTGGCTATGATAAACCTCTAAATGGTCTCAACAAAAGCTTGGTTCCATCGACAAGGGCACATCAAAGAAATACCAACTAATCTTGCTGATAAAATAATAGCATTGATGAAACTATGGTTTCGATGAGATAAGAAAATGGCTAGCCAAAGAGGATGTTTGGCTAAAAGAGTGATATCCGCCAGAGAGGAGAGTAGCATAGGTGAATTAACCGATGGGCAAGTCAAGAAGGATCTAATAGTTGGATGGATGATCTGATAGTGGTCACCATGTCACGATAAAAATATGCTCAATGGCTAAGAGGCCTGACTTGGCGACTAAGCACTGGGACTCATAGGAAGAACAGTTCGGAGGAAGTAAAGAACAAGCAAGTTCAAAGAAGATCTACAGTTGTCGCCATACCGCAAGATGGAGGTGCTTAAATGTTAATGGTCGTGACTTGGAAACTGATGAAGTGCTAGGATAGGTGGAGTCCAAAGGGACTCACGAGAAAACCAGGAGGTGACATGTGGCCGAGATCTGCGAGGGTTAATTTTTGCCCAGATATGGATTTGTCAAATATTAGTGGATGGCTCTTCATCTGAGGAATCTGATTTTGCAGTCAAGTGCAACCCATAGCAAGTATTTTTGGGATAGTGACCTCTGGATCTCAGGGTTTATTCTTCAGTCAGAAAGATTGGATTTTCTACAAGCCAAGTGCGATAGCGGTTAAGTTTTTAACAACCAGAGACTAGGTGGTGGGGCTTGTTTCTAAGCGAATTACTTAGGGAAGTTAAAAGGCATGTTAGTTTCCCATGATCAGATGGTTGTCACTATACCATGATTGAAAATCATCTAAACTTTAAAGGTCATGACTTGGCAACTAAAGGAAAAGTGCTCAGAGAGAAGGCCTCTTGATCCGTTGGCGCCAAAGAATTTTAAATATTCAAAAGAAATATCAGCAGAGCTATGCAAGTTGCATCTAACATTGCTTCAAGATGAAAATGGGTTGGTAAGAGGTACCCAAGAGATCTATAGGGAGATATGCAAAGAACATAATGGTGTGTCACTCTGTGATAACAACTCATCAATGCTCTAGAACAAGATGATCCACTGGCATTATGAAGCTGTCGGTTGTTGCAACCATTTTTGGGTAATAGGAGCCTACTCTTTCGGCCATTTTCCAAGTGAATGCCCAGTGAATTAATGAGGCATGCATCCTAGAAGGAATGTTATATTTCTCCCTTAACTGCAATGGCACATAAATATAACTTTTGCAATAAATGACTGTTAGGGTAAAATTATTCTTCTATGTAGTCTGAAGCTTGTTGCATCCTAATTTCTATAAAAGGATACCAAGGTTACCTAAAGAAAAGGACATAATTTTTTGTAGCTAAACTCTGGCAAAATTAATATAGGCCTTTGTCTTAGCAATTTTTGAGTCAAATATGAAGTACTTGTAACCTTCTGATAGAGGAATGAAATATGCAGTCTAGAGAATAAAAGTCTAAATTTGCATTGTCTCTATGTCACTGTACTGGTGTTTATTTCATTTAAGTAATCAAGGATTGCTTAACTGAATGATTTGTTAGGCATCTAATGAAATTTTTTTGAGTCTTTTTCTTAAGGGGAAAAATATAAAATACTTTGAACAAAGTCATTGATATTAGTACTCTTGGTGTGGATTGATGATAAAGTCTGATGCAGATTAGCTCTGTATGTTAGGCATATTCAAAGTTGATAGATCAGGAACTTGTGATCTGTGTACTAGTTTCTCTTGTTAGGTTGCAGTTTGTTGTACATGACTCTATTGCCTGGATAAGGCATTGGTTTATCTGTTGGTTTTTGTTGAATTTTGTGATCCTTTTTAAAAAAAAGTCAAATCAATTTTCCATTTAGGTTAGTTGTACTGGTCAGTTTACAGGAATTTACACTGGTTTTCTGCAAACCAATTACTAGTTTTGTGAGAAAATAGTCTTTAAAAGGGTTCACCTGCCCAAGCTTTGGTAAGCTTAAAGTGTAGGAGGTTTCCTAATTCTAGAACCTCATATTTTTGTCTTTATTTCAAACTTTTGTTGTTCTCTTCCATTGCAGCACAGAGGCAGTAATTTTCACTTTTAAAGAGAAGAAACATAAGCTTTCAAAATGGAGAACAACACGGATGATGTCTACTAGGTGGAAGGCCTTAAGAACAACCTTTTGAGTGTTGCTCAGCTGAACAACAAAGGAATTATTCTGGAATTCAAAGGTGGGGTCTTCACTAATACATGACTTTTCATGATTTAAAACTTAACACACCATCTTCACTAATTTGCCATAATGACAATCTAATATGATGTGAGTTCATAAAGCGCCTATCTATATGGCCTTTCAAATGAGACACCTATAACCATTTTCACTTTTCATGCAAGGATCAAATTCGAAAGTGTAAGTCTTTTCTTGTGATATCAAAATAAACTTCACTATTTAATAAGTCATAATCCTAATATTTCATCTTCTTGTAGTTCAATTTCAGAGTTTCTCTCTCTATCCTCTTATTTTGTTCCTAGAGGATTTGGGTTATGTAATTTCTAAGAATTTCACTAAGTTTTTATGAACAAACTTTCATAAATATATCATTATTTCATCTACATTTGCATGATCGTAATTTGAACAATTAACAATGATTCATTTTGTGACTCTAAATCTTCCATTAGAATATTTCATAATTATAAAACTAGATCATTCTTTATCTCTTAATCTCTTCAACGAAACATACTAGATTTGAGCCTACCTCATGAAACGTGATCTAGGTCTATTATGATATTTGATAACTTCAAATTGTCGGCAATACGTCCGAGTTCCAATGCCTTCCTTCACAATGCTCTTCTATCTCACGAGCTTTCTATTTCCTAGTCCTTATCCATTCTATATTCTGAAAATTTCTTTGATAATAACAAAGCAATTAACACTCATTCAAGAGCCTAACCCCTAAGTTCAACACTAAATTGGAGATGATCATCCTCAATTTTTTATGACTTTCTCATAAACACATCAAAATCTCCTCTATTCCATTCTCTCTAATCTCTTGTTGCCCTTCTACGTTCTTTCTCTCCTCTATCTTGCTTCCTCTAACTTTTTATATCCCCAACTTGCTTCCTCAATGGTCTATATATAGTGTTGTCATCTACCCTCTTTCCTCCTTTCGGGCTATCTGTCCTAGTGGTGGATTGATTCTAAATGACACCACTCATGATTTTATTGCAACATAATAGTCCTAAATGATTTTGAATTCTTATGTGTTCATCATGCAACGTTATCCATTACCATACTTCATGACACCAACCACTAGAGTTGTTAAGTTCATAATTAATGATGATACATGTGGCTTTTAGCTCTTATACTAAGTTGACTTTACTATAAATGATTTCCTTAAAGCATGCAAAGTTAACTAATACTAATTTCTTTCTACACTTGTCGATCAGGGTGTGAACATTGGTGGTTTACGTGGGCTGGTGAACCACGTTCTATTAATTCATGCCACATGAGGGTGTAGTTTTGGGTGGATAATAGGAAATGACACGGACTCCCTCCCTTCCATACGTGGAATAGTCAACATTGACTTACATTCCTTAATAGCAGCTACGTGGGTTTATGTTATAATAGTTGGGTCGGTGTTTATCTCCATGCAGTGTAGCTCTTATTTAAATGGGAGGAGGGGTCGTCAGTGGTAATACCGACCCCTCCCTTTAATCAAGGGGGGTGGTCGATATTATTATCAACCACCCTCTTTATTTGTTTAATTCTCTTTAAACTTAAACCCACCACTTCCATTTATAATTTGTTTTATTTTAATTTTAATTTTTATTATATTTTTAATATATAAATAAATAATGACTTTTCATTTATATATATATAAAACATTAGACTTGATAACATATTCTTAATAAACCATTTTCTATAATTAAATATATATATATATTTATTGGTTTTTTTTTTAATAATTTAATTCCATAAATCTATTTACATATACAATAATTACATACATATTTACAAGTCCATGATTGACTCATTATTATAACTCTGATACATATATAATACATATACATATTTAATTTCAAAAGATTATGTATAGATAAAACAAAATTCATGACGTAATCAAATTTCATGATAATTGGATATTTATATAATAACTATATAGATATATATGTATATAATTAAAGCAATTTCTCATATACATATATATATTATACTATTATCCAATTTACAAAAGTAAACTCATAAGTACGTTTTTTCATACATTTATACCTATCTGAACAAAAAGAACATATAAACCTAGAGTCAATATTCATTTTTGAATCATTTACCCATTTTATCTCTTTTAACAATAAAGCATAATATTTCACAATCACTCATACAACTTAGATTTAATTCAATCACCACTCAAATCATAATCAATGCACATGTATAAATATTTAAATCAATCTAATACTCATTCTAAATTCATCATTTCAATTTGCACAAACACTCAAATAAGGTCATTTAAATCATCCATATTTTCAAGATGCAAATTATAAATCCTAATGTGGTGTGTGAGATTCCATCTATTCTAACAAAATACAAGAGCTAAGACAACTCTACCTGAACCATGTTCTCGCGTTCGTCTACGTTCACCTTTTCCTGCATTCACTTGCACTCAGTTGCTCATTAGCAATGACAATCCCAATTTACAATAAAAATTATTACTGATAATTCACTTGTTTATAAATCATTTAAATGCATTTGACCTCCTATCTTATTTCATTGATAATTCCAATTTCATTTCATTTCCAATTCATTTGCAAAAAATAAATATTATTTTCCTAATTAAATATTTATGGAAAAATAGGGTTCGTGACAAATGTCATGCCCAAAATTTAGGGCAAGAACGGGATAATTTTTTTTTTTAAACATAACTTTTAAAAGCATTAATTCGACAAATGTAAAATGCTACAACATGTTTTGTCTTAACTATGTTTAGATTAACTTTATCTACTAGCTCAAATATTCAAAATTAAATACAATTAAATGCAAAATTTTAAATGAATGATTTTATTGTCTACTTGATTTTAATAAGTCAACTAATTCAGATAATTAACTGGCCCAGGCAATATTAACCCCAGATAGCCATTAATTGATTTCAGAAAGCTAAATTAAAATTATTCTCCTAGCATCCATTTTAATCCATAATTGAAATGTGTTTAAATTAAATCTCAATTCCTTTTTTTTTTTAAAAATGATATACCCCTAGGTTGAATTAAAAAAAATAATGTTTAAACTCTTGATTTTATATACTCTTAAAATCTACAACACTAAATAAATATTAAAATCTAAAGTTATACTTTATTCTCTACTTCCTAAAACTATCTATTTTTTTATTCTCATACATGTGTAAATAAATATTTATATTTATATGCAAATACATATATAAATATATAAATTTATTTTCTTTAAAAATTTCCCAAGCTTTATGGAAACAAAGCCATTCAACCCTAGTTAGGGATTTGCAATTATAAAATACACTTGCTTTATAATTTTCCCATTTTATATTATTACTACCCTAGCCCTACCCGGGCTAGGGTTTTATACTTTTTTTTTTTGATTAAAATATATTTTGGTAGGGCCGAACTGGGAACCCCAAGTGGTGGCCATGGCTGGCGGTGAAGGTATCTGCAAGATGGAGGTGGGGGGAGCAGCGGTCTAACCCTGGCTGGCATCGCACCACTATGTGACCACACAGTGATGGAGCCGCAGGCTTCGCTCACTATGTGTTTACACAGTGGCGATGCCGAGGCATCGCTCACTGTGTGTTCACACAGTGGCGGTGCCAAGGGTGTCGCCCACTATGTGACCGCACAGTGGCAGTGCCAAGGGCGCCACCCATTGTGTGCTCAGACAGTGGTAGTGCCTTGGGCACCGCCCACTATGTGAAAACATAGTGGGTTAGGGCCCGACCCGCCCCCTTTTCCAAATGTTTATTTATTATATATATATATATATATATATTCAATTTTATATGTATGCAGGTATATATACATTTATTTTCGTGATTATTTATAAAAATGTATTTTATATAATTATATATAAAAATATACATGTAATTTGCTTGTCTATAATTTATATATTTATATAAATATATATTTTATATGACAGAAACTATGTAATGAATAAATCCTAGTAATTTGATTCTAGGTATGTATTTGAACAAAATACTGAAATATTAATTTGTTTTCTTATTGATTTATTTCCTTTCGTAAATGTTCTAGATGCAAAGATAAAATAGATGGATAAATTAATTTATGATTCATTTACAACAAGAGTATAGTAATTTTATTAATTCAATTAAACTATCATCTGTAGGTGTTTTATTTCAATCTTCAGCTATATAAAAGACTAGATTTAATAGTTTTACCAGCAACTAAATAAATCTAGATTTTATTTAAATAAAAACTATAATAGATTGTGATTTTCATTTTCTGAAATAAATAAATTGACAAACTTTGCAAAAATCTATAGCAATTATAAAAAGTTATATTTACATAGACTGGATAAACTATCTATCTTAGTTGCTAATTTCTGATATAAACGGAAAGACAATTTCCAGAACTATAATGTACTATACTGCATTTACAGAAAACAAAATTAAATGATTTATTTGCAGCCTACAATATGCATGCAACTCTAATCTAGTTATTTCCTTTTTATTTTATTTTGAATGTATAAGAATAAAATAACTTTCTTGATTTGCAATTTATTATAAACACATCAGATATAATATTTTGAACTTTGGAAAAACTAATTTAGGAATACTCATTTTTTTTCTGCAATGAATAGCATACTAAAATAATACAACTTTAAAAAAAAACATATTTCAAAAACACTATTGTCACTTTACAATGGGTCTCTCATTTCTAATAAATGAGGACGTTTTTCAAATAATAATTACATTTACAATAATTTCCTGCAACAAATAACTCCTGCAACCTTCCACTTGTCCTATTCTTTCCTTCTAACAATCCTACATTTTAAATCAAAGCTATGACCATGGAGAGTTCACCTCCCAGCCTAGGCTAACTGGTAGCCACCCCCGAGCTCGGAGAACCAAGCCCTAGAAGGGTAACAAACATGCAAACACAAAAGACAGAATACACACAAACTCAAACACAATCCCAACCCAGGCTACACTACACCACTCATTGTGATGTCCTTTTTCAGGGTGGTAGTGGACCAAGTACCCTAAGGAGACTGCAAGTATGGAAAAACATATAGCCACCTCATGGCAAACCAAATACATCAAGTATAACAACCCCATATTCCTTATGCCCCCTAAGGCATTCATGCCTTATTTCCCTCCTTATGACCCGCAATGCATAATCTTAATGCACGTCAGAGGAGATGGATGGAGTTCTTGTGCGAATATGATTTTGACATTCACTACATCAAAGGAAAGGAAAACATAGTTGTAGATGCTTTGAGTAGGAGACATCAAGAGGTTTACACCATATCTATGGGCATGGATTTGAGAGACCATATACTACAGCACTTGCCAGAGGATGGATGGTATGCAGAGGTTTGTCAGGTAATACGATCTTAGGTTACTCTAGAGGAGAAATATGTGGATTATTCTTTGGATTCTGATGGACTATTATGCCATAGAGGGCACATCTATGTACGTTCCTCTGGGGAATTGTGAGAGTTCATTATCATGGAGGCTCATAGAGCTCCTTATGCAGCGCATCCCAGAGTTAAAAAGTTGCATGCTGACTTGAGGCAGTTATATCATTGGCCAGGAATGCGGCAGCTCATTGCTGAGATAGTAGCTCAATGCCTCAAGTGTCAAAGAGTAAAGGCGAAGCACCACCATCTAGGTGGGTTGCTCCAGTCTCATGCTATACCAGAGTGGAAGTGGGATACTATATCCATGGATTTCATCATTGGTCTTCCTATGTCTTCTCATCACCATGATGCCATCTTGGTGACAGTTGACAAGTTGACCAAAGTGGCTTACTTTTCACCAGTTCGGACTACCTTCACAGCACCAGCAGTAGCACAGGTGTTCTTGCAAGACATTGTCAGACTTCATGGTGTGCCATGTAGGATTATTTTTGACAGAGATTCCCTCTTCACTTCTTCCTTTGGGAAGTCATTATAGACAACTATGGGCACTAAGCTCAATTTCAGTATAGCCTATCACCCGGAAACGGATGGTCAGACAAAGAGGGTTAATCAAGTGTTAGAGGATATGCTTCGCATGTACGTCATGGATCATCAGACCAGATGGGAAGAGTACCTTCCCTTAGTTGAGTTTGCCTATAACAATGGGCATCACACTTCTTTGGGGATGCCACCCTACCAGGCATTATATGGCAGGCCTTGCAGGACACCATTGAGTTGGGATCACATAGAGGACAAAGTTGCTATTGGTCCTAAGATAGTTCAGGATATGGAACAGCAGTTGGATTTGATTAGGCAGTGTCTTAGAGAGGCTTAGGATAGACAGAAGAAATATGCTAATGCGAAGAGGATAGATTGTAGCTACTTGGTTGGAGACAGAGTCTTCTTGAGAGTGTGGCCGCATAAGAGTTCAATCCATTATGGAAAGGGTTCTAAGCTCGCACCTTGCTTTGTAGGACCTTTTGATATCCTTGAGAGGATAGGCCCAGTTGCCTACCATTTAGCATTGCCACCTAGCCTGTCACACATCCACGATGTGTTTCATGTATCAGTTTTAAGAAAATATATCTATGATGAGTCTCATATTTTAGATTGGGATGCCTTGCCGGTGGAGTCGGATGGGCAGCTAGCTTTGGAGCCCATTTGCATTTTGGCATGTCTGACGCTGGCCCTTCGAGGTCGAGAGCTAGACTAGGTTAGGGTCAAGTGGGATTGTTATGATGTGGTTACGGCTTCATGGGAGGACGCAACACGTATGAGGTCAGAGTACCCCCACCTCTTTGATGAACTCCAGGAGGAAATTCATGCCTAGAGGGGGAGGCTGTGAGGCCCCACCCTGACTCGGTCTGACATTTCAGTGGTTTTTATGATGAGACTCTTATGGATGCTATATTTTTTATGCATTATGGATTTAGAACTTATATGATTCCATGATTTGGATAACATTGCTATATGTTGATGCTTTATTTATATGCTTTATGATATAGAACACTACATGATTTTTGAATAGGATGAATTTGCGCTGATAAATATCGTTATTGAATTTGTAAGAAATTACTATGATGATAGAAATACGATGTATGTTTTATGTGTGGATCAAAATTATGAGAATTAGGATGAATTGCTTATGTGAAATTGCTTGGATATAAGATGTATTAAATTATTCAGACGTAAATTGTATGCAAGTGATGATGTGTATTATTATTCTTGTGATTTATATTATATGAGGTTACTTGAAGCTACTAATGTGTAAATTGAGATGCATAGGAAGTTATCCATGTGACCATGGAAATATTACGGAGAACCAAACCTAGACCTATGTATGTTTGTAAAGCCAGGGTTTGTCTATTTGGAGAGACAACACCCCGTTTGTGTTGTATTTTATTCATAATAGTAAAT
Source organism: Cryptomeria japonica (assembly GCF_030272615.1). Classification (NCBI taxonomy): domain Eukaryota; kingdom Viridiplantae; phylum Streptophyta; class Pinopsida; order Cupressales; family Cupressaceae; genus Cryptomeria; species Cryptomeria japonica. The sequence goes on along the minus strand of NC_081414.1, from coordinate 259,716,448 downwards.
GATGCATGTGTTAAGTGTTATTTAATTGATTTATGTAAAATCCACAAGAGACACGATTTCATGTATAAATTTGTAAAAGTATTTTCTTTGTGTCACTTGACACGTGTGGATTTATGTTTGAATTTTTAAATTTGTCTCTTGGTGGGAATTGTTTAACTATAGCTTTTTCAATTAATGTAATGAGATTCCATAAATGCCTTGGGTAAAGAATCTTTGGGATGGTCGACATAGGTTTGACCCAAAAATAAACTTCAAAGGGGTTAAAAAAGAAATGGACACCTAGGGGTAGTTTAATAGGGTTTCCTAAAGCCCATAAGGTATACCTAAGGGTTAGGGGTAATTTTAGGCAAGTTTCTACTCCCATGTGACCTTTTTGACACCCTAAAAAGTGACTTTTCTAAGTTGTGTGAAAATTGAATTAGAAGACTTGAACTAAGTTGAAAACCTTCCTTTTCGAATGAGAGTTCCCTTTCCCATTTTACCTTACCTTCCTTTTTAGTTTTTAGAAACTTGTGAGAAATCTCACAATGGGCTTCTTAAGCAAGAATTAAAAAATTAGAGGGTAATCACCCACTCTCCATTTTTTGAGACAAAAAAAATTTTGAAAAAAAAAAGATAGATTTTTGGATTGAGAATTTGGCTAAGGGTAGAAAGAGAAGAACCATGGAATTAGGCTGCTCATCCTCAACAAAACTAGCATACCTCTAGGTAGTTTAAGGCTGGTTGTATTTTTCTTATAATGATTTCTTATTGCATGTGTTTTGAAAGTAATGTTTGAGTAAAAGACTAGTTTTCGTGCATGTTTTCTTGGAAATTTATTTGGTATTTTGTGTTTATACAATGTATGTGTTTTGGGAGTAATCAAGACCTCCTACTCTTGGGAGAGAGGAGGATCTTGTGGGTGGTAGAAGTGACAGCCCTCAAGTGAGAGGTTCTCGTTATGAGAGTGATCACAAGGGATTTTATGTGACCCTTGCTGCATGGCTTGTTTATGCATTGGGGGTCATAAGGAGGGAAATAAGGCATGAATGACTTGGGGGACATAAGGAATATGGGGTTGTTATTCTTGATGTATTTGGTTTTCCATGAGGTGGCTATATATTTTTCCATACTTGCAGTCTCCTTAGGGTACTTGGTCCACTACCACCCTGAAAAAGGACATCACAATGAGTGGTGTAGTGTAGCCTGGGTTGGGATTGTGTTTGAATTTGTGTGTATTTTGTCTTTTGTGTTTGCATGTTTGTTACTCATCTAGGGCTTGGTTCTCCGAGCTCGGGGGTGGCTACTAGTTAGCCTAGGTTGGGAGGTGAGCTCTCCATGGTCATAGCTTTGATTTAAAATGCAGGATTGTCAGAAGAAAAGAATAGGACAAGTGGAAGGTTGCAAGAAGTTATTGTAAATGTAATTATTATTTGAAAAGAAAAGTCCTCATTTATTAGAAATGAGAGACCCATTGTAAAGTGACAATAGTGTTTTTGAAATATGTTTTTTTTTAAAAGTTGTATTATTTTAGTATGCTATTCATTGCAGAAAAGAAATGAGTATTCCTAAATTAGTTTTTCCAAAGTTCAAAATATTATATCTGATGTGTTTATAATAAATTGCAAAGCAAGAAACTTATTTTATTCTTATGCATTCAAAATAAAATAAAAAGGAAATAACTAGATTAGAGTTGCATGCAAATTGTAGGTTGCAAAGAAATCATTTAATTTTCTTTTCTGTAAATGCAGTATAGCACATTATAGTTCTAGAAATTGTCTTTTCATTTATATCAGAAATTAGTAACTAAGATAGATAGTTTATCCAGTCTCTGTAAATATAACTTTTTATAGTTGTTGTAGATTTTTGCAAGTCTGTCAATTTATTTATTTCAGAAAATGAAAATCACAATCTATTATAGTTTTTATTTAAATAAAATCTAGATTTATTTAGTTGCTAGTAAAACTATTAAATCTAGTCTTTTATATAGCGGAAGATTGAAATAAAACACCTACAGTTGACAGTTTAAATGAATTAATAAAATTACTATACTCTTGTTGTAAATGAATCAGAAATTTATTTATCCATCTATTTTATCTTTGCATCTAGGACATTTACGAAAGGAAATAAATCAACAAGAAAACAAATTAATATTTCAGTATGCTGTTCGAATACATACCTAGAATCAAAATACTAGGTTTTATTCATTATATAATTTATGTCATATAAAATATATATTTATATAAATATATAAATTATAGACATGCAAATTACATGTATATTTTTACATATATTTATATAAAATACATTTTTATAAATAATCATGAAAATAAATGTATATATACCTGCATACATGTAAAATTGCATATAAATATATATATATATATATATATAATTTTTTTTTAAAAAAAAAACATATTTAAAAAATAAAATATAAAAAAAAAAAAAATCAAACATTAGGACCACCACTATGTGAACACACAGTCAGCAGTGCCTCGACACCGCCACTATGTGAACACAAACATCTACCTAAGATCTGAAAGTGATCAGATACTGATCTGTGAAGTATTTGTAGATGAAATAATCTTTAGAGGAGATGATGAAATGAGTCATACACTTGCAGATGAAATGAAGAAAGAGTTTGAGATGCCTTTAATTGGAGAGATAAATTTTTTCATTGGTCTATAGATTCAGCAGATGAAGGAGGGTATCTTCATTACCGAGTCCAAGTATATCAAATAGGTATTGAAGACCTTTGACATGGAGGAGAGAAAACCAGTTGGAACACCGATAGTGACCAGCTGCAAACTGACTAAGGAGGAGGATTTAGTGTTGGTGGATGAGAAGGAGTATCAGTCACTGATTGGTAAGTTGTAACACTATGTGGTGCACAACAGACTGGATATTGCTCATGCAGTAGGCATAGTTGCTCATTTTCAGAAGAATCCAAGAGAATCCCATTTGGTAGTAGTAAAGATGATTCTTAGATATCTAAAAGGGGTAGTTGATTATGGATTGTGGTATCCATACAATGGCGATTTTGATCTCAAAGTGTTGACTGATGCAGATTGGGCAAGTAATGTGGACGATCGAAAGAGCACAACTGATGGAGCATTCTTCCTCGGTGGAAGACTAGTCTCGTGGACAAGTAAGAAGCAGAGCTGTATTTCCCAGTCTATAGCTGAAGAGGAGTATGTGGCAGCATTCATCAACTACACTTAGGCAATCTGGATTAAACATGTACTAGATGGCTTTAAAGTGACTATATTTGAACCGGTGAGCATTTTATGTGATAATACTAGTGCAATAAAAATTTCCAAGAATCTAGTATTGCTAGGACCAAGCATATTGAGTTCAAGTATCATTTCTTCAGAGAAAAGGTTCAGAATAAAGAGGTTGTATTAGAGTATGTTTCCAGTAAAGAGCTACTAGCAGATATATTCACTAAGCCTTTACCCAATACTACATTTACCTATTTGAGATGTGAATTAGGGGTTCTGCCCCTTCATGAAGTAAATTAAAGTTGTGTACTCCACATCAATTAGGTACTACCATGACAAATCTTACAAGATTGATGTGTTGAAGGATGCTACTCCACAGGGGGAGCAACATGGTGGAGCTTGGAAGCTTATGCCTCCACTTTGGCATTGTTGTCAAAGGGGGAGAAGATGGGGTGAACTAGTGTCAAGGTTCACAGTTTGACTACTGGTTTGTAGTGTCAGTTTAGCTCGAGGGTTTTTGGTTTGGTGTTCTGACTTGTGCGGTGTAATTGATGACATTTTGTGATGAGTTAGTTAAGAGACAAGGATGAGATTGAGATGCCACATCAGCTATGTGCATGTGAAGAATCTCTTTGAGGATCTTGCATGTGAGGAGCGAATGCATTGAATGTCTACCCTGGGAATATGCATTTCTCTTAGCAGTGTGTGAAGAACGCGTGATGGGTTACTGATTTCCAAGTGTGGTGAAGATTGGACAATGTAGAATAACTTGAGATCTTTCTCAAATTGTTTTTTCTATGCAATGCATCTTAACGGTTAGGATTGGACCACTTGTAATTGAAAACCTAAATTTTTAGGGTTTAGGGTTTATGCTACCAACCTAATTACTATCTATAAGGTCGATGATGTTTGTTATTGTTTGTGTTGGCAAAAGTTGTGTGTGTGTCCACATGTTTTGATACTTTCCAAACCAGAGTGAGGAATCTGCAAAATGTGATTGCAGAAGAGAGGAACTGAAAAGGATCTGCCTTAGCAAGGAGTGCTATTATCAGATCAAATTCTTACCTGTTGTCTTCTAACCATTTCAACAGAAGGTAAATCCCTTGACCGACTAGCTTTAATAGGATTTGTTATAAATCCTCTAACCAGGTGGCTCAAGTTCATTGAGTTATTTAAATCCTCTAGTGAGGTAACCTTTAATAGGGTTTATAGCCATCCCTTAACCAGGTAATCCCTAACAGGATCGGTTCCTAACAGAACCTTATTGTAAAGTCTTTAACCAGACTAGGCTCCTAACAAAGAAGACTTCAAAAAAGTTCACAAACAAGCTTGTGGGTATTCATCCCCACCATGGTTTTTCCCATTTGGGTTTCCACGTGAAAAATCTATGTTATGGGTTGTGAGTTTCTTCATGTGATGATTGAGTAGTTTTTGATTAATTTGAATAAGCATGTAGTGCTAAATGGTTGTGATATTATTGATACAACTCATGGATGACTAAACTGGTAAAATAGTTATCAAGATCTGAGATCTTTTGAATGTTGTTTGAAGTACCTTTATTTAACTGGTTTAGTTGTCTAAAGTATTTTTGTTTAACTAGTATTGTTATGGTTAAGTACAACAATATATGACAATCGGTTATCTATTTTGATTTGTCAAAGTATCTAAGCAAGTTTTTGTGTGTACTGATTCACTCCCCCCTCTCAGTAGCGGTTAGGACCTTAGTAGTTCATCATTATTCAACACATTCATGAAAATGATATGTTGAGAATTGACTTGGTACAATCCTAGAGAAATGAGCAAGAGCTTGAGAGACAAATGATAATACTAAGACATGATTTAACTGTTGTTGTAATACCCTAAAAATGGTCATCCAAACCATAGGCCCCCTAATCTTGATTTCATCACCAAGGTCCTAACCAAAGGCAATGAAAAATATATCTTGAGCACATAATTAATTTCTTAAATCATCAAATGTCACATGGAAAATTAATCAACCAATATTAATTAAATATTTATTTAATTAATTGATCATTCCAAGTAAATCATTTTAAACAATTATCATATTTATTTTATTGAATATCCTAGCATATATAATTAAATAAAACAATTTGCCATTAAATCATCAAAAAAAGAATTAATTGACAAAAAAGAATTAAAATTTGAGAAAAGAAATCAATTGGAGATAATCTTGAAAAATAAATTAAAATTTGAAGAATAATTTCAAATAAAGCAATCAAAACATTTAAATATCAAAATTGAATGAAATAGAGGATAAATCAGTTTTTTCTGATTTTATCATAATTTTAGTTCAATTTCCTTTAAAAATGAGAAAAACAGCCAATCACATCAATTCACCTGGATTGTGCTTCCTCTTGGAAAATCATAAGTACTCATCAACATTTGATCTCAGTCGTTGGTTTCTTTCTGAATTTTCTATAAATTCAGGCTCTCATCTCGCATTCAAGGATCCTAGAGAATATATTGTTATTATGTTGTTTTTTCTCTAGGTTCATTGAGATCTTGGGCATTGAGATATTGCATATTAGTTATTTCATATTCATTAAATCATCTAGCTTAAATATTCATTTATTACTTAAATCGTGTTAGATTGATCTTGCATATCTAGCTTAAATCCATGCTCATATAGATTAAATATCCTTCATTTAGGTGTCGTCTAGTCATAGGTATTGCATATGAAATCTGTGAGCAAGACTAAACTCACATCTACTAGAGGGCAATAGGTTGCTTTGCAATGGTTTATTGTTAATTATTGATTTTTTATTTACTGACCATGCATCTATGACTTAATTGAATTATTGTGTATTTAGATATAGATAGAGGTCCACTTTTCACACACATTTTTGGCGCCCATCGTGGGGCATGATATTCAATACTTCAGCTTCAAAATCACTTTTTTTCTATCCTAGAGGTCTTGTCCGTACAATCTCTGCTAAATATCATATGAGTTTAATTCCTCCATCGTACGACATTTTGTCAAGGTCTCTTTTTTATCGTACGAATCAACAAAGGATCTCATACGATTTTTTGCTCTAATAATTCGACTTTGTGTTTTGTCGTTCGGGTTTGTGAGAATACTCATGTGAGGAGGTATAATTTTTCGTACAAATTTTTGCTATCGTTTCAAAAATAGTGTACTTGCCAAGGTTTTTCGTGAATTAAATTTTGATTTTACTAACACTGATGCTAACCCTAGTCTATGTACCTAAGATTTTTATAGCCTAACCAGTTTCTTGCAAGATGCTTGACAGAGAATTTATCAACCAAACATACACCTGTCAAAGAATAAAAAACAACATGACTACTGATGCGTTGGTTTTGCAAGTTGCCTAAAGAGAATCGACCAAACATCATGTATTCTTTAAATTCATTTTTAGGCACTTAAATTGCTATCTGATTAAAAAACAAATCTTCCTTTCATGTTTTTGGAAAAATCAGAGAGGTAGGAGAGTATGCTCTTGTCTTTTAGAGACAATTAGAAATCTAGACCCTCGAAGCTTTTTCTAAGTTTTGAGATTTGTATACCTTTAGCGGGCCTGTCACAGTGGATAAAAGTAATCAGCCTATGAGAATGACCCAAGTGAGTAGAGCTGGACTTGAGCATTCCAACTCACTATAATAAATAAGCCTTTGGTCATTAAAGTCTCAAAGGATGGGATTATTTGAGTTTTCTCTTTGAGATCTCTCATATCGATAATTTTGTAGGGCCTCGTGGTCTCAATCATGTTTATGTCACTACAACTTATTTCAGTACCTTATCGGGCTATAGGCCTCAATCATGCTTGCGTGACTTCAAGGGGTAATTTCAAATGGAATTCCTAAGTAAAAACCATAAGATAGAAGCTACCTGGTTCACCTTCGAAAGGGGGATAATCTTTGTGCAAGAGAGATAGTAACTCTCTCAAGAAACTTGCCATATCGTGCCCCCATTAGCGCTTGGAGTCGGCTAATACGACGTTGAGAATCTATTGTGTGAGACTTAGTGGTTGTACTCTGATTAGCTATTGGGTGTGTACCTAAGTTAGGAAGAAAAGGTTTTCTTCTCTAAGCCAACTTCTGTAGGGTTAGCGTGTTGTGATTGGAATTATTATACATCTTGTGTGTTTTCTATGTTTTCACCCCTAAAACTAAAACTAAAATACTAAAACCAGAGAAAACAAATCAAACAATTTAGTGATAAACTATGTCCATGTCCAAACTAGTCTCTGTCAGTCATCAAAACATCAATCCTTATCAAAAACTGGTAGTCGTCAGTCATTCACAAACTCTGCCTATCAAAATTTTGTTTCTGTCTAGTTCTCTGTCGTACGAGTCTGTTTAATTGTCGTCCTGCTAGATACATCTTGTCATACGAGCTTTCATTGATCCTAATATTTTATCGTTTGGCTTTACAAACTATGTCGTACGAGTTTGATAAACTATCATCTGGTCTCTTATAGTTTGTCATGTGAAAATACATAACATTCAACATATTATCATTTGGAGTCTACCCAAATGTCGTACGAAATCAAGAAGCAACATGTATGAAATATTGTCTTTATCGTCTAGTAATTGTTAAATTGTCATCTGGACCTGCAAACTCTATCATACGAATTCCTATTCTTGTTAGTCAAAATGGTCAAACCTTCTCAAATTAGTTTACAACCAGCGAGCATAAAATTGGACATCGTAATTCTGAGCATAAACAATCTTGATAGTGTACCCCTGTCGTTGTGTTGCATTATTTTTGTCGATCATCTTCCAACTAGTTGAATCAACATCTTATCAAACCTAAGTTAACTTACATAATGTCTTACACATGATAGATCATTACTGAAACTAGACCAGATCTTAGTTACTTCTCTCAATCACTACATTAAATGAACAACTAGCTACAATTTGATCTTGACTTCTGCAACACATCTAGCTCTCGGTCCCGTCGGTTGTAAATACCTATTCAAACTAGAAGCTCTTCTAAAATTTTTGACAAAATTAAGAAGCCCATGGCTACCTTGGCCCAACAAATTCAAGATCTCAAGAGAGAAATATATGACATTTAAGCTCAACGAAAAGATTCAATGACACCTCTTGAGATAAAATTTCATGATATCAAGAACACTAGACTTCAAGAAATGCTAAAACAATTACATAAGGTGGAACAACAAGTAATTGAAAATCAAAAGCCAAATCTTATGCAAGATCACAAGACACCTTCACCAAGACAAAAAAACATCTATCCCCTAGATAGATAGTTTACACCGTTAGGGCAATCTATTGAGTCAGCTTTGGAAGAACTTCTTAAGCACAATCTTATCATATTTCCTAAAAAGACCACATGGGGATGCAAAATTTTAAGCAAGTATTGTGGTTATCATAGATAAAAAAAAACATAAGACGTCAAAGTGTATGGAATTAAAACATAAAATTGAACACCTCCTTGATGATGGTGTTATTGAAATTGAAGATCATAATAATTCATCTAAAGAGAAACCAGATGTCATTACCAACCATGATCAAAATTATGAACCCATGTATAGCAATGGCCCACATGTCGCCTCCATCTCTTCCATGATGCCTCCATCTCCTAAGGCTTATGAACAACAATCCATATCATATTCCTCAAATAATGAACCTAATGATGAAACTTCTCATGTTGATTCTCTAGGGCTATCTCAAGGGCCATCCCATCCAATGGTTGCAAAAGATCCTATCTCCCTAGAATCTCATGAAGATCCCATTATACCTTTCCATTTCTTCCAAGATGATCCCCTTCCATCTCAAGAGCAAATAATCCTTCCTAAGCAAGATCATGATGCCTCTTCTACCTTTTCAAACAATCCTATTCAAAATGAAGAGTCAAACACCCTTCCTACTCTATCCAATGGTCCTCTTCCATGTCAAGATCAAAGTATGCCTACAAATCTCTCTCATGAACCTACAAGTCAAAATATTTATAAATGCAAAGGGGTAGATCTTCACAAGCAAGAACCCCTCCATGTTAAAGAAACTATTAAGAGTCATGGTCTCAATGACATTCCTCAAAATATTGGTACCCATATTAAAACAAAATCCAAATACATGCCTTCCCCTTCATCTCTTCCATCCATTTTAGGACCTGATATTCCTCCATCCCTTGTGCAAGATCAACAAAGGTGTACATTTTTGCGTACCTTCCATCCATCTAAAAGGACACAAAGGCCCACTGAGAATAAGAAATAAAAATCAAAATCTATATGGGTTCCTAAGGCACTTGTAGAAGCAATGTGTTCCAAGAAACTACAAAAGAATGAAAAATCAAAAACCATGTGGATCCCTAAGCACCTCCTTGAAGCACAATAGTCTAAAGAAAAATCCAACTAAACAACCAATATTGTTGTTCCTCCATCCAAACCTTCCAAATATATTTCTCCATCACCTCTTTCATCCATTTTGGATCCTTATTTCCCAAAATCCTTGGTTGTTCCTCCATCCAAATCTTAAAATATGAGATCCAGTTTTCCTCCATCAATCCCCTGTCCCTCAAGATGTGTGCCAATGGTGATCCCACAAATATTTCCATTCGCTCATGCACCAAACTTTCAATATCCGATCCATTATCCAACACCTCCTTTTCATCCTTCCATACCCCTCATCCAATCCTTTCCATAATACTTTACCCTAGTTTCATCACCAAATCCAAAAAATAAGGAAATCATTATTTGAGATGTTGGACATGTACACTTAGTTGAGTCCTTCTTGGAGAGACATCTTTATGCTAGACCAATGAACTACCTACATGAAACTCCCTAACCCTATGAATAAGATGCACCTTGAACGATACTATATCTAAGGGCTGGGTTAGTTTAGCATTTTCTTTCTACACTACATATCATTTTCTTAAAAGCACTACATCTCATATAGTTTCTTTTTTTAATGCATCACATTCACAAAATTTCTGCATTTTCATATAGCAGCATCAATAAAACAAGGCATGTGTCCAAGTTTATCATTTGTTTGCATTCAAGACAAACAAGGGTCATCTCCTTTCTTAGATATTCAGACATAAAGTCGTTGAGGTCCTATGGTCATTCATTTTCAACATTACCCTATGAGGACGCTTTACTTATGGTTGGGTAGTGATTTCACTATTTGAGACTTGCTAACCCAAAATCTATCAATTGCTATATCTCAAAAACATTAAAAAAATATCTAATTCATTCGAGACACCTAGTTGATCATATGACTAGTGAAAAATATAAAATTTTACTTCAATGCCACTGTAATTGTCACACCCAAGTAGGTTTCATTATTTACAAGTCAATTTAAGAAAATAAAAAAAAAGAAAAGTGCTATGCCAAATATCCGTCACAAGGCAAAAGAGCAATGATATATAATTGAAATATCACACATACAAGTGCGACAAAAAGCTTGACTATGGGAACATGTGAGTAACTCCATCATTGCAATGGACACCTACTGGCAATGGAGCAATATTTGAGAAATTACAGTCTATAACCTCATCGGAGCTCTAAAAGCTTGCTTGCAGTGAGGCTCTATTCGAGATGCTTTTGAAGTTAGGATAATCCACGTAGCTAGTCATATAGAATGCTAAGGATCTTTAGTGAACACAAGCAAGAATTAACACATTTGCACTCACATGGGCAAAAGAAGATCAAAGTTTCAAGAACCAATGGGGAATTTTTTTGCATCTCCATTTGTAAATCCTAGTCACTGAGTGTGTTAATTTGGATGTTCCAAGGGACCTTAAGGATTGATTGACCACTTATCTATGAAATGTTTTGTACCTCCAATTCAATTGATGTATTACAAAGTGCTAAACAAACATGGTCATCCTTGTTCAAATAGGAAATGCATATTCATCTCGCATATTGCATTAACATAGGTCATATCAAAAATGCATTGTCTGCACATGCATTCTGCAGATCATCATGTCATATAGGTCTACATACTGGGGGCATAGCTGAAGAAATTTTAAAAATCATAAAATATCCTAAACAAACTCCTAAAAATCATAAAATGTCTTGAAACAACTCCTAAAAATCATAAAATCTCTTGAACAAACTCCTAAAAATTATAAAATGTCCTGAACAAACTCCTAAAAATGATAAAATATCCTAAACAAACTCCTAAAAATCATAAAATTTCCTGAACAAACTCCTAAAAATCATAAAATGACTCGAACAAACTCCTAAAAATCATAAAATGTTCTGAACAAACTCCTAAAAATCATAAAATGTCCTGAACAAAATCCTAAAAATAAAGAAAACTAAAAACTAAAAAAAATAAAAAATAAAAAATCAAAGCAAGAAAGCATAGACTATCCTTCAAACCAAATCAACCACAGACAAACTCTTAAAGTCTGCAATCAAACTTATCACATGTCTTGTTAATCAATCTATCAAACTCTATCAAACATCAACATGTCTTATACAAGGAAGGGTGAACTCGACATGACAAAACAACCTATCATACCTGCTAACACACGTGTTAGTGGAAACTGCTCGCTATATCTAGCCATCATAACATCCCATGTAATGGCCCACTCAAGGATGATCTCATCATGAAATATATGTCTCAAAGCTAAAATCCCAGGCTGCTGAGCAGAATCATAATCTACCTTGTCACCATCAAATGGAATCCTGAGAATATGGTAGACATCTTTAGGTGTGATAGTCATCTCTCCTATGGGCAAATGGAATGTATTATGCTCTGAATGGAATCTCTTGACTAATGCGGTCAACATCCCCTGATTAACATGGATATCTGGCATCTGAAGAAGGTATCCAAATCCACATGCCTCAATATGAGCCCTATCTATGTCTGATAAATTCTGAACTAATCCCATAGTAGGTGGATAAACACAGTGAAACAAGACATCCGACAACCAAATTTGCAAAATCAAACATGAACACTATTAGTACATGATCCAAATTACACTAAAATAATGCTAAACATGCTTGCAAATATAAATATGCAAAATGAAAATTTAAAATTTGACATTGTGACCTTCAAACATGCTTGTTGTTTTTCATACGAGTTTTCACAGGAAGGGCATAATTTCGTATGAATCAGGATTAGAAATCACACGACAAAACATTCCCATAAGAAACAACATTAGACATAGCACGACAAAAGGGGCACACAAGAACAAGTTCATATGAGACATGGGCCGACTTCATACGACAAACCCTACATGCCCATATGATAAACTACACAAGAGATAGTTTTTTGTATGAGAAATGGTGTCTCACCGTATGACAAACCATGGCACATGACTTCAAATGGCTCAAAAGTGCAAAAAAATCAATCAAAACTCAAAATTTAAGAAATCAAACAAGATTAAGATAAATCACTTACCGTCGGGTCGTAGTTCCACTATCGATTGTGACATCTCTGGTGCTCAAAATGATTCTCTTGGATCAAAATGGCCATTTTTCTTCGTAGAGGGATTTTAAAATTTCAAACTTGGAGAGGTGAAAATGAATTGAAAATGACACATGTACCCCTTATATAGCCAAAACCCTAATTTTTTAACTTTCTCCGATGGACATGAAAATTTTACCCTAAACTAAATCGCCCATATTGATTCCATTTTTTGGGATCGAAATCAAAATCTGAGATCATCCTCCTAGTCAATTTCGCACAACTAAGACCACTTAGTGCTTTCATCACCTGCTCATTCTCTTCTTCAATTAACGCTCAATTTCTTGCTAATCAATGCTAAATCTCAACTTAATTCTCAAATCAACTCTAATTTTAATCATCAACATTAATCTTTCTTCTCAAATAACTTATCATCGCTCAAATTTTTTTTGCTTAAAATCACTGCTCAACCCTCGCTATCTTTCGATTTCTCTCCCAAGGGGGTATACTCATGACCTCAAAGTCAAGAATTTCTTTCAAAAATCTTTATTACAAATCGAGCACCTAAGCTTCATCAAATCAATCTCTAGGGGCATATCGGTTTCATCGCTTCATATCAAGCTGATATTGTCTTTGTCTGAATCAGTCTCTTAATGTTAATCAGTTGCATCACTTTTCATCAAGTTGATTATTCATTTAAACTCAATCAAGGGTTTAAAGAGTATCTTATATCACACACTCAATCTAAGTAGGTGTTCAGTTTCATCGCATCAAATCAAGATGGACAGTTTATCTTCACTCATCGTGTCTTGATCCATCAAGTTCAAGACGGGTTTTTTTCTCTCCGCTCACTATGTCTAGTTCAATCAAGTTCTAGATTAGTAAGATCCACTTCTTGATCAAACAAGTTCAAGTTCAGTATCTTTTCTCTTCATCGTTCCTAGTTCAATCAAGTTCGGGATCAGTTTCATTTTAATCAAACTCTATTCAGTTTCATCACTTCAAAACAAGTTGAATACCTCGCTCTTCATCGTTCCTAGTTCAATCAAGTTCGGGATCAGTTTCATTTTAATCAAACTCTATTCAGTTTCATCACTTCAAAACAAGTTGAATACCTCGCTCTTCATCTAGTTCATGATCAATCAAGTTCAGAACTGGTATCTCCTAGACATCAACTATTCTTTGAACAAACGCATTGCTAGCACATTAATTCAAAGAGGGGCAAATGTAATACCCTAAAAATGGTCATCTAAACCATAGGCCCCCTAATCTCAATTTCATCACCAAGGTCCTAACCAAAGGCAATTAAAAATAAATCTTGAGCACACAATTAATTTCTTAAATCATCAAATGTCACATGGCAAATTAATCAATGAGTATTAATTAAATATTTATTTAATTAATTTTTCATTCCAAGTAAATCATTTTAAACAATTATTCTATTTATTTTATTGAATATCCTAGCATATTTATTTAAATAAATCAATTTTCCATTAAATCATCAAAAAAGAAATTAATTGACAAAACAAGAATTTAAAATTGAGTAAAGAAATCAATTGGAGATAATCTTGAAAAAACAAATTAAAAATTGAAGAATAATCTCAAAGAAAGCAATTAAAACATTTAAATATCAAAATTGAATGAAATAGAGAATAAATCATTTTTTTTTATTTTATCTTAATTTTAGTTCAATATCCTTTAAAACTGAGAAAACTAGCCAATCACATAAATTCACCTAGATTGTGCTTCCTCTTGAAAAATCTTGACCGCTCATCAGCATTTGATCTCAGCCGTTGGTTTCTTTTTGAATTTTCTATAAATTTAGGCTCTCATATCTCATTCAAGGATCCTAGTGAATATATTGTTATTATGTTGTTTTTTCTCTAGGTTCATTGAGTTTTTGTGCATTGAGATATTGCATATTAGTTATTTCATATTCATTAAATCATCTAGCTTAAATATTCATTTATTGCTTAAATCGTGTAAAATTAATCTTGCATCCATCTAGCTTAAATCCATGCTCATATAGATTAAAAATCCTTCATTTAGGTGTCATCTAGTCACTGGTATTGCATAGGAAATCTGAGAGCAAGAATAAACTCTCATCTACTAGAAGGCAATAGGTCGCTTTGCAATGGTTTATTGTTCATTATTGATTATTGATTTACTAACCATGCATCTAATGACCTAATTGAAGTGTTGTGTATTCAGATACAGATATAGGTCCACTTTTCACACACACAGCTGCAAGTGAGTACAAAGAAAAAATTAAGATCAGCTCAACACAGCTTGATGATTTATTGAAGAGACAGAGGCAGAATGGAGATTCCAGTGGACTTGGATTTGAGCAAGGACAAAGTTTTGGTACTGCTAATGAAGATCAAAACCATAAGGTACCGGTAAGGCAATTAAATACTTATAAATTTAATGGTAGATGTTTTGTTTGTAATAGATTTGGACACATGGCTAGGCTATGTAGAAACAGAGCAAATCAGAACCCTGATTCTACTCCCAGTAAATGTTCTAAGTGGAATAAAATTGGTCATAAGACAGAAGACTACAAACTAAATGTAAAATTGTATGCTTGTGGAAAATGTTGACATATGGCTAATCAATGGAGGTCAAGCAATTTCACCTATTTTAGCAAGGTAATTCAAAAGAACAATGTTACATGTTATGCAAGCAATGAAATTGGACACATTGCTAAGTTCTATAGAAGCAGAAATCGATCAGTTGGCAATGGAGGATCAAATAAAAAAGGAAAATAGAAGGTTAATGAAATACAACAAGGTTATACTCAGAGCTGGGTGAGGAAGACTGAAGAGAAATCATCATATGGGAATATCCTGGTTACCTATCTGACAGAAGAGGGTTCTCCTGCACTGGCAGTGAGCTCATTTGGTAACTAAGGTAGATGCCTTAGGGGTAGGAAAAATTTCATGGAAGATGATGCATATGCCTGTGGAGGAGATTCTCGAAGATGTTCCAAATATTGGATAGGATTATCCAACATGGATATGTTCAGAGTTAGATTTGGTATCTTTCACCGTCAGTCATTTATGTCAATGAAAGATTAGGGTTTTCTCTCGATGGATAAAAGGTTGAATACACTTCATTGTTAATCAGAGGCTATTCAGAGGAAATCAAATTTCTTCTTGAGTGATCAAACTAGAATCTAGAAGGATTTGTTGGAGGTTTTCACCGAGAACAAGAAAAAGGTATTTTTCTTGAATCATGGAAATGGGATCATCTTATGTTCCTATTTTCATTACAAACCCAACTGTAGTAGAGGTTAAGGATCGCCCCAAGCCAATTTTCAAACGGTATCAACATGTGGCTACCAAGGAAGATTTGGTTGGAGCGGTTTCTCATGTCCCAGAGGGAGTGGTATATGTAGAGGATGTTAGGGCATATATTCATTCATATAGAGGACTTAAGAACTTCTCAAATCAAGGGAATGTATATGAATGAAATCATGGGAGAATATGGTAAGATCAAACTAGCATATCAATACATCAAAGATCTAGGGTTCACAAATATTCTGGATATTCTAGAGTTCAAGGATGAAATAGTTGGATATGTACTAAGAAGAGTACACGGGGAATTCATATGACTTGACAGACCTTATAAAATTACTAAGGAAGCCATTCAAGCAATTACTGGTCTGCCATCGGTAGGGAAACATCTAGATAAGAAAGTATCTAATGACTTTGTGATGTAGATCATTGGTGCTACATCAAACAAGAGATCGATGAAGGTGAGCACTGTCACCGACACCGACATCAAATTTGTAAGCATAGTTATAGGCTACAAGGTAACTTAGTCTAATCGACTTAATTCAGTTTCCAGTTCATGTATTTTGGCTGCATATAAGATGATGAGGGATAATATCAAGTTAGATCTTTGTGGTTGGATGCTTGAAGAATTATCGATCAACTTAGGAAAGATTAAAGGTAAGAATAAGGGCACCTTCTTGTATGGAAACCTATTAGTCTTCTTAATGCTATAATTTTTGTGATACTTCTGGTTTTGGTAGGAAGCAATGGGAGTTTGACATCCCGATAGGAAGATAGTTAAAGCAATCAATTTCTAGATTGGGAAGTATGAGAGATAATAAGGTATGGGGTTACTTTAAGGCTCTTCAAAAATCTATGAGGTCTAGAATAAGAATACTTGAGCACATAGTAGAGAAATACTCTACCGATATATGTTTTATGGTTAAGAAGGATATGACTCTCATGGAGGCAGTCAAGCCCCAGAAGATTTGGATAGAGGAAATGGGATATGAGGTAGATGCATTAATCCTTGATGCCTATGTAAAAATTTTGATTGATGCAAAAATAGTTGAGGCAGAGAAGCCCTGTAGAACTGCTCAGCAGAAGACTCTTGAGGTTGAAACTGAGTTCAACTGAGAAAAAGGGAAAAACAAGAAGGAAAGGAAAGTAAGTTTGTATAAGAGGTTTCAAAGGACATTAAGGAACTCATTGATGTTGTCCCAAAGAAAGGAAGAAAGAGGAAGTATTTGGTAGTTCACATTGAACCTGTGACTGCATTTTCTGAGTCTGAAGATAATACACCATTAGCTTTCAAAAGGGTTGTGAGGAAGAAACCGAAAGAACCTAAAGTGGAAGAAACGAAACAACCGGTTAGGAAGGTCACCATCAAATTACTGACACAAAAGAAAGCACCCAAGGCTACATCAATAGCTGCATCTAGTACTTCTAGAAGGAGGAAGAAGAGTGACACTTATTTGGCACTAGAAACTGGTAATGTGACTATTATACCACCTATGACTTGTGCTGAAATTTTTAATGAAGTTACTAAGGATGGGATGCCAAAAAATGTTGTCTCATTATGATACATTAGAATTTGATGAATAGAGAGAGGTAGAGGAAGTAATTCGATTGTATTTGGATATTTATAAGAAAGTATTAATAGAGATAGAAAATCAAATACTAGCAGAGTTATATAACATGTTGGGTGCTAGAAGGTTATCTGGAATGCAAGAAGACAAACACATTAATATGCAATAAATTTTAGCTATATGTGTTGCTATAACTCCAAATGAGATGAAAAAGATAATTGAGGTAGAAGATATGAAGGTATTCAATACAAAGCATAGAATAAGTAGCCTGATATTAGGGGGGATGAATGAGGTAATAAAAAAAACTCAAAAAGGCTGGATTAAATTTTTGGGAGAACATAGAGGATTCTTTACTTCACCAGAGACAAAGATAGATATTGTAGATACATTGGTTGAAGGGAAAGGTAAAGGGATCATGGGTTCTCCACCCTCAGTTTTGAAGAATATCAAGATAGTGGAAATTGAGCCACTGGTTAACACAAATATACAGACAAATACTAAAACATCAGTTAATGTAGAGAACATTGTACATGATACTAACATTGAGGACAATTTTCCTCTAGATACTAATGTATAGGTTGAGGATATTGTTCCTAGAGTGGAACTGATAGTTGCACAGACTGCACCAAGTGCCGAAGCCACCGGTGCAAGTGAGAAGGTAATAAAGGATACATCATCAGAGAAAATAGGAGAATCTAGTAGGGAACCAGTTGTTGGCACATCATTATTGACAATTGACACTTCTCTAGTGGAAAAGAAAACCATCACAGAGATGAGTCCCATAGAACTAATGATGGTGGTTGCTTAGAAACTCATGAAGGAGGGAACCACAGACAAAGGGATTATAGATCAATCCATAACTGTTTTGCACAAATTGGTCCCGAAGTGTAAGATAAAAAATGAAGAGAGCCCTTCTGGTAAGCTTAAGGTAATAACTGAGTATATAACAAAAGACTTTCAATCCTTATAGAAAATCTCTAACCGACAAGCACTTGAAAAATTCACTTAAGTTAAGAGAGCTGCTTTTGATCAAATCATTGAGAGAGAGAAGAAAAAAATTGAGGTGAAGTTAATTCCAATCAAAAATTCTTTACTAATATATACATGGTATGTTTTAATACTAAGATACTTACAACAAATGTAGATAAAAAGATAAAAGAGATACAAGAGAAAATTGTTAGTATTGCTAACTCTTTTGATGGACTAATTTCACTAACAACATCTATTGATGGACAAATTTTGACTTTGGAGAACCAAATTTATGCTATTGAAAAGGAAAGTGATAAGATCATTCAGAGAGCCAAAAGTCTCAGAGGTTTGGTGAGTCCAAGATTGGATTCACTTTGTGTACATAAGAAGGAATGCACGGATATGCTAGGAAAGCCCACACCAGAAAAAGTTAATGAGAAAGAATCACTTGCATAACTATTGAGCGTACTAATATCTATCTCTGGCACATTCAAAATCAGCTAGGATACTTATATGGAGTTACTGGAGAAAGCTTATCCAGAAATCTTGAAACTGGTCACGCTTCGGTAAGACATTTTTGGAGGTATTCAATGTACAATACTTATTCTTTGATAGTTTTTGGGGGGGAATTGATGTCAAAGGGGAGTAGTATAGATGTGAAAAATGATTTCATACATTAGGGGGAGTTACAGATTTTTTGGAATTTTGGAGATATGGAGAATTTTTGCATATTCAACTCATGGGGAGTAGGGCAGGATGAAACCGACAGTTGAAACCATGACCATTTTTCACATGAGTGTTGCCATCAATGCCAAAGGGGGAGATTTTTGGCAATTGACACTCTATTTGTTAGGTTTCACTATGTTTCATTGATAGCAACATGATTTTGGGTTCCAGCTTCATATGGTGTACCAGAAGGCACTTCGCAGACTCTACATTGGCACTGGCACCGAAAGGATAGAAGATTTCTTTGGTCATCGGCAATGCAGGCCAACATGGTATGGTAAAGGTCATCGATATTGGAGGCCGACACATCTTGGATCCGACATCGGCAACTTCTTTTATTATTATATGGCTGACATGTAATCTGATATTGTATATACCTTTGTAAGCTAACATAAGGCATAAATTTGTATAGGGTGTATAGGGAAAATTGATTAGATCATTTTTCTATGGTAAGGAAATAATGATAGGATGGATATATGGATGTAATGTAATGCGAAATATTTCAAAGAGATTATGTATGTGAGGAATTCATTCTAAGGGTTATTCTAGTACAAAGGTTTAGGGTTTTAACCGGAACAGATATAGCTTAAACCAAAACTATATTCTGGCATAGAAGATATTATCTTAGCACTTCACTATTCTCTGGATTTTTGTCTGCTATGTTATGTAGTCAGTGAGGCTCCTATTGTGATTGAGCAGTGTGCTCTAGGCTGTAAGCCTTCCTTCAAGTCTAGGCCCATCATGTATTGTAATATCTCTTCATATGGCCAGCGAATTGATATTGTCGATCACAAATCCCACCGTATTTTTTCCTCATTGAGGTTTTCCACATATAAATATGTGTTATGGTTCTCATTTATGTGTCCGGCTTATTGGTTGCATTACTTCTTTCTATTTTGTTTATACTGATATACTGGTTGGTGAATGAATGTTTATATATGTACATATATATGCATGTATATGCATATATATGTACATATATGTATATATATACATATATATACATATATATAAATATATATATATATACATATATATACATATATATACATATATATATATATATGTTTATATATATATGTATATATATATATATATGTATATATATATATATATGTATATATATATATATGTATATATATATATATGTATATATATATGTACATACATACATACATACATACATACATACATGCATACATACATACAGATACATACATACATACATACATACATACATACATACATACATACATACATACATACATAAATACATACATACATACATACATGTATACATATACATATACATATACATATGAATACACATACACATACACATTCGCACATGCACGCCCACACACACACACACACACACACACACACACACATGTATGTATGTATGTATATGTATATATTAGTTGTCAAGTTAGATTATCAAGGTAGATTATCCTAGGGTGGTAGTATATAACAAAATATATTGCACTACAAAATCTTAAACTTTATTGAAGCTATACTAATAAAATAAATGTCAAAAAATAAAAACATAGGAAACATTAAAATGACTGATAAAATAAGAGATATCAAATTAATAATAATGTAAATTAGGTGAAGGTATTGACCTCAGGTTAAACCTTAGGTGTCTACATAGATGGGTTGAACAAAATGTAAAAGGAAATATAGATAATTTCCTAATATAATATAGGCTAATTACATAAATACAAATAAATACATCAAAATTGACCAATATTAATTAAATGATAAGTAAGAATAGTAAAGTGTTTAAATCAATTCTAATTTAGGAAATTAAATGTGTTTAATAACTTAACTTAGGAAATAATGGTTTAGAATGAATATCAATTAACATACATTTCATTTTATCATGTATAAAAATAATTTTCTTGTTATCTTCCCTATACATAGTTATGTGTAGATCTATACCTTCTTTGAGTTTTTTCCGTTGTTGTGCATTATTCTTATGCTACATGAATTTGACCCCTAACAAGGAATCTTAATTTGGTGCATTGCACAATTCTACTATTTTATTCATTATTAAATATAATTCTTTTTATAACTATGAAGAATTATTTTATTCATAGTTCTCATAGGTAGACCATCTTGATTAGATCATATTTAAGAATTATAAAAAGAATCAGGAACAACATTTTGTATTCACACAAATATGATCAAATTATTATATGTAGAATTAGATTCATTTTAGTTCACCAATATAAGGTATTAGCAAAATGATGTTCCCAATAGTGTGTGAAATTCTTAATTAATAGTTGAAAATACATGAATTCTTTTTTGATGAACTCATATACAAAGGCACACAACGCTATGATACAAAAGTATACCAAGTCCACTTGCAATGGCTATTAGGAAAGAATGAGAGATAGTCATTTTAATTTTAATAATAAAATATATTTTCTAAGATAGATATATATCATGTAAGATCAATCTCATATGTGTAACATAAATGACCTATGAAAAATTATATTAAATTTATATATCAGTTCTAGATGTATAAAAATATAACCTTATAAATGATACAATGTCCACAAATAAATGTTAATAGAATATGGGAGAGGGGCAAGTAGTTGTACAGGGTCTGATTGTTGTAGAGGCATTTGTGCTTAGAACATTCTGTAATTCCCACCAAAATACCCTAGATAAATACACCTAATCTAACTACAAATAGAGAATTATTTTTTAAAAGCTCATATACTAAACAACACATACAATTATAACATCCATCTGATGCATATAAAATACATCATCTACAACATGCATCATTACAAGTTACATCTTTTCCTAATTACAACAAAGCATAGAACATCATAACACAACTACGCAAGCAAAATAACACATCATATCATCTTTTCCCCTAGTGTATCTCAACGTCACAACTTTTAAGAGTATCATCCTATAGACTAAGTTCATTTTAGAGCACCAATTCGAATTTTCCTAATCCTGCATCATTACACATTCATTCTATTCATTACAAATCCAAACACATACCCCTTCCTAAGATAGTAGTAGATCATAATCTAACATTCACAATGCTTAACAATAGAAATACTAACATATACAAGTACATGAATTATAACATCAATGCTTAACTAGTCTAGGTGCATGATGCCACCTAATATATATCTATCATGTCCATCTAATCCATACATAATATCATTTATTAACACATACCATATGAAATGTCCACAACGTACTATTACAATTTCCATTCTACTTCAATATCTAAGTAATCAATGCTTCTCATTCACAATCTTACAAGAATCATCTAACTTGCAATGAAACCACATATCCAACTCTATAAGTGGAAGTAGATATTTTCTTAAAGATACACATCATCATATCAAGATTACTAAACACATGCTTATACACAAATCATAACAACAAGTAATAACCCTTCTTAACACATGATACCACCAAGATTCACACATAAATAATATAACTTAAACCCATTCCAAATGAACACTTCCACAATATAGACCACATGGCATAACTTATCTTAATACATTTCAAGGTCACAATATTTCAACATCATATTACAAGATATTATGAATCACAAGAGCACATATTTTGTATTCACATTTAGCAAATCATCATGATACAATATTAACCCTAATGGATATAAATCAGCACCATAACTCAAACATATAATTGAGAATCATTGAATCCATACAAATCCACAACTACTCATTTATTTGCATATCCCAAGAGTAACTAACACCAAGGATTAACATCCTTCAAACCAAAGCATACATGATCATTATTATATTCACTACCACTCAGATTATATACTTGCAATCATTGCAATCATTTAATTCTTGCTAGCTAGAAATTACATTCATCATGAATATCCATTTACAATAATCTTATCCTATATATTTCATTTCAAAATCAATCTTGTACAAGTCTTGTTACACATATTCCAAGATATTGGTTGCATGGCTTTATTTACAATTATATCCTTTTGAGTTACATACCGCATGATAAAAACCATAATTACATAGATTATATTCCAATTTACATCCACGTGAAGAGATAATATAAATCCAAGTCCATGCACGCAACATCCAAAGAATAACATCCCAATTGAAGAAGGCATCAAACCACTTGACCATGTAGAACCAAATAGGATCCAACCCCTATGCTAGGAGATGACATGGGGCTTCAACACTCACTCAAGACCTAGGATGATACCTAAAAACCATGGGGATCAACATAGCACATAATAAACTCAACATAACAATAATCATATGACAACACAAGGTTGAAATCAACAATAGACTCTCCCATAGGTGTACAATAAAATCATGGCATATGACATGGTCACATGTAGGAATGAAGTGTCATCACATGTTGTCCTCATATAGAAGGAAATATGGTCATCACGTTCCTATGTGGTAGCCTCACAAAGTAGGTAAATATGCACCCATAGTAGACATGTATGATATCCTCACAAAGAATAGAGATCCATACTCCTAATAGTCATACAAGCTACCCTCACAAATGGAAGGGTGAAAACAATCCCTTAGTAGACATGTGGAACCATCTCAACCTATGTGAGTACAAGGGAGATTGACTTTCCACCTCAAATAGCCCAACCAAATAGAATTATCTTATTAGGTGAAACCCAAACCCAATCAATTATTACATGTTAG
Organism: Cryptomeria japonica; assembly: GCF_030272615.1. Classification (NCBI taxonomy): domain Eukaryota; kingdom Viridiplantae; phylum Streptophyta; class Pinopsida; order Cupressales; family Cupressaceae; genus Cryptomeria; species Cryptomeria japonica. The sequence goes on along the minus strand of NC_081414.1, from coordinate 259,692,641 downwards.
CATTGAATTACAAAGAGGGAGACTCTCATTGTGCCCTAGCAGTCTAGGTGCCAAGCAACCTAACTAACATGACCCCAGTCATCACAAGGAAGCCCACTCCCCCTATTCATATTCTAATCCATAGGGTAACACATAAAATGGTATCTCAACACATGAAAGAATTTTCACAAGAAGGCTTTCAAGAGCACATAACATCATTGAGCACATACTACACATAGAGCATACATATGAACTATTACAAGCATAGGGCCTTCAACAATGCCTCATATGAATAGTACCAAAGTAAGAACATGAAACATGCACATCATAATCTACTACAAATCCTCAATAATGATGTATAAAACATCCCATTGGAATCATAGAATCAATCCTAAAATAGCAAGGCACACACCTCTTGCTGGGGCAACTTCTGCATAAGGAAAATCCTCAATGGTATGGCATAATCCCACATACTAGAGCACCAAATACATCATGAAGCATCATACAATATCATGAACCTATCAAAATTGCTCAACACAGACATCACATGCCTCTGGAAACTCACACAATCCATACTAGGACTTTACAACACTAAAATTGACCGTTTTGGGCCTTCCCAAGCAGTTTAGCTCTCTTGGTATGCATAGTGGCATACCTAGTTTGTAGGGTGGCATTTTTGGTTGATTTAGTGGTGTTTCTAGTAAAGTATGCAATATCTCAAGTTTGAAGGATCCAAAAGGTAAAGTAACTGCACAGATTGAATTAGGAGACAAAAATGACCTCAAGGACATGACCAAGAGGTAGGATGAGCATTAAAAAGGGTATACACATGGTTTATGCATCAAATGAAACTCATAGGAGTGAGTTTGCAACTCAGTGGATAAGCAACTTGGCCAAAACTACATTTTGGGAATCTAGGTTCATGGGATATATAAGTCTAACTTTGCATAGGCCAAATGGACTTAACAAATGCAACTTGAAACACCCAAACACACTTGCAACATGATTACAATAGACTAAAATATGCCACAGACAGTCACAGGGAGCTTCATGAACTCTTACATAGTCACAGAAGCACTCAAGACAGAAAAATAGCCCCTATTACAACCAAGAGTTCACAAGGAGTACAACATCTAAATGAACATTAAATAACAATGGAAACATTCTACAATCACTCAGAAAAAGTATATACATATATACATTTACTCGCTATTCACTACACAGACAAAACAACTCAAGAATCTCACTTAAACATAAGGAGTAATCTGCAATTTCCCCATTTCATTCATTTAATTCCAAAGGATTTAAACTATAATGTCTTTCTTTTCCCCATCCATTCAACAATCACAAATAAATCATTTTCATGATAAGACAAAAAGAAGACAAAATTTCAGAAAATCTAAAAACTGAAAGAAGAACTCCAACCTAGAGATCACAAATCCAAGGATGAAAAATGAAGAAGAGCTTCCACAATCCAAGCTTCGAAAATCCAAATGCAAACCAAGATCCAAGCCAAAATCTCAAAGCTTCAATAAAAAATCCCATTGATTGGTAACCTGGTAGCCATCCAGAAATTTCAAATAAATAGAATATGCACAGCAAACCATGCAAAAATCCCAACCAATCAAAATAATCCAAAAACCAATATTTCTTACCTATCTTTATAGTTCTAGGGTAAGAATTTTTTTATTATATTTATTACCTATTATTTCAAATTCACCCAATCAATTAGGAGGGTAGGTAAAAATCAACTTTATTTTTATTTTTACACCTCCCGAGCATAATAAAAGCAAAATAATAATATTATTACTTTTTAAGAGTGTAGAAATAGGCTTTATACTTTTATAATTAAAAATTAATCAAAATCAACTCTATAGTTATATCTAAAATAAATTAAATAAATCAACCAACAATAAATTAAATCGAAAGGATAAAATTAATTAAACAAAATAATATTCAATAAATCAATTAAATCTAAAATAAAACCAATTAATTAATAAATCAAGCGTTAATAAATTCTATAATAATAAATCAAATATTCATTAGTTAATTGATTAATTATAACTTTAATAACTATTACTCAACATTAATTAATTAATTAAATAAACATTATCTAACCATAGGATAATTAATCCAAACCATGATAAATCATACACACACACAACCAACCACACAAAGATAGCACGAGATGTCGACTCAAGACTAGACAACACTTACACTCACCAAGACTGATAAGGTGAAAATACGAGACCATGAGTAGGTGAGGGAAAACCAAGTTATCTCCAAAAACTTCCATTGGGATTAGGACACGCTCAGACCTGTGAGACCAAGTGGAGTCGATGTTCGGTACCTACAATCTTGCATCCACCCATAAATGTAAAAGAACATATATATATACAACATCATAGTAGCAGATAAGTGAAAGAGAATCGCAACACCTTATCATGCTCGCGATGAGTGATAAGGAATTGTCCCTTTCATGATGACAGTCACCCAATACAAACACATCTTATAAAATCATTATCATGAAGCAGGGTTAGTATCATCATCATATATCATGAAATCATATAAATCACATACGAGTCTCAAATACATATATGTCCATAGTAAAATATCATCCATCACATAGATCATCAAAAGTCATCAATATAACACATGTTCGTATAGCATCATAAATCTCTTATGCGTAGAAATAAATTCATAACCATCATCATAAGTCTAGATAAGTCTATTGAATCATGAATCAAAATGTAAGTCTAGGAGGGACACTACATCCTCCCCCCCTTAGGGTCGACTTACTCCTAGAAGTTACCAAGGGTTAAGCTGAAAACATACACACATCAACACAAAACTTCTTAAACCAAACTACTTCTAGCTCGAAGTAAGATAATGATTACAAATAGATTTTCTTTCTACACTTTATTTATCCAAGTAAATACATTACATAAGGGATAAAACAAGTCAAAGAAACTCTTACTGGTCACAATAAGCATGACAAATCATTAAAATATCTTGAAGATAAATTTATTTAACCACCTTTGAAAGACTAAAACTGTAATTCTTGTATCCAAGTTAACATTTATAAGCAAAATCCACCATAAATCACACCATTCAAGCATGGAAACAATTCCTTTAGCATCTATTTGAATGCAATTAAGAAGACATGCATACATGTTGCACATTACTTCATACATAGGAACATCCTTAAGAGGCCACATGTCATACTCTAAATGAAGCAATTCACACAAACTTCCTTCATGGCCAAATAAAATCAAGAAATTCTCACAACTATCAGAGATCTAGGTTCTATAATTCCCAAAAGAAAGCAAGATTTGTAGAATTCAAACTACTCGGTATCTACCACACTTCTTCTATGCTACTCTTATTCAAATATTTACATAGATATCATCAAATCAATTATTCAAAGGAACTCTAATTAATTCACTTGCATGATATAAAGACATAGACATTCGATGAGGATATGAAATCAAGAGCTTCTTTTGCTTTATCTAGTTCATATTTCACAATTCTTCCAATCTACTGCACTTCTAATAAATATTTCTTGAAATCTATAAAATTATAATACATGACTTCTTACCAACATTTATCATATTCTACTAATGTTATTATTATCCAATTGTTGTCTAGGGCTAGTGCACTTCTTCGCGATGTCCTCCTTTGCAAAAAATATCAGAGGTTTGAGATGAACATGATAGACCAACATTGGCATAGAAAGAGGGCCCACAACTCGACAAACAAAAGGACCATTATGGACAACAAGGAGAAAATAAAAAAGGAGAGAATCATTAGATACAACATTAAATAAAAAAAGTAAAGATAAAATTTGTCGGCAAATCAACCATGAAATAAAGTGTGACAAGTGCTAGCACAAGAACAAAACAATTGAAAGAAGAACTTAGTAGTCAATCCTAAAGAAAAGAGATCCAAAAATCAAACTAACAACACCATGAAAAATAACTCAAATCAAAATAACCAATTCACCAGAATCCTTATCATGAGGCAACCAACATCAATCACTCTAAAGGGAGTATCCGCTACACAACACCCAAGATTAGTGCCCTAGATGTGTTAGAGAGTGCACACCAACATTCAAATCATAAATCTATTTACATTCTCAAGTTACTTTTACCATTATTGTTGCAATGCAATCCTTTAAGATAATCTGGACAACAATCCTTTATGAATGAATACATATGCAAGAAGATTTACAAGCATAGTGCATACACTCACACATGATTAATATTCAAGATATCTACCTATAGAATGATCACCTTTACTGAGTTATAGTAGAGACAAATGTTGGTTCTTCAATTAATCACTTATTGATATACTTTAACACACAACATTAATCAGTCAATTGCTTATATTAAGCATGAAACTTGATATCACAACCTTGCTTACCACCACTTAATTTCTATTTAATACCATGCATACAAATCCAACTATGTACATATATTTCCTTACTCGGTTCTTATCTCCTACTATCGCTTAACTATAATCGTTCACAAACCTAGCATATCTAGTGATCGAGAGGCACATTCATATAGAATTGCTATACCACTTCATACAACACACCATAAATTCATCATGCTAGAATTCATGGAACAAACACTTTCTTTTGAATTTGAATAGGATAATGAGATATCATCATGTCTTTAATCTATACATTTGATCAACTCAGATATTTCAACAATCCACACCACTCCTACTTAAGACTAGGGCTTTTATCTTACCAACCAAATAAATACATAATGATATGATTCCCAAATTTTCCTATACTATGCATGCAATATATCAATTTTTTTTATTTCTTCGTTAAAATATATGAGTATCAACATGATCATTTAATCCATTGATTCATCAAAATTCCTACACTTTCCATGCAATATGCATTCTATCTAATTAATTCTTCCTCTAAGCAACATCATGGATGCAATTCATAAATATCAATCTTAAACAATCTTATTTATCCAATCTTTTCCTTAAATAAATGCAATACCATACTACACCAATAAGTATCCAATGCTTCTACTCATTATCAATAAACACCTAAGAACTATGATCCTTTTATCCAAATGGAGAGAAGAGGAGGAAAAAAAAAACTTGCCAATCAACCAATGTATGCACACAAGAATTATGCATGAGAAATATGAAATTCCTAGACATATCATAGCTCTTAGATATGAAAATTCAACTTCCATGAGGTCTCCTAATATTACAAATGTAGTCTGAAACCTCAATCCATTACTAGAAGATATGATTTATTCTAACAATTTTTCCTCAAATTCAAAATCATACACATATGAAAACACCCAAAATTTCTATTTGGTACACATACTTCATCCCCTTACATTTACAGAGAAGAATACACGAAAAAAGAAGGGCATTAACATTTACTATTTTCTTATACAAGTGCATAGCATACAAGTTCTTAAATTTCATATCATGATTTACACAAATAAAAGACACTCCATATTACTATTCATAAGAGGATTTTCGTGACAAATTGATCCTACAAACATAATGTTAGTTAAGAGAACACACACAATTCTCTTTCATGCTATAGAATGATCATTAATATAGGGAGTGTTGGTATTTTGATATGGTTTTGTCATTGATGTCAACACCTGCTAACACACCTACTTTGGAGATCCATCAACATTCACCGACAATTAGTAAAATGCTCAAACAATCACCAGTATATGGTTAACTGGTAGGATATAATGTTCACCGGTACATGCAATGACATGGAAGACACTTGGTAATGTCGAAGACATCATGTGGACACTTTTCCTTGAAGTAATATCATTGGTATATTCTTATTTGCATATTTGCTTTTACCGACAAATAGGTCCAGGTTATCTAGGGTTACACCGGTAGGTTTATCTTTTCCAGATCAGCATGGTATGCTATGGAGATGATTTATTATTGTTGTAAATGAATTAAGCCGACATGTTCAATTGGTTATTGCATTGGATATTGTATTATTTGTAAAATGTTTTATTGTAATATCCTGTAGAGCCGACCTACTAAAATTGGTCTTAGGGTATGGTATAAATGTAAGATCTTATTTGTAAGATCAAATGTGGAATGCGAAAAAGATTTAAGGAAGGGTATATGCGAGATCAAGTAGAGATATACATGAAGACATCATTTGAAAGTGAAGTTAGATTTTTGGAAAAGCATATCAGCATTACACTGGTACTGAATCCAACATATGAAGATGCTATTTTGTGCAGTACATTCTCATTGGATTTAACCATCCAACTATAGTCAATGTGACTCCCATTTGTGTTTGAGCAGTGAGCTCTAGGCTATTGGCCTTTCTGCATGTGCAGACCCCTCTTTGTACACTTACTATCAGCAATAGTATCATCTAATTGTGGGTAAGGATTCCCACAGTGGTTTTTCCCCTTACAAGGTTTCCACGTACAAATATTTGTGTCATGTGTTGTGGTTGACTTTGTGCTTATGTTTCATGCATTAATTCTTACCGGTATAGCATTTCCTATTAACATTGTTTACTGGCACAATTAACTATCTTACCAGTATTAAGCAATAAGTTGGTTAATAAGATTTTGGTTTGAATTTATTAGACAACTGATTCACCCCCCCCCTCTTAGTTGTCCCTGGGACCTACAGGAAGAACAACTTCTAATATTCAAGTAAGCATTAAAATTTGCAAGCAAGTAAGACCACATAGAATCGTATAGACATCACTCTCATCTAAGAAGTGTGCATCATAAATGAATACACATTTTGCAGACAATTATGATTTCTAGGAAAAATTAGGGAGAAACACAAGGCATAAACATACAAGATCTCCAAATATTCCAATAACATTTTCCATCACAAATCTCGAGAGAAACTCAACTCAAGAGCACATTATACTACATCACTCAAGACTAAGAGCAAAAAAATTAACTAGAGATCTCACTGTTTGCAACATGGGCTCTGATACTAGATGTAATGCCCACCAAAATACCCTAGAGAAATAAACCTAATCTAACTACAAATAGAGATAATTTTTAAAAAAATCTTGTATACTAAACAACACATACAATTATAACATCCATATTATGCATATTAAATACATCATCTACTAAATGCATCATTGCAAATTACATCTTTTTCTAATTACAACAAAGCATAGAACACCATAACACAACTACGCAAGTGAAATAAGACATCATATCATCTTTTTCCCTAGGCTATCTCAATGTCACTACTTTTAAGAGTAAAATCCTATAGACTAAGTTCATTTTAGAGCACCAATTCAAATGTTCCTAATCCCCCATAATTATACATCCATTATATTCATTATGAATCCAAACACATACCCCTTCATAAGATAGTACTAGATCATAATCTAAGATTCACAATGATTAACAATAGGATTATTAACATATACAAATGCATGAAGTATAACATCAATTCTTAACTATTATAGGTGCACAGTGCCACCTAAGATTTCTATATCATTTCCATCTAATTCATACATAATAGCATCTCTTAACACATACCATATGAAATGTCAACAACACACTATTACAATATCCATTTTACTTGAATCTCTAGGATCAAAAATTCTTCTCATTCACAATCTTAGAAGAATCACCTAACTTGCAATGAAACCACATATCCAGCTCTATATGTGGAACTAGACCATTTCTTAAAAGTACATATCATCACATCAAGATTACTAATCACATGCTTATACACAAATCATAACAACAACTAATAACCCTTCTTAACACATGATACCACCAAGATTCACACATAAATAATATAACTCAAACCCTTTCCTAATGAATACTTCCACAATATAGACCACATGACATAACCTTATCTTAATATATTCCAAGGTCAGAATCTTTCAACATCATATTACAGTATATTACAAATCACAAGAGCACATATTTTGTATTCACATTTACAAAATCATCATGATACAATATTAACCCTAATGGATAGAAATTGGCTCCCTAACTCACACACATAATAGAGAACCATTGAATTCATACAAATCTATGAATACTCATTCATTTGCATATCCCAAGAGCAACTAACACCAAGGATTGACATCCTTCAAATCAAAGCATAAATGATCATTATTATATTCACTACCACCCACATGATATATGTGCAATCATTGCAATCATTTAATTCCTGCTAGCTGGAAATTAAATTCATCATGAATATCCATTTACAATAATCTTATCCTATATATCTGATTTCAAAATCAATCCACTACATGTCTCATTACACATATTCCAAGATATTGGTTACATGGCATCCTTTACAATTACATCCTTTTGAGATACGTACCGCATGATAACAACCATAATTACATAGATTATGTTCCAATTTACATCCACCTGAAGAGATAATAGAAATCCAAGTCCACACACGCAACATCCAACTTTGAAGAACATCCCAATGGAAGAAGGCATCAAACCACTCGACCATGTGGAACCAAATAGGATCCACCCCTCGTGCTAGGAGATAACATGTGGCTCAAACACTCACTCAAGACCTAGGATGACACCTAACAACCATAGAGATCAACATAGGACATAATGAACTCAACATAACAATAATCACATGACAACAAAAGGCTGAAATCAACATGTAGGAATGGAGTGTCATCACATGTTGTCCTCATATAGAAGTGAATATGGCTATCCTTACTAGTCACGCTGCTACGTGATAGCATCACAAAGAAGGTAAGTATGTACCCATAGTAGACATGTATGTTATCCTCACAAAGAAGAGAAATCCATACTCCTAATAGTCATACAAGCTACCCTCACAAAAGAAGGGTGAAAACAATCCCTTAATAGACATGTGGAGAAATCTCAACCTATGTGAGTATAAAGGAGATTGACTTGCCATGTCATATGGCCTACCCAAATGGAATTATATTATTAGGTGAAACCCAAACCCAATCAATTATTACATGTTATCACTGAATTGCAAAGAGGAAAACTCCCATTGAACCCTAGCTGTCTAGGTGCCAAGCAACCTAACTCATGTGACCTTCGTTGGTGCAGGAGCACCTCATAAAAAATCTATTCATGACCCTAAGGATAAAGACTAGGATCATTAGGGTTTCTTAAGAGTGTCTTATGTTTCATGTATGCAACTAAACCCCACCATGTAAGCCCATGTCACCAATTAGGCAATTTCAGAAGCCAATTGGGACAATGTGGTCAATAGGGGTAATAGATGGTCTATATTTGTGTTTGATTGGTTTTAAAAAATGTTTCATGTGTGTTTGGTTGATCCATGTATGTGGATTCCAACCTTAGCCTATATAACAACTTTTTGTGCAAAATTACAAAAATGTAACTTTTGTAAAATGCAACATTTGAGTGCAAAAGTGCAAATTTTTGAAAATTGGTTGGGGGAATCATTTCAATGGCTCCAACCTAGTCCAAGTTCAGTGGGAGACCATGGGAGAGTTTTATAAGCCTTGTGGACATGATTCCCAAGGTTGTTGTTGTTGTAATTGGAGTTTTTGAAGCAATAATACACCAAATACTTCAGTTTTCCTAGAAATACTGAGTTTGTAGGAGCTGCTCGTGCCTGTACAGATTGATTTGAATCCCACCATCCATGGAGCAATTAGGGAGATGAAATATATTTATTTTGGTGGACTTTTGAGGTCTTAACTATTTTGGAGTAGAGAGAACCCTCCTTTCTTCTGACTATAACCTGGAAAGTGAGGATTTGGAGAGGGTTTTGAACAAAAAAGGCTTTATCTTGCATTCTAGTCCACTAGAAGACTCTTCCTTTGGAGGGATGTAGGATAAGTATTTTTAATTTAGTTTTTTCATGGTTTTTTATAGGGGAAACTTTGTTGTGTGGAGAAAGGACCAAGATTAGGTAGGCATTTTTATGTGACTACCTAGGACACAATTTAGGATAGTCATCATAAGTTGTCATAACGGTGGATTCTAGGTGTGAAACATTGGAATTAGAGGTTTCTCACTATCCCCCACATACCCATAAAGTTTATTTTTCATTTTATGTACTAGTAAAGGTAGTTGCTATGGAAAATAGGGCTAATTGCCCCTATTAGGTCTCTTAGCATCTAAAGGGAACATACCTTGTAATTGCAGATCTAGCCAAACCATTTTGGGAATCTATACAACTTCCAAAAGGGTGTCTGAAATGATAATTTTTTTGTATGGGTGTGTGTAACATTTTTGAGTTAAGGTCCATTCTATCACCAAATAGGGATATAGGCCTAGGGGGTAGATTTCCAAAGATGGTACAAGGAATTGGTGCCCAAAACCAAAACCAGTGTTTGGGATAGCTATTAAACATCATGAATGGATATTTTCTAGAATCACTAAGAGTAGGAGTTACCGATAAGGCTTGTTTGAGAAAGTATGGCCTTTTACTCATCTTGAGTAGGCCCAAGCCTAGTGAGTGTGTGTGTAGTTTCATCCAAGGTGTCGAGTCCTTCCTTGTAGGACCCTTGTAGACATTTGAGGGGTCACTAGTCTAACCTTGTTTGGGTTTTTTCTTAGGAGTTTGGGTAGGGCTCTGCATCAAGTGGTATCAGAGCATAGGAGTATTTTTTGGATAGAAGAAGAAGACAAGATGTTGAAAGAAGAACGATCCCATGAGGCACCTTAAAGAATGACCAATGAGGAGTTGAATGTCCTGGTGAAGAAGCAGATGGAAAAGAGAAGAGAAGTCAGGGCTAAGAATTAGGCCTTGAGAAATGAGATGGACTGGTTGATGGACAGAGTTGAGAGGTGAGAGAGAGACTCTGGAGAATAAGGGGGTGAAGAGGAGATCCCTATGTAGGAAGAGCTAAAGATACCTGCAGACCATAGATCCTTGATGAGTGTCCTCAAGTCCATGGAGAGAAGAATAATGGATGTGAAGATGGAACTACTAGTATTTGGAGGCAAGATGGAGCATGATATAGTGATGGAGTGGATAGACTCCTTGGACAATTTTTTTGAAAGTGAAGACATACCAGACCACCAGAGGGTGAATATGGCTCAATCCAAAATGAAAGGAGTTGCACTAACTTGGTGGACTTTCATCCAAGGTGAGAGGGTGAAAGAGGGAAAGAGAAGAGTAGCTACATGGAAGAAGATGATGGTTTTGGTGAAAGAAGCCTATGTCCTAATGGACTACAATATCCAATTACATAGGAGGAGACAAAATTTGAAACAAAAGGAGATGGACGTGAGTTTCGATATTGAGGAGTTCATGAATTTGTGTCTGAGGACCAAGGTAAAAGAGAGTGAATATGATAACGTGGTAAGATATCTCAATGGGTTGAGGTTTACAATCCAAGAAGACTTGAATCTCCACACCCCAGAGACAGTCCAAAAGTGCTTTCAGTTGGCACGCAAGGTGGAGGAGAAGTTGAAGAGAAGGCAAGATCAAAATGGTAGAGGTAAAGGGAGACAACAAAGAGGAGGAAGAGACCCTTTCAGAGGTAGAGGAAATGGTTCTGGATACCAAGGAGACTCTAACCAAGAAGGCAATAGAGGTGAGAGCAGTTACAACCAAGGAGGGGTCTATAATCCAAGAGGGAGATTTAGGGGTAGAAGACCACCCTCTAGAGGAATATCCAAAGGTAGAAGACCTCCTAGGTGTTACAAATAAAACCAAGAAAGGCATATGGCCAATAGGTGTCTAGAGTTGGCTTTTATCTCCATGGGGGGAAGGAGAAGCAATTTGGTGCAGGAATCTAATTGTCAAAGTGTGGCAAGTGCAAACACCTATCAAAGTGTTAATGCTCCTGATAGCTATGGCTATCCTGAAAGAGGAGAGGCTCTGATGATGAGGAGAGAAGTAACCACCATGAAGGTACCTAACAAGGAGCCTACACAAAGGAAATCTCTTTTCAAAACCACTTGGAAGGTAGGAGGAAAGGTATGCAAGGTTCTCATAGACTCTGGATCCACTGAAAATTTTGTACTGCTTGAGATGGTAGAAAAGCTTAAGCTTAGAAATCTACCTCATCCTTACCCCTATAAGGTTTCATGGCTCACCCAAGGTCAGGAAGTAGTGGCAGAAGAGTAGGTTTGGGTGGAGTTTCAGATTGGACCTTACAAGGATAGATTGCTATTTGACATAGCCAAGATGGATGCATGCCATCTCTTGTTTGGGAGACCATGGCAATATGACTTGAAATCTCATCATGATGGGTTGAGAAACACCTACTCAATCACCAAGGATGGTTAGGTGATAGAACTCTTACCTCTGATAGAGGAAGAGATGGAATCAAAAGGGAAGGATAGAAGAGTGCTGATGGTAGAAGGTAAACAGCTCATGAAGGAGATTATAGAGAAAGGTGCAGTTTGCTATGCCCTCATGCCTAGCCTCAAGGTGACAAGCAAAGAGCAGTTTGCAAAAGAGAGAGAAGGAGGATAGAAGCACACAGACCATGTAGTCAAATAGTTGCTTGATAAGCATCAAGGCATCCTCTAAGATGGAATGCCAAGGTCCCTACCATCGGTGAGGGACATCAATCATTGCATAGATATGATCCCTGGATCTACTCTCCCAAATAAAGTAGCCTATAAGCTCACCACAAACCAGAATGCAAAAATGGCAAGGCAGATTGAAGAGTTGCTTGAACTAGGACTGATTGACAAAAGTCTAAGCCCATGTGTAGTACTTGCAATCCTTGCACCCAAGAAAGAAGCCACTTGGAGGCTTTGTATAGACTTAAGAGACATCAACAAGATAATCATAAGGTTTAGGTTCCCAATTTCTAGAATAAAGGATTTACTTGATTGCTTAGGGAGTCCTAAGTATTTTACAAAAATGGATCTAAAAAGTGAATACCATCAGATTAGAATAAGGCCAGGGGATGAATGGAAAAAAAATTTTAAAACCAATGAGGAGTTATATGAGTGGAAGGTCATGCCATTTGGGTTGTCCAATTCCCCTAGTACCTTTATGAGGTTAATGAATGAAGTCTAGGTGGAATTCATAGGAAAATTTGTCATAGTATACCTAGATGATATCTTGATCTTCAATCACACAAGGGAAGAGCACCTCAAACACATAGATATGGTTCTCAGGAGGTTACATGAAGAGAAACTAATGATCAATTTGGATAAGTGTTTGTTCATGTAGGAGGAGATCATTTACTTGGGTTTTGTAATCTCACAAGGTGAGTTGAAAATGGACCAAGGGAAGGTGAGTTCTATATTGTCTTGGCCTACACGTAGAACTATGAATGATGTCTGAAGCTTCCATGGTTTAGCAACTTTTATAGGAAGTTCATAAGAGGATTTAGTCATTTTTGTGCACCCATGCTTGACACCATAAAGGGAGGAAAAAAGTGCAGGTTCAGTTGGACCAAAGAGGCAGATGATTCATTTGAAACATTGAAGAAGAAGGTTGCAGAACAACTAGTCCTTTCCTTACCAAACTTCAACAAGATATTTTAGGTGGAATGTGACACAAGCCACATGGCTATTGGAGTAGTTCTCAGTTAGGAAGGAAGGCCTATTGCTTTTTTTAGTGAAAAGATAAATGATGCCAAGAAAAGATACTCATTTTATGACTTGGAGATGTATGCTCTAGTATAGTTTTTGAAGAAGTGGAAGCACTATTTATTGCCTAAGGAGTTCATAGTTTTTACTGATAATCAGACACTTAGTTTCATAAATATCCAAGAGAAGTTAAACCACCAGCACATGAAGTGGGTAGAGACCCTGCAAGCCTTCACATTCACCCTCAAACACAAGAAGGGAGTCAAGAAAAAAGTTACAGATGCTTTGAGAAGGAGGGTCTTGACTGTCACCCAAATCAAGATGGAGGGTGTTGGTATTGATTCTTTGAAGAGTATGTATGATGATGATGAAGACTTTGGAGAGATATACAAGGTATGTGAAACCTTTGGCGAGAGATACCATATTGATTTTTCTAAATTTCTAATACAAGATGGATTGTTGTTCAAAGGAGTGCAGTTGTGTATTCCTAAGTGTTCCATGAGGTTGAATATTATTAGGGAGAAGCATTGTGGATCTATGGAAGGTCATTTTGGCCTTTAAAAGACCCTAAACCTTGTGAAGAGACATTATTTTTGGCCTAAATTGTAGGCAGATGTAAGGAAGTTTGTAGAGATATGTGTCATATGTCAGAAAGCCAAGGGGAAGTCTACAAATGCAGGTTTGTATCAGCCTTTACCCATTCCTTCTAGGCAATGGGAGAGCATAAGTATGGAATTTGTGTTGGGTCTACCTAGGACAAGGAGATGATTTGATAGTGTCTTTGTAGTGGTAGACAAGTTTAGTAAAATGGCTCATTTCTTGCCATGTAAGACTTCTTGTGATGCATCATATGTTGCAGACCTATTCTTCAAAGAGATAGTCTAGATACATGGAATTCCCCTAAACATTGTTTTAGACAGAGATGTGAAGTTCATAGGTCACTTTTGGAGGAACCTTTGGAAGAAGTTGGGGACTAACCTAGCTTTCTCATCAGCCTACCATCCTCAAACGAATGGGCAAACTGAAGCTATCAATAGGTCATTGGGAAACCTATTAAGGTGTTTGAAAAAGCAACATGGTGATAAGTGGGACAAAATTTTGTCACAAGAAGAATTCTCATACAATGACACCATAAATAGGAGTAGGGAAGTCTCCTTTCTAGATTGTATATGGTATCTACCCAAGGGGAGTGTTGGAGTTAAGTTATTTACCCAAGTAAGAGCCCATTAGTGCAGATGGTGAAGCTTTTGCATCAACCATCAAAGAGGTGCATGATCAAGTCAAGTCTCATCTCCAACAATATGTAGTGAAGTATAAGGCTCATGCTGATAAGAAGAAGAGAGATGTACAAATTAGTGTTGGGGATTTGGTATGGGTACATTTGAAGAAGGAGAGACTCCCAAAAGGCAAATACACCAAACTCATACAGAGGAAGATTGGACCATGTCAGATATTTAAGAAGTGTGGACAAAATGCCTATGAGATCCAACTTCCTCCTGATCTTCGATTATCACCCATTTTTAATGTGTGTGATCTTACACTTTTCAAAGGCAGTGACAATGAAGAAGAAGAACCAATGCAAGTTGCAATAGACAATGAAATTCCAAGGCATGAAACACCTCAGTTGAGAAAAGTGTAAGACATAAGAGTCACAAAGAAGACAAGGAACAAGGAGTATATTGATTACTTGGTGGCTTTGCAAGGCAAACTAGACTTAGAGGCAGTTTGGATGACAAGTGAGCAAATATCCAATCATGATGCAGATTTACAAACTCCGATCAAAAGTGGGCTTGAGAACTCTTCTCCCATGGAGTTTGGTGTAGGAGCATCTCATCAACAAGATATTAATAACCCTAAGGATGAATACTAGGATTATTAGGGTGTCTTAATATTTTCTTGTGTTTCATGTATGCAAATAAACCCCAACATGTAAGCCCATGTCACCAATTAGGCAATTTGAGAAGCCAATGGGGACAATGTGGTCAATAGTGGTAATAGATGGTCTATATTTGTGTTTAATAGGTTTTTAGACATGTTTCATGTGTGTTTGGTTGATCCATATATGTGGATTCCAACCTTAGCCTATATGATAACTTTTTGCGCGAAATTGCAAAAAATGCAACTTTTGAGTGCAAAAGTGTAACCTTTTGAAAATCAGTTGGGGGAACCCTTTCAATGGCTCCAACATACTCCAATTTGAGTGGGAAACCATTGGAGAGTTGTATAAGCCTTTTAGAAATTATTCCCAAGGTTGTTTTTGTTTTAATTGGAGTTTCTGAAGCAATAATACACAAAATACTACAGTTTTCCTAGAGATCCTGAGATTGCAAGAGTTGCACATTTTTGTACGGATTAATTTGAATCCCAACATCCATGGATTAGATAGGGAAATGAAATTTATTTCTTTTGGTATAGGTATGAGGTCGTAACTATTCTGGAGTTGATAGAATCCTCCTTTCTTCTAACTGTAACCCAGAAAGTGAGGGTTTGGAGAGGGTTTTCAACAAAAATGGCTTTATCTTGCATTCTAGTCCATTAGAAGACTCTTCCTTTGGAGGGATGCAAGATAAGCCTCTTCAGTTTAGTTGTTTCATGGTTTTTTGTAGGGGAAACTTTTATTTGTGGAGAAAGGAGCAAGATTAGGTAGGCATCTCTATGTGACTACCTTGGACACAATTTAGGATAGTCATCATAAGTTGTCATAGTGGTGGATTCCATGCATGCAGCCATAGAATTAGAGGTTTCTCACTATCCTCCACATCCCCATAAAGTTTATTTTTCATTTTATGTACCGGTAAAGGTAGTTTGTTTGGAAAATAGGGCTAATTCCCCCTATTAGGTCTCTTAGCCTCTAAAGGGAATAGACCTTGTAATTGTTGATCTAGCCAAAAAATTTTGGGAATCTGTACAACTTCCAAAAGGGTATTTGAAATGATAATTTTTTTGTATAGGTGTGTGGAACATTTTTGAGTTAAGGTCCATTCTATCGCCAAATAGGGCTACAAGCCTAGGGGTAGATTTCGAAAGAAGGTACAAGGAATTGGTTCCCAAAACCAAAACTAGTGTTTGGAATAGTTCTTAGATGTCATGAATCAATTTTTTCCAAAATCCCTAATAGTAGGAGTTACTGGTAAGGCTTGTTTGTGAAAGTAAGGCCTTTTACTCATCTTGAGTAGGCCCAAGCCTAGTGAGTGTGTGTGTAGTTTCATCCAAGGTGTGGAGTCCTTCCTTGTAGGAGCCTTGTAGTCACTTGAGGGGTCAATAGTCTAACCTTGTTTGGGTAGGGCTCTTCATCACCAGTCATCACAAGGAATCCCACTCCCCCTAATCATATGCCAAGCCATAGGGTAACACATAAAATGACATCTCAACACATGAAAGAATGTTCACAAGAAGGCATTCAAGAGCATAAAACATCACTGAGAACATACTGCACATAGAGCATACATATGAACTATTACAAGCATAGAGCCTTCACCAATGCCTCATAGGAATAGTACCAAAGCAAGAACATGAAACATAAGCACATCATAATCTACTACAAATCCTCAATAAAGAGGTATAAAACATCCCACTGGAGTCATGGAAGTAATCCTCAAACCATAAGGCAAGAACCTCTTGCTGGAGAAAAATCTACATAAGGAAGCTCCTCAATGGTAGGGCATAATCCCACTTATTAGACCATAAAATAGAGCATGAAAAATCATATAACATCATGAACCAATCAAAATTTCTCAACACAGACTTCACGTGCCTCTGGGAACTCACACAATCCATGCTAGGACTTTACAACACTAGAATTGATCTTTCTGGGCTTTTTAGAGCAGTTTATCTCTCTTGGTATGCACAATGGCATTCTTGGTTTATAGGGTAGCATGTCTGGTTGATTTGGTGGCGTTTCTGGTAAAATATGCAATATCTCAAGTTTGAAGGATCCGGAAGGTAAAGTAACTACCCAGATTGACTTAGGAGATAAAAAATACCTCAAGGACATGACTAGGAGGTATGATGAGCATCTGAAAGGGTATACACATGGTTTATGCATCAAATGCAACTCGCAGGAATGATTTTGCAACTCAGTGGATAAGCAACTTGGCCAAAACTACATTTTGGGAGTTTAGGTTCATGGGAGATAACTCTAACTCTGTATAGGCTAAATGGACTTAACAAATGCAACTCCAAATACCCAAACACACTTGCAACATGATTACAATAGACTAAAATATTCAACAGACAGTCACAGGGAGCTTCTTGAACTCTTACATAGTCAGAAAAAGCACTTAAGACATAGAAAAATAGCCCCTATTACAACCAAGAGTTCACAAGGAGTACAATACCCAAATGAACATTAAATAGCAATAAAAACATTCTACAAACACTCAGAAAAAGTATATACATATATACATTTACCCGCTATTCACTACATAGACAAAACAACTTAAGAATCTCACTCAAACATAAGGAGCAATCTGCAGTTTACCCATTTCATTCACTTAATTCCAAAGGGTTTAAACTATAATGTCCTTCTTTTCCCCATCCATGCAAAAATCAGAAATAAGTCATTTTCATAGGAAGACATAGAGAAGACAAAATTTTAGAAAATCTAAAAATCAAAAGAAGAACTCCAACCTGGAGATTGCAAATCCAAGAATGAAAACTTAAGAAGAGCTTGCACAATCTAAGCTTCCAAAATCCAAATGCAAACCAAGATCCAAGCCAAAGTCTCAAAGCTTCAATCAAAAATCATGTCATCTGGTAACCCGATAGCCATCCAGAAATTTCAAATAAATAGAAAATACATAGCAAACTATGCAAAAATCGCAACCAATCAAAATAATCCAAAAACCAATATTTCTTACCTATCTTGTATTGTTCCAAGGTAAGAATATTTTATTATATTTCTTACCTATTATTCCAAATTCAGCTAATACATTAGGAGGGTAGGAAAAATCAACTTTATTTTATTTTTACACCTCCCTAGCATAGTAAAAGAAAAATAATAATATTATTACTTTTTAAGAGTGTAGAAATAGAAACAGGCTTTATACTTGTATAATTATTAATTAATCAAAATCAACTCTATAACTATATCTAAAATAAAGTCAATAAATCAACCAACAATAATTAAAATCGAAAGGATAAAATTAATTAAACAAAATAATATTCAATAAATCAATTAAATAAATAACAATCAATTAAATCCAAAATAAAACCAATTAATTAATAAATCAAACATTAATAAATTCAATAATAATAAATCAAATATCCATTAATTAACTCATTAATTATAACTTTAATAACTATTACTCAACATTAATTAATTAATTAAATAAACACTATCCAACTATAGGACAATTATCCAAACCATGATAAATCATACACAGACACAACCAACCGCACAAAGATAGGATGAGATACCGACTCAAGAGTGGACAATACTTACACTCGACAAGACTGACTAGGTGAACATACTAGACCATGAGTAGGTGAGGGAAAACCATGTCATCTCTAACAACTGCCATTGGGATTAGTGTTAACTACTTGATCAATCCCAAAGACACTAATAGGGGGGGTGAATCAGTGTCTAATAGGTAAACAAAAGATTTAAACTTGTTTGCAACTTTATAACCTAAATTAATATACTGGTAAGAAAATAATAATGCAGTTAAGAGAAACAAAAGTATAACCATCAATGCACACCATAACACAGATATTTTTGGCGAGGAAACCCGATAGGGGAAAAACCTTGGTGGGATTTGTGACCCACAATATTTACTCACTGACCAATATGAATAAATATTACTTATACAATAGGGGCCTGCACATGCAGGAAGGACAACAACCTAGAGCTCACCGCTCAATCACAAAAAGGAGTCCCACTGACTAAAAAATTGGATAGTTAAATCCAATGACAATGTACTGCTCAAAATAGCATCTACAATGCTGGATTCAGTACCGATTTAAGCTCTATTAGATACCTCTGCCATAAGCCTTGCTTCGCTGTGCTCTTGTCTTATTCACTCATAAAATTATTACATCATAATGCATATACAGTTATTCGCTCTCATATACCGCTTCCATTCATTACCTAATTACATTTTTTTTCGTACAAAATAAGCTACAAGATCTCATACATATATGAGTTTGTACAATACATCATGTCAGCTATACATTATAATTACAATACAAACCAATATAATTTCCATGTCGGCTAGGAGTGCATGTAGTGATTGTTGTCGGTGTTGGTATTTTGGACATGTTGATATGGTTTTGTCATTGATGTCAACACCTATTAACAACTTATCAACTCTGGCATTTGGAGAATTGGCAATATTCACCAGCAAGCAAAGTGACTTATGCACAATCACCGGTATCTGGTACACCGGCAGGATATATTGTTCACCGACACTTGGAATGACATGGAAAATACTTGGTTATGTTGAAGCCATTGTTTGGACACTTTTTCTTGAAGATTTATTCATTGGTATATTCGAGTTTTCATATTTGCTGTTACTGGAAAATAGGTCCAGGATAAGCATCGACAGGCTTATCTATTCCATATCAGGACGATACGCTATGGAGATGATTTTGTTTTTATTGTAAATGCATTGACCCAACATCATACATCAGATATTGTTTTATTTGTAATTGATTTTATTGTAATATCTTTTAGAGTCGACCTACTAAAATTGGTCTTAGGTTATGGTATATATGTAAGATCTTATTAGTAAGATCGATATGCGAATGTGAGAAGGATTGTAACAAGGTATATGTGAGAATAAGAAGAGCTATACATGTAGACATCATTTGAAGGTTGAAGGAAGGTTTTGTGAAGGCATATCAGAACTGAATCGGTACTGAATCTAGCATATGAAGATGCTATTTTGAGAAGTACATCATTATTGGATTTAACCATCTAATTGTAGTTAGTGTGACTCCTATTTGTGTTTGAGCAGTGAGCTCTAGGTGCTTGGCCTTTCTGCATGTGTAGACCCCATTTGTATACACATACTATCTGTAGTATTATCATCTGATTGTGGGTAAGGTTTCCCACTATGGTTATTCCCCTTATAGGGTTTCCACATACAAATATTGGTGTTATGTGTTGTGGATGTTATTGTCTTTCTATTTCATGCATTAATCTTTATTGGTACTGCAATTAACTGATAAACTATCTGCTAGCATAAAGTTTGGTTTACTGATATTAAGCATTAAGGTTGGTTAAGTTGTTTTTGGTTTAATTTATTTGATAACTGATTCACCCCCACCCTCTCAGTTGTCTCCGGGACCTAACAATTCGTATCAGAGCCTAGCCCTATTTTTGTAGAAGTTTAATAGCTTGAGGAGATCTAATATCTACTAACTATTTCAGGAAGGACACTCCTAAACTTGATGGAACCAACTATGGTATATGGAAGATCGGGATGGAGACACATCTAAATTTTATTGGAAAGGACATTTTGGATGTTACAAAAAATGGCTATACTGCTCCTACTCAAAGTCAGCCTAATCCACCTACCTTGGCTAAAGATGAGGAAAATGATTGCAAAGTAAGGGAAGCACTTTTGAGTGTATTATCGGATCAACAAATCATGGGATTATTTGATAGATCTACTACTAAAGCTATTTGGGACCATTTGGATACATTGAATGAAGGAGATTCCATAGTCAAAATTGCAAAACTTGAAAGCTTCCGAGTCAGGTATGAAAATCTGGAAATGGAAGAAGATGAAAGGATTTCTGCTTTTATGGAAAGAGTTAATGAAATCATTTTGGGTATTAAGTGTTGTGGAGGAATCTTAAGTGAAGATGAAATTGTTTCAAAAGTTTTAAGAGGATTGCCACCAGCATAAGTTACTACTATAAATGAGTTAAGAACAATGCCTAATAAATCAGTAACTTGGGACACATTGATTGGAAAACTTTCAGCTTTTGAAATTGAGGAAATTGGTCTTGTTGCTACTATAAAGACAGAGTTATCTGTTAAGGCATCAACATCATCCACACCATCATTTGACAAGTCTGATTGGAAAGCCTTTTATCCAAGAGAACTTGAAGAAAGCCAGACAGAAAATGAAGAACTTGAAGCACTATTCGCAAGGAAAATGCCTAAAGGTCCGATTGGAAGTAAGTATGAAGGTAAATCACCCTTTAAATGTTTTAACTGTAATAAGATTGGTCATATGGCTTCAAGATGCCCTGATAGACATGCTAGATTGAGAGAAGAAGCTAGAAGAACATACAAGCCTAACCTTGAATATCAGAGATACAAATTTAAGAAGAATAAAGACAAGTCTTGTTATCTTGTTGATGAAGGAGTCAATGACGATTCTGATCAGGATCCGACAGAAAATGGATGGGTTTCTATTGCTATAATGGAAGATCAACTGGCACCTACTGTTCAATTAGTAGAGTAGGCCCTGGAAGCTAAAGTTGAAGTTAAGGATGAATGGATCATTGATTCAGGATGTTCACATCATATGACTGGTGATAAAGGTAAATTCTTGACTTTTCAGGAATATAATGGAGGTCTAGTAAGATTTGGAGATGATAAAGCTTGTTTGATCAAAGGAAACGGTACTATATCTCTTGATGGTAAGCATAATACCGACAATGTTTACTATGTTGAAGGTTTAAATCATAATCTATTGAGTGTTGGTCAATTAGTTGAAAAAGGATTTTAGTTACAATTCAAGAATGGAAAATGCAAAATTATGAACAGAACTAATTTGGAAATTGCAACCGGTAATCAAACTATAGGTAATATCTTTCATTTGAATAACAATGAAAAGACATGCTTGATTGCACATATTGATGAAAGTTGGATATGACATAAGAGACTCTGTCATGTAAATATTGATTGCATTGTGAAAATCATTACAACTAAAGTAGTTAGAGATTTACCTAAGATTGTTAAACCTCACAATCTAGTATGTAAGGAATGTCAATTTGGAAAACAAGTTAGAGCATATATTAAAAGTATTCCAGAAAAATCCAATAATTCTCTTGACTTAATTCATACTAATTTATGTGGTCCAACTAGAACTAAAAGCTTACAAGGAGATAGATATTTCATGCTAATCATTGATGACTATTCTAGAATGTGTTGGGTTACTTTTCTCAGAGAAAAATTACAAGAACTTAGGAAATTCAAACTATTCAAGGTGATGGTAGAGAATGAAACCGGTAAGAAAATCAAATCTGTGAGATCAGATCAAGGAGGTGAATTTATATCTAAGGAATTTAATACATTCTGTGAAGTGAATGGAATCAAAAGACAGTTATCAGCACCCCGGACACCACAGTAGAATGGAGTTGTAGAAAGGAAAAATAGAACAATCTTGGATGCATCTAGAAGTATTTTATCAGAAGCAAATCTACCACATGTATATTGGAGAGAGGCAGTAAGCACAATAGTCTACACATTCAACAAAGTTCACATCAAAGGTGAAACTGGTAAGACCCCTCATGAACTATGGTTTGGTATTACTCCTACTCTTAAATATTTCAGAATATTTGGAAGTAAATGCTATATTAGAAGAGATGAGTATATTGGAAAATTTGATCCTAGAAGTGATGAAGGAATATTTCTTGGTTATTCATCTAAGAGCAAGGCATATAGATGTTTTAACAAAAGATTGCAGAAAATTGTTGAGAGTACAAATGTGAAAATTGATGAATAGTTTAGAGGAACTTCAAGGTATATAGACTCTGAACTGGTAATAGAGGTACTGACAAATGAACCTACACTGAACACATCAATACAAAATGAAGATCTAGTTACACCGGTATCATCTGAAAATTCCACTGTAACTGAGGAACCGCAGCAAACAAAGACACCTCGATATGTAAGATTGAACCACTCTGAAAATCAGATAATTGGAAACAAATATCAAGGAGTTATGACAAGGGGAAGACTAGAAAATGAAGAGGTATGTCTTATTTCTCAAATTCAACTAGCATCAATTAATGAGACATGTGAAGATAAACATTGGATTAAAGCTATGGAAGAAGAATTAGAACAAATTGAAAAGAATAACACATGGACATTAGTTCCCTGGCCTAAAGACAAAAATGTAATTGGAACAAAATGGGTATTCAGAAACAAACTTAATGAAGATGGTAAGGTAATATGAAATAAAGAAATACTAGTGTGTAAGGGATATTCTCAAAAAGAAGGAATTGATTATAATGAAACCTTTGCACCAGTAGCTAGAATTGAGGCAGACAGATTATTCTTGGCTTTTGCAGCACACAAGAACTACAAAGTATATCAAATGGATATTAAATGTGCATTTTTGAATGGAGATCTTGAAAAAGAAGTTGACATTGAGAAACCTAATGGATTTTCTTTGATAGATAACAAAGATATGGTTTGCAGGTTAAGGAAAGATTTTTATGGGTTGAAGAAAGCTCCAAGAGCTTGGTATGCTAGATTGGATAAATATCTTTTGAAGATTGGTTTTTCTAAAGGTAATGCTAACAAAAATTTATACTATAAAGTGACTAATGATGACATCTTGGTTATAGAAGTTTTTGTTGATGATATAATCTTTGGAGGAGAAGATGGATTATGTAAAGACTTTTCTATTGAAATGTAGCAAGAATTTGAAATGTCTATGATTGGAGAGATAAAATTCTTTTTAGGATTGCAGATTTCATAGACTGATAAAGGTATATTCTTGAGTCAGTCTAAGTAGTTGAAGGAGTTACTAAAGAAATTTGGGATGGAAAACTCTAAACCGGTAAGCACACCTATGACTACAAATGACAAATTATCACTAAGGGATGAATCTACACCTGTTAATTCGACTAGGTACAAATCTATGATAGGAGGTTTACTATATTTGACACAAACAAGAGCTGATATTATGAATGCAGTATGTATTGTTTCAATATTTCAAAGTAATCCTAGAGAGAATCATGAATTAGTAGTAAAAAGGATTTTCTGGTACTTACAAGGCACTACAAATCTTGGCTTATGGTATCCTAGAGATGAAAACTTTGAATTATGTGCATACACAGATGCAAATTGGGCAAG
This sequence comes from Cryptomeria japonica, assembly GCF_030272615.1. Classification (NCBI taxonomy): domain Eukaryota; kingdom Viridiplantae; phylum Streptophyta; class Pinopsida; order Cupressales; family Cupressaceae; genus Cryptomeria; species Cryptomeria japonica. Next base: position 259,668,119 of record NC_081414.1, on the reverse strand, counting down.
AGATGTAGATGATAGAAAAAGCACCACCGGCAGAGCATTTTTCCTTGGAAGCAGATTAATTTCTTGGTTGAGTAAGAAACAAAGTTGCACATCTTTATCAACAACATAATCAGAATATGTTGCAGCAACAACTAACTATACACAGGTATTATGGCTTAAGCAAATGTTGAAGGACATAAAGGTAAAATGCAAGGAACCTATAACTATCTATTGTGATAACACTACAACAATTGATATATCTAAGAATCTGGTACTACATTCTAAAACTAAACATGTTTCTATCAAACTGAATTTTCTAAAGGAGAATGTTGAAGAAAATGAAGTAAAACTAGTTTATGTGAATACTAAAGTGTAGATTGCAGATATTTTCACTAAACCTTTGCCCAAGGAGACTTTTGAATATCTCAGAGATCAGCTTAGGGTCATACCCCCACTAGTAGAGACTTAGATAGTTGATGTTTATCATCAACTAACAGAACTAATAGAGAAATCTCTTATTCCGGCCTTGATGAGGAGAGCTACTTCTTAGGGGGAGTAGTTGGTATACTAAATAAGTTGGTATTTTGTATTTAAACTTGGTTTTTGTATTGCTTTGGCATTTGATGTCAAAGGGGGAGAGATTGATTACTCTTTGTACCTAAATTTTGATTTCTGGTTTTGATCTCTTTTTGGGAGATTGTTTTTTTTGGTATTTGGCATTTCTGTTTTGGCACTTTGATGGTTTTTCCATCTTGTGTTGCCATCAATGCCAAAGGGGGAGATTGTTGGTATTTTGGATATGTTGATATGGTTTTGTCATTGATGCCAACACCTATTAACAACTTATCAACTCTAGCATTTGGAGAATTGGCAATGTTCATTGGCAAGCAAAGTGACTTATGCACAGTCACCACTATCTGGTACACCATCAGGATATATTGTTCACCGACACTTGGAATGACATGGAAAGTACTTGGTTATGTCGAAGACATCATTTGGAAACTTTGTCTTGAAGATTTATTCATTGGTATATTCGAGTTTACATATTTGTTGTTACTGGCAAATAGGTCCAGGATAAGCACTGAAAAGCTTATCTATTCCAGATCAGCACGACATGCTATGGAGATGATTTTGTTGTTATTGTAAGTGCATTGAGCTGACATCATGCATCAGATATTGTTTTATTTGTAATTGATTTTATTGTAATATATTTTAGAGCTGATCTACTAAAATTGGTCTTAGGTTATGGTATATATGTAAGATCTTATTAGTAAGATCGATATACGAGTGTGAGAAGGATTGTAACAAGGTATATGCAAGAATAAGAAGAGTTATACACGTAGACATCATTTGAAGGTTGAAGGAAGGTTTTGTGAAGGCATATTAGAACTGAACTGATACTGAATCTAGCATATGAAGATGTTATTTTGAGCAATACATTATTATTGGATTTAACCATCCAATTGTAGTCAATGTGACTCCTATTTGTGTTTGAGCAGTGAGCTCTAGGTGCTTGGCCTTTCTGCATGTGCAGACCCCATTTGTATACACATACTATCTGTAGTAGTATCGTCTGATTATGGGTAAGGTTTCCCATTGTGGTTTTTCTCGTTACAGGGTTTCGACATACAAATATTGGTGTTATGTGTTGTGGATGTTATTGTCTTTCTATTTCATGCATTAATCTTTATCAGTACTACAATTAACTGATAAACTGTCTATCAACATAAAGTTTGGTTTACCGGTATTAAGCATTAAGGTTGGTTAAGTTGTTTTTGGTTTAAATTTATTTGACAACTGATTCACCCCCCCCCTCTCAGTTGTCTTCGGGACCTAACAATCGGTGTAGGCTGGATGTCGGTGAGAATAGACTTGTAATGCTTGTCGATGCCGGTAGATTATGTATGTTGCCGGTATGACCTATGAACCATATTACCAGTTGGTTTCCATCAATGAAAACATCAACTATTCTCATTTGAGTGTTTAATACCAACAATCTCCCCCTTTGGCATTGATGGCAACACTCATGAGAAAAATACAAAAACTGATATCCAAAAATGAAGTCCAAAATTGATCCAAGAATAAGAGTGCTCCCCTTGAGAAAATGATCCCTTTTGTATATTTTTCTCCTATCCCTTTTGTACATTTTTCTCCCACACTACTCCCCCTTTGACATCAATGACAAAGGATGTCAAAAAGAATCAAAGAATTCAAAATTCTACCTCAAAGCCTATAACTAGTTATGTACAATCTGAAAGATATCTGCGAAAATCAGATTAAGACTTTGTATAAATTTAGTGTTGTTAGAAATAATGATTTCAGTTTGTCTCATCATCCCAATTAGATAATGCATATGTTTCTCCAGTGATTTTATTTTTCAATGGTTTCTTTAGACAAATCAATCCGCTATGTTAGAAGGTTTTCCAATCTACAACCAAGTTTATTTTTTAGCTCTCGAGCCTTCATTCTTATCCTTGCTTTTTCCTTTTCTAATTTTTCAATCTTTTCTTCAAAAACTGTCATTTCTTGATCCAAAACTGAAGTAAGTTCTAAAGAACCTATCATTTTATCTGCTATATCATCAATCTCCTTTTGTGTTTTCCTTATCTCCTCATCAATAGCCTCTGTTAGGTGGTGAGGCTTGCATGCTTCCTTATACAATTCTTTATATTCCAAAATAGTGGAATTAAGTACCGGTAATAAATAATCAATATGCTCTTTACAGTCCTTAATAGTCTTTCCAAAGAATTCACCTTTCTCCTTATTCACCCTTTCCTTAACAGTCTCTTCAATAATTTTATCTACACTTAGAATATTTTAAGCAATGAATTTGGACAATGTGTTTAATTTACCTAAAGATCCAGAAATATGATCTATCTTACAATCCGATGCAATCAATTTCAAAACAGGTAAAGTATCATCAATGGCCTTAAATGCTAAGGCATCGCATTCAGTGATTTTCTTTATCGAATCTAAAACTACATATGTCACATTAGTAGGTCTGTAATCCACGGTGGAGGTGCTAGGTGACGTGTGAGGTTCTGCAGTTGGTTTCTTCTCATCTCTAGATTCCTTAACCACTTCTGCTATCTTGCTTCCATCATTAACCTCTTCTTTATTCACTATTTATTCCTTATGATCACTCTTTTTTAAAACTTTATTTTCATCCTTACTGTCTACCTTGCTGACTACTAGTTCAAATACACTTTGTTCTTGTCCCTTTTCTGCTACTACTTCTGCTTGTGATTCTGTCGGTATTTCAGTGCTAAGCTGAGTATTATCAGGGATGGTTTCAATTTTCTTAACTTCAGCTGGTATCTCAATATTCTACTTAGAGTCAACAATGTTGACCGGTGATTCAAAGATCTCAATATTTGTAGCTTCATCTCTCTGTTGCCATTATGTGAACTGGCATGAAGACATAATGATATTGTATGTTGTTATTGATGTCAATATGAGACATGGTGTGAACCGGCACATGTGATAGGTGAAAAGAGAGAGGAACCGGCATATGTATGAACCTCTTGTCATTGATGTCAATATGAGACATGGTGTGAAACGGCACATGTGATTGGTGAAAAGAGAGAGGAACTGACATATGTATGAACCAGTTTATATGCCAAAGTGAAGCAGCATATTTGTTCAAGATGAATCGGCATGTAGTTATGGGAATCGGCACATGGAAGCATTGTATGACTACGGGTTGGTAGGTAGCTTCCACTTCAAGATTTCTGGTTGGAGTACCTCAAGTCTGTGTGACTCAATCATTGATCTTCATGTGATGAGTTAGCAGTATACTGGAGGATAGATCATGTTGCCACATCAGCTCTGTGCGCGTGAAGGATCTTGCATGAAGAAGACTATTCCTATCTACCTCGGGAATGTACGAAGTCTGTCAAATGGTGATAACGCATGATGGGTTATCAGCTGCCATGGAATCAGTGGAAAATGGATGATGGAGAATGTCTTGAGATTGATTCAAGACTGTTGCATTTAATGCAGTATGATTCAACGGTTAGGAGTGAACCGCTTGAATTGCTTAACCTAACAGGTTTAGGGTTTTTACTACCGACCTGTCTATTTCCTGTAAGGTCGATGTTGTGTTTCTTTCTCAGGTTGTTGGAAAAAGTTGTGAATGTGTATCCAAGGGAAGTGATACGTGATTCTTGCTAGACCAAAGGAGAGAAGAGATACCTGCAAAGTGAATGTGCAGAAGGAGAAGAGGAGCCTAAATGAATCTGCATTAGCATTGAGTGTTGTTAATAGATCATTGTAATTCTTGTTGATCTCTAACCACTTCAACAGTTGTAAAATCCCCTAATAGGGTAGCCTTAACTAGCTTGATGCAAAATCCCCTAACAGGGTGGTCTTAACAGGCTTGATTGAAATCCCTCAACCGGGTAACTCGAGGTTAGTGAGTTCTAAGAAGCTATAGAGCTCTGGAGATCCTTTAGCTATTGAGTTCTTGAGTTCCTCTAACAAGGTGACCCTATTGGGTTTAACCCTTAATCGGGTATTATAGCTATCCCTTAATCGGGTGATCCCTAACAGGATCAGTTCCTAGCAGAACCTATTGTAATGTCTTTAATCGGACAAGGCTCCTAACAGAGTGGACTTCAAAAGAGTTCAAAAGCAACTTGTGGGTATTCACTCCCACCGTAGTTTTTCCCAGTTGGGTTTCCACGTGAAAAATATGTGTGTCATGTGTGATGCTTTTGTCTTGTGATGCTTTGTTATCATTTGTTGAGCATATAATGGTTTTGGGTTTTATGCCTATCTATAAAGCATACTGAACTAATTGTTGTGATGATCAGAGAATAGTTTACCTATTCATGCATGAGGGTGAAATGGTAGTGTTGTTTTGAGTTAAATGAAAAGCTAAGTGTTCAATAGGTCAATGCTTGGTTTAGACACTCTTGGCTTTACCAGTTGCAGTCTATGTTGAATATGTATTCCTGGTTTCTAGTGATTTGGAGTGTTTGTTGTCGAACCAATCTTCAACTATATTTGTGTTTGTACTAATTCACCCCCCCCTCTTAGTACCAGTTTGGTACTAGTGGTTCATCATTGAGTTATCAATTGGTATCAGAGCACCTCCAGGTCCTATGTGTTGTAAGCTTAACTGCTTGAGGAAAGGATCCTAGTCAAATGATGAAAAGGGAAGGTCTAAAGTTCAACAGGGAAAATTTTGGTATATGGAAAGACAAGATGAAGATATTTATCAAAATCATGGGTGTTCAACACTGGATTTATGTTGAAAATGTATATGTTGTTCCTATCGATACTCTCACCAATGACCAAAAGAGAGAGATACAAGAAAATGGGCAAGTCATGGAAGCCCTCATCAGTAGTCTATCTGACATTGAGTTTATTGATGTTCAGGATAAGGCAAATCCCAAAGAGGTATGGGATGCTCTTGAAAATATCTATGGTGGTGATGAGCATGTAAAACAGGCTAAGGAAGAAAGCTTGAGAGGGAAGTTTGAAGACATGCGGACGGTTGAAGGAGAGACCATTCAATAGTATGGAATAAGAATCAAAATAGTTGTTGGGGAAATCAAAAGTGTAGGTGGAAAAATAGAAGATTCCACTGTGGTAAGTAAAGTCTTGAGATCCCTGTTGTCGGTCTATGCAATAGGGTCACTATTATTCAAGCGCTGAGATCAATAGACAAGTCTAAGGTATCCTTGGATTCCATCATAGCCAAGTTGACAGCCTATGAGCTGAATAGTTTTGATGGCAGTGTTCAAAAGATAGAATCAGCATTTAAAGCCTCTACTATACCATCCAGAAAAGGAAAAGAGGCTAGCACTAGTGGGGGACCTAATCAGAGTAGAGAAATGAATGATGAAGAGTTTCTGATGGAATTTGAAACTCTTCTTGCTAGGAAATTTCCAAAAGGAACTAGTAAATACAAAGGTAAGCTCCCTTTGAAATGTTTTTCCTATAACCAGATAGGACATATTGCTATGAACTGTCCTAATAGCGACAACAAGGATAAACTGGAAAGGTTCAAGAAATTCAAAGGAGGAAACTGGAGAAACTATTTTGTGGCAGTTGATGAAGGTGTCACAGATGAGGAATCAGAAGATGAAGAGAATAAAGACATTGTGTTTGTTGCTGTAAAGGAAGCTATGGTAGACAAGAAGGCTCTTGTCTCCTAGTTTGATAATACAAATGAATGGATCATTGACACTGGCTGTTCTCACCATATGACTGGTGACTGGAGCAAGTTTCTATCCTTAGAGGAGTATGATGGTGGTGTGGTTCTCTTTGGCAATGATGCACCATGCATGGTCAAAGGTGGAGGGTCCATCTATTTGAATGGAAAGAGTAGCTCTAACAATGTGTACTAGGTTGATGGTCTCAGACACAACCTTCTAAGTGTTGCCCAACTAAATGATAGTGGCCTCAATCTACAATTCAAGAATAGAGTTTGCAGAATCAAAGGAAAAGATGGAAAATTGGTGGCCACCAGCATGCAAACCAAACGTAACTTATTTCAGTTGAATGCAAATGTAAGTACCTATCTTATGGCTAAGATTGATGATAGTTGGATATGGCATAGGAGACTCTGTCATATAAACTTTGATAACATTGCAAAGACTAGTAAGATTAAGGCAGTTAGAGGGTTGCCGGTGCTAAACAAACTAGATAATACCTTGTGTAGAGAGTGTCAATTGGGGAAAATGTCTTCCTCAACTTTTAAAGGTAAATATTTCACTGCTGACAGCTTGCTTGATCTTGTACATACTGATTTGTGTGGTCCTATGAAAACCAGAAGTGTGCAGGGTGATAGGTACTTCATGATCCTCACTGATGACTACTCAAGAATGATGTGGGTCACATTCTTGAAAGACAAGTCTAAATCTTATGAGAAATTCAAAGCTTTCAGAGAATTAGTGGAGAAGGAAAGCGGTAGAAGGATCAAGTGTCTTAGAACTGATCAAGGAGGGGAATTCACTTCCAGTGAATTCAACAAGTATTGTGAAGAATTTGGCATCAAGAGACAGTTGTCTGCCCACCGGACTCCATAGAAGAATGGCCTAGCAAAGAGGAATAACTAGACTGTGGTTGAAGCACCTAGAACCGTGTTGATTCAAGGAAAAGTAGCTCACACCTTTTGGAGAGAAGTGGTGAGCACTGCAGTCTATACTATGAACTGGGTACTCATCAAAAAGGGTAAGGACAAAACTCCTTATGAGTATTGGATAGGTAAGACACCTGTGGTTAGCTACTTTAAGGTATTTGGTAGCAAATGTTACATCAAGAGGAGTGAACATTAGGGCAAATTTGAAGCTAAATGTGATGAGGGAATATTTCTAGGATATTCCACCAAGAGTAAAGCTTTCAAGTGCTACAACAATAGGACTCAGAGAATTATGGAAAGTATCAATGTAAGAGTTGATGAATCCTCTAAGAAAACTAAGGAAACCGGTAGTGAGCAAGTTGTAAATGAACCAGTTGCAACCTTCTAGGAACCGGTTGTTAGCCAACCAAGTACTAGTAACAGTGTCCCTGAACTAGTGAATGGTGATACTGATGAAGATGAGGATGAAGAAGAAAAGCAAGAAGAACTAGTTAAGACTATTCCTCGGTATGTCAAGTTGAATCATGATCCTAAGCAGATCATAGGTGATAAGGATGCAGGAATCCTTACAAGAAGAAAGATCAGAGAAAACTCATGTATGATCTCTGAATTTGAGCCTAAATCATTCAAAGAGGCTCATAAAGATGAAGACTAGATCAAGGCAATGGAAGAGGAACTTGATCAGATAGAGAAAAATGGTACATGGTCCTTGGTACCCAAACCTGAGCATAAAAATGTCATTGGCACCAAATGGGTGTTCAGAAATAAGTTGAATGAGGATGGCACTGTGATTAGGAATAAAGCCAGATTGGTATGCAAAGGATATGCTCAAGAAGAAGGAGAAGACTATGGAGAAACCTTTTCTCCTGTAGCCAGATTGGAAGGAGTTCGTATGCTTCTTGCATATGCAACTTTTAAGAGGTTCAAAGTATATCAAATGGATGTAAAATCTGCATTCCTAAATGGTGTACTTGAAGAGGAGGCATATATAGAGCAACCAGATGGGTTTTCTCTATCTGAAGATAGTGATATGATATGCAGGCTACATAAAGCATTATATGGTCTAAAGCAAGCACCTAGGGCATGGTATGAGTGCATATATTCCCATCTTGTGAATTGGATTTGAGAGAACAAGTGAAGATAGCAATATCTACTTGAAGTCTGAAGGAGATCAGATCCTGAAATGTGAGGTTTTTGTTAATGACATTATCTTTAGAGGAGAAGACAAGATGAGTCATGAGTTTGCTGATGAGATGAAGAAAGAGTTTGAGATGTCACTCATAGGGGAGATTAAGTTCTTCATTGGACTACAAATCCAGCAGATGGAAGATGGAATCTTTATTACTCAGTCCAAATATGTCAAAGAGGTACTGAAGACCTTTGGCATGGAAGATAGCAAACCGATTGGTACACCGATGGTGACCAGTTGCAAATTGACAAAAGAGGATGATTCCGCACTGGTTGATGAGAAGGAATACCAATCAATGTTTGGTAAGTTGCATTATGTAGTGCATAGGAGACTGGATATTGCACATGCAGTTGGCATTACTGCAAGGTTCCAGAAAAGTCCAAGAGAATCTCACCTGATTGCAGTCAAGTGGATTCTTAGGTATCTAAAGGGAATAGTTGACTATGGATTGTGGTACCCATACAAAAATTATTTCAATCTGAAAGTGTTCACAGATGCTAATTGGGTAGGTAATGTGGATGACCAAAAGAGCACAACTGGTGGTGCATTCTTTCTCAATGGTAGACTAGTTTCATGGATGAGTAAAAAGCAGAGTTGTATCTCTTAGTCTACAGCGGAAGCGGAGTATGTTGCAGCTTTCATGAACTGTACTCAAACAATCTGGATGAAGCGTGTACTAGAAGGCTTCAAGATCCCAGTGTCTGAACTGATAAGTATATTCTGTGATAATACAAGTGCTATCAATATATCAAAGAATCCGGTCTTACATTCTAGAACCAAGCATTTTGAGCTTAAGTATCATTTCTTGAGGGAAAAGGTTTAGAAGAAAGAGATTGCACTAGAGCATGTGTCTAGTAAGGAGTACTTAGTAGACATATTCACCAAGCCTCTCCCAAAGACTACATTTGTGCATTTAAGAGGTGAATTGGGGGTACTGCCCCTTTAGGAGGTGAACTAAAAGTAATTGTTCCACATCAGTCAAGTATTGGAAAGACCAATTTTTGGTTGATTGATGTGTTGAAGGATGCTACTCCTCAAGGGGAGCAACATGATGGAACAGAGATGCTTGTACCTCCACTTTGGCATTGTTGTCAAAGGGGGAGAAGGAGTGAAGCGAAAAGATATCTACAACAAATGGGGGGAACATGTGAAGCGAAGAAGATATCTTTGTATATTGCCATCAATGCCAAAGGGGGAGATTGTTGGCATTATGTGAACCGACATGAAGACATAATGATATTGTATGTTGTCATTGATGTCAATATGAGACATGGTGTGAACCGGTACATGTGATAGGTGAAAAGAGAGAGGAACCGACATATGTATGAACCTGTTGTCATTGATGTTAGTATGAGACATGGTGTGAACCAGCACATGTGATAGGTGAAAAGAGAGAGGAACCGACATATGTATGAACCAGTTTATATGCCAAAGTGAAGCGGCATATTTGTTCAAGATGAACCGGCATGTAGTTATGGGAATCGGCACATGGAAGCATTGTATGACTACCGGTTGGTAGGTAGCTTCCACTTCAGGATTTCCGGTTGGAGTACCTCAAGCTTGTATGACTCAATCGATGATCTTCATGTGATGAGTTAGTAGTATAATGGAGGACAGATCATGCTGCCACATAAGCTTTGTGTGTGTGAAGGATCTTGCATGAAGAAGACTATTCCTATCTACCTCGGGAATGTGCAAAGTCTGTCAAACGATGATAACACGTGATGGGTTATCAACCACCATGGAATCAGTAGAAAATGAATGATGGAGAATGTCTTGAGATCGATTCAAGACTATTGCATTTAATGCAGTATGATTCAATGGTCAGGAGTGAACCACTTGAATTTCTTAACCTAATAGGTTTAGGGTTTAGGGTTTTTACTATCGACCTATCTATTGCCTATAAGGTCAATTTTGTGTTTCTTTATAAGGTTGTTGGCAAAAGTTGTGAATGTGTATCCAAGGGAAGTGATACATGATTCTTGCCAGACCAAAGGAGAGAAGAGATACCTGGAAAGTGAATGTGCAGAAGGAGAAGAGGAGCCTAAACGGATCTGCATTAGCACTGAGTGCTGTTAACAGATCATTGTAATTCTTGTTGATCTCTAACCACTTCAATAGTTGTAAAATCCCCTAATAGGGTAGCCTTAACTAGCTTGATACAAAATCCTATAACAGGGTGGTCTTAACAGGCTTGATTCAAATCCCTTAACCAGGTAACTCGAGGTTAATGAGTTCTGAGAAGCTATAGAGCTCTGGAGATCCTTTAGCTATTGAGTTCTTGAAATCCTCTAACAACGTGACCCTACCGGGTTTAACCCTTAACCGGGTATTATAGCTATCCCTTACTCGGGTGATTCCTAACAGGATCGGTTCCTAGCTGAACCTATTGTAATGTCTTTAATTGGACAAGGCTCCTAACAAAGCGGACCTCAAAAGAGTTCAAAAGCAACTTGTGGGTATTCATTCCCACCGTGGTTTTTCCTAGTTGGGTTTCCACGTGAAAAATATGTGTGTCATGTGTGATGCTTTTATCTTGTGATGCTTTGTTATCATTTGTTGAGCATATAATGGTTTTGTGTTTTATGTCTGTCTATAAAGCATACTGAACTAATTGTTGTGATGATCAGAGAATAGTTTACCTATTCATGCATGAGGGTGAAATGGTAGTGTTGTTTTGAGTTAAATGAAAAGCTAAGTGTTCAATAGGTCAATGCTTGGTTTAGACACTCTTGGCTTTACCGGTTGCAGTCTATGTTGAATAGGTATTCCTATTTTCCAGTGATTTGGAGTGTTTGTTGTCGAACCAATCTTGAAGTATATTTGTGTTTGTACTAATTCACCCCCCCCCTCTTAGTACCCTGTTTGGTACTAGTGGTTCATCATTGAGTTATCACTCTCCTTATCTATGTAGTTTCCTTATCCAACACAATGTTAAAGTCCTGACTGTCCACATTCATGGTAAAATTATTTTCAAACTTTGGATTAGTGTCATCTCTTGTCATTTCCTCTACCTTTTCTTCATATTGACTATTAGTTTGTGTCGATGCCTCTGCATTTATTGGTGGGGTGTCTTGTGCCGATGGAAGAAGGTTATCCTTGACCGTGATATCAAGTACACTTCCAATTTTCCCTTTACCTTTATCTTTTTGATATACTTTTGTAAATTACTTGTCCATTTTCTATCTATCCTTCTCTTCTTTCTTCTCTCTTTCAACAAGAAATATATCCCACTTATCCATTGTCTCATCTAAAATTTCCTTCTCTATCGGCCATAAGACTAACTTGTCGGTGACCACTCACAAAAACTGTTCTATTTGTCTCTGATATTAAATCATCAATTTCCTTTTTGGAATTAACAGTATGCATAGCAAGTAGAGCTTCTACCTTTAATTTCTTGTCTAACTCCATTACAGACATTCTCTTAGCCTCTAATCTTAAGTATAAATCATTAGGTAAATCATCTACGACTTCAATAAGAACTTTCTTGTATATGTCTAGGTATAAAATAATACTTTCTTCTATAGTATCCTTATCTAAATCCTTGAAAGAATGATAGAATTTATTTACATTGCCAATGTTACCATCTTGGGTGATTTCATTGATCAACTCTTCCGGTGTAAGAGTATCCAGTGCCTTAGGTTCAGATTTCTTCTTTGGAATCACTTTCTTCTTCTAACCAATGGGCTCTCTTATTGCTTGTTGTTTCTTTTTCTGTGTTCTTGACTTCTTGGGAGATGGAGTAGGTGTCAGAGAGGGTTTTCTTTTCTTTTTGTCCACTCTCTTGAATTGAGTTTCCCTATCACTATCAGAATCAGATGAAGTAGACACAGGGTAAATGTGAGCTACTGGTTTCTGCTCTGATTGACTTACATTTACACTAGCAGCAATACCACCAAGATTCATCAATCCTTCTATAACATCCTTTACCATCTTAGAAGCATCTTTCATACATTTATCTCTTTTATTCCTCTGCTTCATCATAGTAACACCACTTTCAATGGTTTCAAAATTACCAAATATCTCCTCTATTGGTTCTGGTGGAGCATCTACGAGTATTTTAGCATATGAATCTAAGATGTGAGAATCCACCTCATATCCCATTTCAGTAATTCAAACAGTTCTGGGTCTAACTGCCTCCATCCAAATTTCATCTCTTTTCACTTGAAAGCATATCTGTTTATCATACTTATCCACAATGCTTTGGGGAATCCTTTCTCTTTGTCTCATTTTAGCTTGGAAATTCTTGAAATAGTCTTTCACCAACTTATCACCATCAGATCCCATACTAGTGATTGCCTCCTTTATCTATTTTTGAACTGAAATATCATACACAAAATCCTTATGTCCTATATCGGGGATCTCTTTTGAGAAGTAAAACATTAAACACACTATCAGACTTCCAAATTTGAAGGTTCCTTTCTTATCACATTTGATTTCTCTAACAGTTCATCCTTTAACCATTCACAAATATCAATTTTAGCATTGTTTAATATCATCTCATGTGCACTATGAATGCATGAACTAGATACAAAATTCAACCTGCTAGTATGACCAACTTTATATCCAATGATCATGCTAGCAAATTTAACATTTTTTATCCTTTATATCATTGACCGTAAGTGACCTATTCTCAAATGTAGCTCTGGTTAAGCTCATAACCTCTTTGTTAGGGATTTTCTTCTTCTTGTCAGGTCTAGAACCGGTGGAGGGTAAATCGGTAACAACCCTAATAGCTTCCTTGGTAATCTTAAATACTAAGTCCAACTACATAAATTCACCATGAACCCTGCTAAGGACATAGCGGATTGCTTCATCTGATAATTCTGGCATATGGAGGATATCTATGAAACCTAAATCCTCAACTACCTTATGTCCTGGTTTCACTACCCCATTCTTGTCAATGATTACATTCATGTACATGTTCATCAAATCTTTGGACCCTAAACTTTCTATGTAACAATGTATGTATTCCCTAGGGTCTTCAACAAATGCAACTCCCTTCGAGATTATAGAAAATGTACCAATAGAGTCATCCATTTTTTCTATCTTAGGAATGATCTTGAAAATGGGTCTAGGTCATTTTATATTCTCCACAATGGTAGGGTTTGCTACGAATTCAAGAATAGAAGATGAAGATACTATTGCGAAAGATAAATACCTTTTAACTAATAAATCCTTGCATGCTCTGAAAGGCCTTTGCTTCTTCACCTTTAGAATGCCTTTGCTCAATTTTGCTCTCTTTGAATGCTTGGTGAATTGAAATGAGAAGTTACCGAACCTTTATAACCAAAAATCAACTTACAACTACAATAAATGTTTTGCCGATGAAGTGAAAACTCCACATATCTATTGGTAAAGAAGAAATATAACTTCTTACCACCAACCGAGGCTAAATGCATGATTTTTAATTTGTTGCCTTACCCCTAAGGATTATTCCTTAGTTAGATGAAGAATCTCTTGCCGATGCAGGATTACCCTATTCTGTCGATATAGAGACAAATTTATCATTCCTTTGATCTCTCTTCCTAACCCATTGTTTAGAAAAATTTTGCTTGATTTTAGTCACCTTTTCTTTGCCTTTGTTATTGGATCCTTTATTGTTCACCAGTACAGTCTTAATTCTACAAAATTTTGGAATATGCCCAATCTTGTTACATGCATAACAAGTTACATTGTTTCTTTGAATAGCCTTTCCATAACCTTGATCGGATTGAGTTCTGCATTGATTAGATAAATGTCCAAATCTACCACAAACATAGCATTTCACATTCATTCTACAATTGTTTGAGTTATGACCATTTTTATTGCATTTAGAACATTGACCGGTGGGTAAGTTTGTATTCTGATTATTCCTAAATTTGCACTGATTTTCTCTATGACCAAATTTGCAATTAAAACACTTCCCACTAAATTTATAAGCATTAGGTTGCCTTACCAATTTGTTGTGGTCATGATTGTTTGCAGTCCCGAAACTTTCTCCATGTTCAAATCCAAGTCTAGCTGTTTCTCCATCAAGTTTCTAACTTTTCAGCATATCATCAAGATTATCTGAACTTTTCTTGAATCTGTCTTTGTATTCATTTTAAGTGACCAACTCACTTTCCAAAGTGCTAACTTGTCTTAAAAGTTCCTCTTTGTAATGTTGCATGTGAATCAAAACGGTTTTAAGAATATCATTTTCATAACTAAGCCTTAGAGATTCATCTGAACTTTCATTAAGTCTTCTAGCCAAATCTTCCTCATTCCTCTTTCTATCTTCAATATCCTTGCATAGTCTCATGGTTCAATCTTGCATCTCATTCTTCATGGTACTGTTCTCTTGTCTCAATTTCTCTACAATATCTTTGAGAATTTATTTTTCTTCATCATCTTGATTTTGCAATTACACATGTAATTCTTTTCTCTTATTTTTTGCTATAACCAGGTTATCTTGAAGTGCTTGGATGAATTCCTGAGCAGTTCTGAGTTCATCTTCCAGTTTGATATTCTTCATTTTTTTTGCATTAAAATCTTCAAGAGCTCCTTCCAACTGTTATCTCAAACTTTCCATCGATATCAGTTTCCCAATCTTCCTCAAGTTGTTAGGCTTCTACAAATAGAGGACTAGGCTCTGATACCAATTGTTAGATACTTGATCAGTCCCAAAGACACTGAGAGGGGGGGGTGAATCGATGTCTAAACATTAAACAAAAGATTTAAACTTTTTTGCAACTTTATAACATAAATTAATATACCAATAAGCAAATAATAATGCAGTAAAGAGAAACAAAAGTATAACCATTAATGCACACAATAACACAAATATTTTTGGCACGGAAACCTGATAGGGGAAAAACCTTGGTGGGATTTGTGACCCACAATATTTACTCACTGGCCAATATGAATAAATATTACTTATACAATAGGGGCCTACACATGCAAGAAGGCCAACAGCCTAGAGCTCACTGCTCAATCACAAAAAGGAGTCCCATTGACTACAAAATTGTATAGTTAAATCCAATGACAATGTACAGCTCAAAATAGAATCTGCAAAGCTGGATTGAGTATCGGTTTAAGCTCTGTCAGATACCTCTGCCATAAGCCTTTCTTTGCTCTGCTATACTCTTATTCACTCATAAAATAATAACATCATAATGCATATACTGTTATTCGCTCTCATATACCGCTTGCATTCATTAGCTAATTACATTTTTTTGCTTACAAAATGACCAACAAGATCTCATACATATATGAGTCTTTACAATACATCATGTCAGCTATACAATATAATTACAATACAAAACAATATAATTTCCATGTCGGCTAGGAGTGCTGGTAGTGACTGTTGTCAGTGTAGGTTGGATGTCGATGAGAATAGACTTCTAATACTTGTCGAAACTGGTAGATGATGTTTGTTGCTGGTGTGACCTGTGAACCATATTACCAGTTGGTTGCCATCAATGACAACATCAACTATTCTCATCTAAGTATATAATACCAACAATTAGGACACACTCAGACTTGTGAGACCAAGTGGAGTCGATGTTCAATACCTGCAATCCTGCATCAAATGATAAATGCCAAAGAACATATATATATATACAACATCATAGTAGTAGGAGGCAAGTGAAAGGGAATCACAATACCTTATCATACTCGCAATGAGTGATAAGGCATTGTCCCTTTCACGAAGACAGTCACCCAATACAAACACATATTATAAAATCATCATTATGAAACAGGGTTAGTATCATCATCATATATCATGAAATCATATAAATCACATAGGAGTCTCGAATAGATATAAGTCCATCAAGAAATATCATCCATTGAATAATCATATCGTATCATCTATCACATAGATTATCAAAAGTCATCAATATAAGACATGTCTGTATAATATCGTAAATGTCTTCTGCATAGAAATAAATTCATAACCGTCATCATAAGTCTAGATAAGTCTATTTAATCATGAATCAAAATGTAAGTCTAGGAGGCACACTATACATTTAGTCTTGCCACATATTAAATTAAATAAAAAAGAAATCATAAATACATTCATTAACAAGTGAATAAAAAAATTGTTTCAAATAAAATATCATAACTATCTATTGTAATAGATCTACAATTCAAGAATATGGAGTTGCAAGGAGGGAGAGGTAGCATTAGGGTTTTTATTGGGGAAGTGGATTCTAAATCTAATAATGATGATGGAGACAATGATTCTTTTGTCCTTGTGATGTAGGCATTTTGTAGCGTAATGGTGGGCTCTCGGTGGGGGTTGGGTGCTCCTATTTGGGCTCTTCTTTACTATTTTGGTTTGGTTATTCTTTCCTCTATTTTGACCTATTCTTTTTTTGGAAGGTCTTTCTCATTTTCATCTTCTTGTACTATTGGGGTTGTTTATCTTGTGGGATCAGAGGAATTCTCCCATTGGATTTGTTGTCTAGCCTCTTTGTGGGTTGGCGGTTTATTGTTTTTCCTTGTTGCTTCGGCCCCAATTTTTTTTCATTTCTCACTTTGTGGTGGGCATATTTTGTGTCTCTCTTCTATCTCTCCTATTGGGTTTGGGTTTTGTTTTCCCTACGAGAGATTATGCTAACCCCTTCCTTGATAGTTGTAGAGTTCATGGTTCTGTTGTTGGCAGAGACTCGACTTTGTTTTTGTTTTTGAAGGGCTTTTCCTTGGCGTTTCTTGTTCCAAGTCCTCATTTCAAGAAATCTTGGACACGTCCTAAGAATGACTCTTTTGGTATGATGCGACCAATCTCTCCCTTCTCTATCTTGTATCAAAGGATTCATGGTTTGAATCTCATGTCTGTGTTGGTTGTTTTCATTGACACTCTTTTCTTGAGCCCTTTCCTTGGCTTCAAATGCATTGCTATGATGGGAAAGTTTGGTTTGGATGGCCCCATTCGATTGTGCCTAATATATTCCTTGTGGATTTTTGTTGGAGAGAAGTTTGTTTTGATTGATGCAATGTGGGCTCATTTTCCATCTTTTATGCTTTTTTGGTTTATCTTTCCTACCGATGAGGTGATGGGCTGATCAAGTTGATTTTTGTTTCTGTTTCAGCATCTTCATTTTTCTCTCGATCTTCCTATTGAGGTGGTGTTATCTTCTATTGAGGAAAAACTAGATATTGCTAGAAAATATGGGAGTTGTTTCTTTGGGACTGTTGGTGCTCTATCTCTTAGCTATGCAGAAGCAATTGATCTGCCCCTTTCTCTTAGTTCTTTCCTATATCTCCTATTGAGGTGGAGATTTTGATGGGTACTACCCTTCCTATAGAGGTGGACCTATTGGAGACAAAAATGAGTCTTAAAGGAGAAGTTGTGTTTTGTGGTATGGGGGTTGTTGCTACCTTTTGTCCTTGTAGTGCCTTCGATTCTATTCTCACTTCTCTTTTTGAGGTGGCACTTCGGGAAATTGGGTATTCCATTCTCTTGTTTCGAAGGAAAGTGGGGATTAAAAGGTTATTCTTCCTTATGCTTTTATTGTGTATCTCAGGTTGTGGGTACTTTGCAAAACCCATGTTTTAGGTAATGGGAGCTTGGAAAAACCCTTTGTCTTTGTAACTCTAAGGTCCTTTTCTCAATGGATTTGGCCTTGTGGATGTTTCAACTAGTTCTTTGATAACTGTTTGTTGATATATGGCTATTGGTTGGATGCTATTAGTTTTTTTTGTATCTTCTGTAGCTTTTGGTTTAAGGGTCTTGGATTCTTGCTAATTCTAGAAGGTTTCGGGTCCTTTCAAAACCTATTATATGGCGTTTTGGGTCCCCTCAAAACCTATTTTACCTTAATAAAAAACTATCTATTATAATTATGTCACTTACAAAATAAGACACTCATTTAGACAAATTTTGTTGTCATAGTGAAAATGTTATTCCTATTTATACAAATATTGAAATAGTAATCTATATGCATTAAATTATTTCATATTAATTATTTTTTCCTATCACAAATACAAAAGTTGAGTACAATAAATACCTTGTATATTTTTATTGAATGTGAAGGATTGTAAAAAAAATTGTGTTTAACTATTGGTCTATTTTTTTTTATATAAAATCTAGAGATAATAAAGATTCATGATTAATCATAGGCATTTGGTCCATTTAGGTTGCATATAATTTATATTTTAAATAGAAATATGATATTGTACTAACAACAAATGATATGTTTTTGTTCAATTATTAAGGACTTTTAGATTTTTAGTCATCTTTATAAAGTCATTTGTAGGGCACTTTGCCCTAGATGTGCTATTTTGATTAGTTGCAAGACGAGTCACCCTTTTAAAACATAGTTGCAATTAGATAAGTGTCCATTTTACATTTCTAGAAAAGAGAAGCTTTATGATATCCCATGTAATATTTACATGTTGACAGAGTTAGTCCTTCTCCCCTAGTGATAAGAGAAAATGTTTTGAAATGTGTGAAAGTTAAGACAACTAATAATTAAAAAAGATATTGTATTTAACTAAAAAATGTGTCGTATCTCACCATATAATTCTATGAAGATATTTAAAAAAATAAATAAACCCCAAATCAAATAAAACTCGATATAAATATACTAATTTTACCACTGCAATATCTAAATTATCCGATAGGCTATTCCTTGAGGGAAAGATCCCCCATCGGAAATTTGTCTCACACCGAGAAAATTAGATAGAGCTGTCTCCATTAACCGATGATTGTTGAAAATTTTATGGCGTTGACAAAAAAGTTATGGTGTTTCTAAGTCCATTAATCCTCCTCATTGTCAATTTTAAAGTTGAGTGACTCACATTTTTTTGGATAGATAGTACGTTCACATATTCTTAATAGACAGCTGTGATCTTACGCATTTTCCTAAAGATGAAAAATTTCCATGCGTATGTGTACATGCTGAAATGAAGATTAGGTTTGGCTTAACATGGCATTTTTACTGCATCTTAAATGGTAAAACTATCCTGTTGTGCTCCTTGAACCAGCACTTCTCCTTGAATAGCCATTAGCCACCACGAATCGTGCTTATATTCCTAGACTTGCGACAATGGTAAACTACTAGAGAGTGTCACGGTTGTTCTGAAATTTATAATGACCTTCTACTTCTAATTCAATGAAGCACTGTTTGAAAAGCTAAGACTTCTAAATGCTACAAAACGTTATTTTTTTTGAAGAATAGATTTTATGTGACAGTGTACAAATAGAATGTTATTATTAGGGTTTTTTTTAATTACTATAGTTGTCATAATATGACTTACAGTAATATAAGTGCCCTTGAACATTAAAAATTTCTACAAGTATTCTTTGGATCAAAAGATTGTATATAAAGCCTAAGCCTAGAACATTTAGGCCAAGGTCGGGAATGAGTGAGCCTATGCCCTGCACTCCTTCGTTGGGGATGAAGCCAAGACTATTGGTGGTTCAGAGCACATTCCATTACACATCCATTTTCAAGCACATGGTGGTGTCTATAGGTTCATTTATGATGTAATAATAGGTTGGATCACTGATCACCCTTGATGTAATTGAATGCCTATTTGTATGGTCAATAGTCTCTTAGGTGAGCATATAAACCTAGAGGTCTATTAGGCCATGAAGGCTTGGAATTTGGATTTTTAATGTTAGTATGTCTAGGATGTTGTCTTAGGTGTTTGGAGTAAATAATGACCTTGGATGTGTTTCCATAAGGTCTAGGTGGTTAATAACCGATGTTGGTTCTAAGTTGCAAAATGTTGCATTTGATGTCAAGCAACTTTTTAAAGTTGCCAATAGGATGCCAACTACTTCTCCAACGGTCCTAACTATTCAAAAGTTGGTTATGGATGTTGGGAAAGGTTTATATATGTTTGGACAACCATAGGAAGATAAGAGTCGAAAGTTTTGTAAAGTTTGGTGGAGAAAGTGAATAGAACAAGTTTGATTTTGCCATACAGTGATATTTTTCTGTACAATCCATACAGAGCATGAGAACTACTGATGAATTTTTGATCTGGTTAGAAATTATCCTAAAACACCCTTCCAAAGCATTTGGTCTGACCTCTTAAAGTAAAGTTTAGTGGAAGTTATAGGTGTTTATCTTCTATAGGTTTGCAACCCTCCATTTTCAAGGGTTTCAATGCAAATAAGACCCTAACTCGCAATCTACTTATTGGGATGTAATGGCCATGGGTAGAATACAAGTTAGGGACATGTATTTTGAGATTCCAGAGGGGTGAAGTCAGAGGAGTTGGTTGGTGCATTACCACCAAGCCCTAGTCTAAACCGGTTGAGGGTTTAGATTAGATTACATGAGTTTCATTTAGCATACAATGAACAATGATGAGATGATGAGTTGAATTGATGGAATTGGAGTATTTGAACATAGGAGAAACTTTTTGAAGAGTTGGAACCTTCCTGTGATCCCATTCTCATATACCTCTTTTGTGAAACCAGCCTAACCTGATCAGTTAGGCCTATGACCCAAGTAGGTGTTGAAGAGTGCAGTAATAGGGTGGAAATCCAATCTTTTCTAATCTAATAGTAATCCCATAAGGGTTTCTGAAACCTAAATTTTTTTGAGGTGTTGTTTGGTGTTATCTAGAGAAAAGTTCCAAAAGATAGTGAAATAGGGATACTAACTAGTAGACCTATATTGATAAACCTGCGAAACCTGTGCCGATAAACCTGTGAAACCTGTGCCAATAAACCTATGAGACCTGTGTCAGTAGACCTATACTGGTAGGCTTGTCTAGTCCTGAAAAGCCAATATTTGTCTTTAGCTTCAAAAATAGCATTGTGGAAGATCTTGATAGGTCTTAGGAAGTGGGTAGAAGTGTTGTGCCATCCCTGGTTAGGGGTAAGAGTTTGATTTCATAGTTGAGGTGTGAATCATAGATGTGAGGGAGACTCAAGTTAAAAAAGACCAAGGTGTGTAGGTGGGTTTATCACCCTACTACTACCAACCTCTGTAATAGGTGGTATCAGAGCTTCGGAAGAGCCTTGGAGAAGAATAAAGCAATGGAAGATGCAATAGAGAATAGGGAGGACATTCCGAGTAGACCCATGACAAACATGGAGTTAGCCAAGATAGTGAGGGAGCGGGAGGCTCAGAATAAAAAGATGGAGGAGGAGATAGAAAGGTTGAAGAAAGACTAGGCAGGCAAGGGAGTTCCATCAGCATCAGATGGAGAAGGAGAAGAGGAAGAAGAGAGACTATTGTTACCGACAGATCATAGGCAATTTGTTGAAGCCCTCAATAGGGTAGGAAGAAGAGACAATAGAGTAGAACTACCTACATTCTTTGGAAAGATCAATCCAGAAGAGTGTATGTATTGGATAGAACCAATGATCAATTATTTTGAATGTGAAGAGTTACTTGAAAACCAAAGGGTGAGGTGGCTAAATCCAAAATGAAAGTTCCACCTCTTAGTTGGTGGAACTTTCTACAAAATGAAAGAGATGAAGAAGGAAAGAGACCTATAATTTCATGGAAGAAGATGGAGATAGATATCAAAAGGCAGTTTGTACCTGAGGACTATGAGATAATCTTACACAAGAGATTACAAAATCTAAGGTTGCACTGAGGAGTTCCATGGGATTGTTAGGAACCGAGAGAGACAACTGAGAGGGGGGAGGTGAATTAGTTGTGTACCACTTATATGTAAATTGTAATCCAAATGCAAATTATTCCAACTTAAACTTAGTGTCGGTAAAATAGATTAATAGTTATAGTAGTACCAATATAACTTAATGCATAAAATAGAAAGAGAAACAACATCCACAACACATGACACAAATATTTTGATGTGGAAACCTTATAAGGGGAAAAACCATGGTGGGAAACCTTACCCACAATAAGATGATACTACTACAGATAGTAAGTGTATACAAATGGGGTTTGCATATGCAGAAAGGCCAACTGCCTAGAGCTCATTGCTCAATCACAAGATATGAGTCACACTGACTACAATTGGATGGTTAAATCCAATAACAATGTACTGCTCAAAATAGTATCTGTAATGCTGGATTCAATACCAGTTTGAGCTCTAAACATGAGAGTCAAACACCTTCATAACCTTTCCTTCAACTTTCAAATAATGTCTACGTGATTCACACAAGGATCTTCTTATTTTCACTCTTCAATATTTGAACACAGTCATACCATAACTAATCTTCAATAAGATCTTACAATCATATATACAAAACCTAGGACCTATGCATGAGGTCAGCTCACTAAAGATATTACAATTAAAATCAATTACAAATAAGTCTTGATGTGATACAATATGTCGGCTCAATACATTTACCATATTATCTAATCAATAAATCATTTCCAAAACATGTCGTGCTGACCTAGAATAGATATCATGTACCGGTCCATAACCTAGACCTATCTACCGGTAAAGGAAAATCTATCAACCCGATTAGACCAATAAGAAAAACACCATATCCAAACTTCTCGTACATGTCTTTGACATAACCAGATGATCTCCAAATGATACCAAGTTATCATCACTGTTGGTGAACATATATCGTTGACTGTGCATAAGCCAATATCCATTCCAGGACTACAATATGTCGGTTCAACAGTAAACCAATATAACCATAGTGCCAAATCAACAATGTAGAGCTCCAAGAATATAAGTGTTGACATCAATGACAAAACCAATGCAACACATGATGAAGTCATCCATAATACCAACAATCTCCCCCTTTGGCATTGATGGCAACACTAGATGGAAAAACATCTAAGTGCCAAGAATAGAATGCCAAAAACCAATATACCAACAATCTCTCAAAATAGATCAATACAAAGTTTGATATAGAAACATAAACCAAAATACATCTCCCCAAAGAGTATGTCTCTCCTTGAAGGTACAATGTTTTTCCATAGATATCTCTCCCCCTTTGACATCAAATGCCAAAACAGTTAAGAATTCAAAACATAACATTCAGCTAACTCCCCCTGAGAAGTAGCTCTCCTTCATCAAAGCCGAAAAAAGATTTTTCTGTTAGTCCCTACTAATTTGATGCCAATCTTCATCATCTAAGTCTCTATCAGTGGAGAAATTACCCCAAGCTCCTCTCTGAGATATTCAAATGTTTCCTTAGGCAAAGGCTTTGTAAAGATATCTGCAATTTTCTCTTTAGTATTCACATAAACCAATCTCACTTCATTTACTTCAACATTCTCTTTCATAAAATTGTACTTAATAGAAACATGTTTTGTCTTAGAGTGAAATATCAGATTCTTTGATATATCAATTGCTGTTGAATTATCACAATAAATAATTATTGGTTCTTTGCATTTTACCTTTATATCCTTCAACATTTGCTTGATCCATAATACCTGAGTACAATTACTTGTTGTTGCAACATATTCTGATTTTGTTGTTGATAATGATGTACAAGTCTGCTTCTTGCTTATCCATGAAATCAATCTTCTGCCAAGAAAGAATGCATCACCAATGGTACTCTTTCTATCATCTACATCTCCTGCCCAATTTGCATATGTATATGCACATAAATCAAAATTTTCATCCTTAAGATACCATAAACTAGGATTTGTTGTGCCTTGTAGGTACCGGAAAATCCTTTTAACTACACATTCATGATTTTCTTTAGGATTGCTTTGAAATCTTGAAACAATACATACTATATTCATTATATTAGGTCTGGTTTACATTAAATATAGTAATCCACCAATCATAGATTTGTACATAGTTGGATTAATAGGAGCTAAATCTGTTGGCATATATGTAGAGTTTGATGACATAATGGTGTATATTTTCATTGATGTCAATATGCTGAAGTATGAACCGGTATATTGAAGTAAGCAAACTAGCAAGTGAACTGGTATGATGGTATGAACTGGTATATGAGAAAAGGTGAACCAGTATGTTGGAATGTGAACCAGTATATGCAAAGTTTGTATCGGGGTTTCATTTGATATGACTATCGGCTGGTAGTCATGGCTTCAGGGTTTCTGGTTGATGCATTCCAAGTCTATGTGATTCAACCAATGACATCTTGTGATGAGTTAGCATTGAAATGAAGATAAGATCGCATTACCATGTCAGCCTTATGCGCGTGAATAATTTCCTTGAGGAACTTGCATGAAGAAGATTGATTC
Source organism: Cryptomeria japonica (assembly GCF_030272615.1). Classification (NCBI taxonomy): domain Eukaryota; kingdom Viridiplantae; phylum Streptophyta; class Pinopsida; order Cupressales; family Cupressaceae; genus Cryptomeria; species Cryptomeria japonica. Next base: position 259,643,782 of record NC_081414.1, on the reverse strand, counting down.
TATCTACCTCAGGAATGTGTGAAGTCTCAATAAACAGTGGAGAGTGTGTGATGGGTTATCAGCTTCCAGAAGTGGTGAAGAATGAATGATGGAGAACGTCTTGAGATTTGTTCAAGATTGTTTTACCCTATGCAATGTGATTGAACGGTCAGGATTGGACCGACTATATTGTTAACCTAGATGCTTAGGGTTTTAGGTTTCGACTACCAACCTAATTGTTGTCTATAAGGTTGATGATGGTTCTCATTTGAAGTTGTTAGAAAATGTTATGTGTGTATCCAAGTGAAGAGATATATGATTCTTGCCAGACCAGAGAAGTGAGTAGATACCTGCAGAGTGTAATTGCAGATGCAAAGGAACTAAAGTGGATCTGCCTTAGCATTAAGTGTTGTTATCAGGTCAATGTATTACCTGTTCACTTCTAGCCATTTCAGTAGTTGGAAAATCCCTTTACTGGGTAGCTTTAATAGACTTTTTGTAAATCCTTTAATAGGGTGACTCAAAATCATTGAGTTCTTCAAATCCTCTCGCAAGGTAACCTTTAACAGGTTTTTAACCCTTAACCAGGTATGTAGCCATCCCTTAACTGGGTGATCCCTAGCAGGATCGGTTCCTAGTAGAACTTGTTGTAAAGTCTTTAACTGGACTAGGCTCCTAACAAAGCGAAGTTCAGAAGAGTTCAAGAGAAACTTGTGGGTATTCATCCCCATTGTGGTTTTTCCTAGTTGGGTTTCCACATGAAAAATCAGTGTGTTATGTGTGATGCTTTTCATGTGATGTTTTATTTTTTTGTGTTAAGCGGTAATGCAAGCTGATCCAGTGGTCATTATATTTCTGATGTATTACTTGTTTAATCATATGGGTGAAGTGGAAATGAGATACTAGGTTTTAAGCATATGGGTGAATTGGAAATGAGATATTAGGTTTTGTGAAGATCTAAGTTATACCGGTTTAGGACTTTTATAGTCACTGTGTTTTACTGGTATTGCCTTGATTTAGATCGATGATGTTGTTTACTGGTTAGTGTAGTCTTTGCAGTTTAAATTGTTGAAGAAGTTTTTGTCTATACTGATTCACCCCCCCCCTCTCAGTATCTGTTGGGTATTTACTATTTATCATTATTCATCAATTGGTATCGCAGCATCCTCCAGGTCCTCTATGTTATAAGCTTAACTGCTTGAGGAAAATATCATATTCTAATGATGAAGAGGGAAGGTCCTAAGTTTAACATGTTAGGTCCCAGAGACAACTAAGAGGGGGGGTGAATTAGTTGTCAAATAAATTTAAACCATAAACAACTTAACCAACCTTAATGCTTAATACCGGTAAACCAAACTTTATACCAATAAATAGTTAATCAATTCATTGCAGTACCGGTAAAGATTAATGCATGAAACAAAAAGACAATAACATCCACAACACATAACACCAATATTTGTCCGTGGAAACCTTGTAAGGGGAAAAACCATGGTGGGAAACCTTACCCACAATCAAATGATACTAATGCAAATAGTATGTATATACGAATGGATTTTGCACATGCAGAAAGGCCAAGCGCCTAGAGCTCACTGCTCAAACAGAAATAGGAGTCACACTAGCTACAATTGGATGGTTAAATCCAATAATGATGTACTGCTCAAAATAGCATCTTCATATGATGGATTCAGTACCATTTTAGTTCGGATAAGCATTCACAAAACCTTCCTTCAACCGTCAAATGATGTCTATGTGTATAGCTCTTCTTATTCTTGCATATACTAAATTACAGTCATTCTCACATTTGCATGTTGATCTTACAAATAAGATCTTACATTTATAACATAACCTAAGACCAATTTTAGTAGGTTGGTTCTAAAAGATATTACAATAAAATCAATTACAAATAAAACAATATTCGATGTATGATGTCGGCTCAATGCATTTACAATAACAACAAAATCATCTCCATAGTGTGTCATGCTGATCTGGAATAGATAAGCATGTCGGTGCTTATCCTGGACCTATTTGTCGATAACAACATATATGCAAACTCAAATATACTAATGCACAAATCTCCAAGACAAAGTGTCCAAATGATGTCTTCGACATAACTAAGTGTTTTCCATATCATTCCAAGTGTCGGTGAACAATATATCCTAACAGTGTACCAGATACCGATGATTGTGCATAAGTCACTTTGCTTGTCGATGAACATTGCCAATTCTCCAAGTGTCAGAGTTGATAAGTTGTTAATAGGTGTTGACATCAATGACAAAACCATATCAACATATCCAAAATACCAACAATCTCCCCCTTTGGCATTGATGGCAATACAAGATGGAGAAACCATCAAAGTGCCAAAATAGAAATACCAAATACCAAAAACCAACAATCTCCCAAAAAGAGATCAAAACCAGAAATCAAAATTCAGGTACAGAGAGTAATCAATCTCTCCCAAAATAACAATCTCACCCCCTAGGGGTAATATGTGTTTTTCCATATCAATCTCTCTCCCTTTGACATCAAATGCCAAAGAAATACAAAAACCAAGATCAAATACAAAATACCAACTTATTTAGTATACCAACTACTCCCCCTAAGAAGTAGCTCTCCTCATCAAGGCCAAAATAAAAGATTTCTTTATTAGTTTTGTCGGTTGATGACAAAAATCAACTGTCTAAGTCTCTACCGATGGGGGTATGACCCCAAGTTGATCTCTGAGATGTTCAAAACTCTCCTTAGGCAAAGGCTTAGTGAAAATATCTCCAATTTGCTCTTTAGTATTTACATAAACTAGTTTTACTTCTGTTGCTTCAACATTCTCCTTTAGAAAATTCAGTTTGATAGAAACATGTTTAGTTTTAGAATGTAGTACCACATTCTTAGATATATCAATTGCTGCAATGTTATAATAATAGATAGTTATAGGTTCCTTGCATTTTACCTTTATGTCCTTCAACATTTGCTTAAGCCATAATACATGTGTATAGTTAGTTGTTGCTGCAACATATTCTGATTCTGTTGTTGATAAAGATGTGCAACTTTGTTTCTTACTCAACCAAGAAATTAATCTACTTCCAAAAAATGCTCTATCAGTGGTGTTTTTTCTATCATCTACATCTCCTGCCCAATTTGCATCTGTGTATGCACATAATTCAAAGTTTGCATCTCTAGGATACCATAAGCCAAGATTTGTAGTGCCTTGTAAGTACCGGAAAATCCTTTTTACTGCCAATTCATGATTTTCTCTAGGATTACTCTAAAATCTTGAAACAATACATACTGCATTCATAATATTAGGTCTTCTTTGTGATAAATACAGTAAACCTCCTATCATAGATTTGTACCTAGTCAGATTAATAGGTGTAGATTCATCCCTTAGTGATATTTTGTCATTTATAGTCATAGGTGTGCTTACCGGTTTAGAGTTTTCCATCCCAAATTTTTTTAGTAGCTCCTTCAAGTACTTAGATTGACTCAAGAACCTTTATCATTCTTTGAAATCTACAATCCTAAAAACAATTTTCTCTCTCCAATCATAAACATTTCAAAATCTTGCTACATTTCAATAGAAAAGTCTTTACATAATCCATCTTCTCATCCAAAGATTATATCATCAACAAAATCTTCTATAACCAAGATGTCATCATTAGTCACTTTATAGTATAAATTACTGTCAGCACTACCTTTAGAAAACCTAATCTTCAAAAGATATTTATCCAATCTAGCATACCAAGCTCTTGGAGCTTGCTTCAACCCATACAAAGCTTTCCTTAACCTGCAAACCATATCTTTATTATCTGTCAAAGAAAATCCATCAGGTTTCTCAATGTAAACTTCTTCTTCAAGATCTCCATTCAGAAATACACATTTAATATCCATTTGATATACTTTGTAGTTTTTGTGTGCTGCAAAAGCCAAGAATAATCTGATTGCCTTAATTCTAGCTACCGGTGTAAAGGTTTCATTATAATCAATTCCTTCTTTCTGAGAATATCCCTTACAAACTAGTCTTGCTTTATTTCTGATTACCTTACCATCTTCATTAAGTTTGTTTCTGAATACCCATTTTGTTCCAATTACATTTTTGTCTTTAGGTCAGGGAACTAATGTCCATGTGTTATTCTTTTCAATTTGTTCTAATTCTTCTTCCATAGTTTTAATCTAGTGTTTATCTTCACATGCCTCATTAATTGATGTTGGTTCAATTTGAGAAATAAGACATACCTCTTCATTTTCCAGTCTTCCTCTTGTCATAACACCTTGATATTTGTTCTAAATTATCTAATTTTCAGAGTTGTTCAATCTTACATACTGGGGTGTCTTTGTTATTCTTCCTCAGTTATAGTGGAATTTTCAGATGATACCGATGTAACTAGATCTTCATGGTGTACCAGTGTGTTCAGTGTAGGTTCATTTGTGAGTATCTCTGTTGCCGATTCAGAGTCTATATACCTTGAAGTTTCTCTAAATTGTTCATCGATTTTCACATTTGTACTCTCAACAATTTTCTGCAATTTTTTGTTAAAACATCTATATGCCTTGCTCTTAGATGAATAACCAAGAAATATCCCTTCATCGCTTCTAGGATCAAATTTCCAATATACTCATCTCTTCTAATATAGCATTTACTTCCAAATATTCTAAAATATTTAAGAGTAGGAGTAATACCAAACCATAGTTCATGAGGGGTCTTACCAGTTTCACCTTTGATGTGAACTTTGTTGAATGTGTAGACTGTTGTGCTTACTGCCTCTCTCCAATATACATGTGGTATATTTTCTTCTGATAACATACTTCTAGCTGCATCCAAGATAGTTCTATTTTTCCTTTCTACAACTCCATTCTGTTGTGGTGTCTGGGGTGCTGATAATTGTCTTCTGATTCCATTCATCACAGAATGTATTAAATTCCTTAGATGTAAATCCACCTCCTTGATCTGATCTCAGACATTTGATTTTCTTACCGGTTTCATTCTCTACCATCACCTTGAATAGTTTGAATTTCCCAAGTGCTTCTGATTTTTCTTTGAAAAAAGTAACCCAACACATTTTAGAATAGTCATCAATGATTAGCATGAAATATCTATCTCTTTGTAAGCTTTTAGTTCTAGTTGAACCACATAAATCAGTATGAATTAAGTCAAGAGCATTATTGGATTTTTCTGGAATACTTTTAAAGGATGCTCTAACTTGTTTTCCAAATTGACATTCCTTACATACTAGATTGTGAGGTTTAACAATCTTAGGTAAATCTCTAACTGCTTTAGTTGTACTGATTTTCACAATGCAATCAAAATTTACATGACAGAGTCTCTTATGCCATAGCCAACTTTTATCAATATATGCAATCAAGCATTTCTTTTCATTGTTATTCAAATAAAAGATATTACCTCTAGTTTGATTACCGGTTGCAATTTCCAAGCCAGTTTTGTTCATATTTTTGCATTTTCCATTCTTGAATTGTCACTGAAATCCTTTTTCAACTAATTGACCAAAACTCAATAGTTTATGCTTTAAGTCTTCAACGTAGCAAACATTCTTGGTATTATGCTTACCATCAAGAGATATAGTAGCTTTTCCTTTGATCAAACAAGCTTCATCATCTCCAAATCTTACTAGACCTCCATTATATTCCTAAAAAGTCAAGAATTTACCTTTATCACCAGTCATATGATGTGAACATCCCGAATCAATGATCTATTCATCCTTAACTTAAACTTTAGCTGCCAGGGCCTTCTCTACTAGTTGAACAGTAGGTGTCGGTTGATATTCTGTTATAGCAACAAAGACCCATCCATTGTCTGTCGAATCCTCATCAGAATCATCAGTGACTCCTTCATCAGCAAGATAACAAGATTTGTCTTTATTCTTCTTAAATTTGTATCTCTGATATTCAGGGTTAGGCTTGTATGTCCTTATAGCTTCTTCTCTCAATCTTGCATGTCTATCAGGGCATCTTGAAGCCATATGACCAATCTTATTATAGTTAAAACATTTAAAGGGTGCTTTACCTTCATACTTACTTCCAACTGGACCTTTAGGCATTTTCCTTACAAATAGTGCTTCAAGTTCTTCAAGTTCTCTTGCATAAAAGGCTTTCCAATCTGAGTTGTCAAATGATGATGCAGATAATATTGATGCCTTAAAAGCTATATCTATCTTTATAGTAGCAATATGACCAAATTCCTCAATTTCAAAAGATGAATGTTTTGCAATCAATGTGTCCCTAGTTATTGATGTATTAGGCATTGTTCTTAACTCATTTATAGCAGTAACTTTCATTTTGTATGCCAGTGGGGCTGGTGGCAATCCTCTTAAAAATTTTGAAACAATTTCATCTTCACTTAAGGTTCCTCCACAACATTTAATACCCAAAACAATTTCATTAACTCTTTCCATAAAAGCAGAAATCCTTTCACCTTCTTCCATTTTCAGATTTTCATACCTGACCTGGAAGCTTTCATGTTTTGTATTTTTACTATGGAATCTCATTCATTCAATGTTTCCAAATGGTCCCAAATAGATTTAGTAGTAGATCTATCAAATAATCCCATGATTTACTGATCTGATAATGCACTCAAAAGTGCTTCCTTTGCTTTGCAAACATTTTCCTCATCTTTTCCTAAGGTAGGTGGATTAGGTTAACTTTGAGTAGGAGTAGTATACCCATTCTTTGTAACATCTCAGATGTCCTTTCCAATGCAATTTAGACATGTCTCCATCTTGATCTTCCATATGCCATAATTGGTTCCATCAAGTTTAGGACTGTCCTTTCTGAAATAGTTAGTAGACATTGGATCTCCTCAAGCTATTAAACTTCTGCAAAAATAGGACTAAGCTTTGATACAAATTGTTAGGTCCTGGAGACAACTAAGAGGGGGGGTGAATCAGTTGTGAAATAAATTTAAACCAAAAACAACTTAACCAACCTTAATGCTTAATACCGATAAACCAAACTTTATGCCGGTAAATAGTTTATCAGTTAATTATAGTATGGGTAAAGATTAATGCATGAAATAGAAAGACAATAACATCCACAACACATAACACCAGTATTTGTACGTGGAAACCCTATAAGGGGAAAAACCACGGTGGGAAACCTTACCCACAATCAAATGATACTATTGCATATAGTATGTGTATACAAATGGGGTCTGCACATGCAGAAAGGCCAAGGGTCTAGAGCTCACTGCTCAAACACAAATAGGAGTCACACTGACTACAATTGGGTGGTTAAATCCAATAATGATGTATTGCTCAAAATAGCATCTTCATATGCTGGATTCAGTACCGGTTCAGTTCTGATAAGCCTTCACAGAACCTTCCTTCAATCTTCAAATGATGTCTACATGTATAGCTCTGCTTATTCTTGCATATACCAAATTACAATTCTTCTCACATTTGCATCTTGATCTTACAAATAAGATCTTACATTTATACCATAACCTAAGACCAATTTTAGTAGGTCGGCTCTAAAAGATATTACAATAAAACAATATCCGATGCATAATGTCGGCTCAATGCATTTACAATAACAAAAACATCATCTGCATAGCGTGTTGTGTTGATCTGGAATAGATAAGCCTATCGGTGCTTATCCTGGACTTATTTGCCAGTAACAACAAATATGCAAACTCGAATATACCAATGAACAAATATCCAAGACGAAGTGTCCAAATGATTTCTTTGACATAACTAAGTGTTTTCCATATCATTCCAAGTCCCAGTGAACAATATATCCTATCGTTGTACCAGATACCGGTGACTGTTCATAAGTCACTTTGCTTTCCAGTGAACATTGCCAATTCTCCAAGTGCCAGAGTTGATAAGTTGTTAATAGGTGTTGACATCAATGACAAAACCATATCAACATATCCAAAATACCAACATAACAGAGATAACTTCAAGATATGGAAGGATAGAATGAAGATATACATTAAAAGCATGGGTGCTCAACACTGGAACTATGTTGAGAATACATATGTTGTCCCTATCAGTACTCTCACCGATGATCAAAGAAGAGAAATTCAGGAGAATGGGCAAGTCATGGAAGTTCTTAACAATAGTCTATCTTATATTGCATTTATAGATGTTCAAGACAAAGACAATCCCAAATATGTATGGGATACTCTGGAGTCTATCTATGGTGGTGATGAGAATGTGAAGCAAGCTAAGGAAGAAAGCCTTAGGGAAAAATTTGAAGACATGCAAATGGTTGAAGGAGAGACCATTCAACAATATGGGATAAGGATTAAAACTATTGTTAGAGACATCAAGAGAGTAGGAGGTACAATGGATGATTCCACCATTGTTAGCAAAGTTTTGAGAACCTTATTACCGGTCTATGCAATAAGGGTTGTCGCTATTCAGGAGTTGAGATCTATTTACAAGATAAAGGTATCCCTTGATTATATTATTGCTAAGTTGACAGCATATGATCTAAACAATTATGATGGTAGTGTTCAAAAGATTGATTCAGCCTTTAGAGCATCTGTTGCACTATCTAGAAAGGGTAAAGAAGCTAGTACTAGCTATGAACCTAGACAAAGCAGAGATATGGATGATGAGGAGATCCTGATGGAATTTGAAGCTCTTCTTGCCAAGAGACTTCATAAGGGAACTGGAAAATACAAAGGTAATCTCACTTTGAATTTTTTTTCTTGTAATAGGATAGGGCACATTGTTGTAAACTGCCCCAATAGTGATAATAACGACAAGTCGAAGAATTTAAAAAAGTTCAAAGGAGGAAATAGGAGAAACTGTCTTGTTGCAGTTGATGAAGTTGTCACTGGTGATGAATCAGAAGATGAAGAAAGTGAAGACAGTGTGTTTGTAGCCATTAAGGAAGATGTGTCAGAGAAGAAGGCTCTTATCTCCTGCTTTGATAATTCTAATGAGTGGATTATTGAGAGTGGTTGTTCTCACCACATGACTGGTGACCGGAGAAAGTTTTTGTCTTTGGAAGAGTATGATGGAGGTGTAGTCCAATTTGGTAATGATGCACCATGTATGGTAAAAGGAAAAGGGTCCATCTCTCTAAATGGAAAAAGTAGTGTTGATAATGTGTATTGGGTAGACGGTCTCAGGCATAACATTTTAAGTATTGTCCAGCTGAATGATAAAGGACTCACTCTAGAATTAAAAGATGGAGTATGCAAAATAAAAGGAAAGAGTGGTGAACTGATGGCCATCGGTATGCAGACCAAAGGTAACTTATTTTAGTTGAATACAAATATCAGTCAATGCCTAATGGCTAAGTTTGATGATAGTTGGATATGGCATAGGAGACTCTGCCATGTAAATTTTGATAATATTATGAAGGCCAGTAAGATCAAGATAGTTAGAGGATTGTCTATGCTAAACAAACTGGAGAATCCTTTGTGCAGAGAATGTCAATTGGGGCAAATGTCTTCCTCAACCTTCAAAGGTAAATCTTTCACAGGAGATAATTTACTTGATCTTGTGCATACTGATTTGTGTGGTCCTATAAAAATTAGGAGTGTTCAGGGAGATAGGTACTTTATGATTCTTATTGATGATTGCTCAAGAATGATGTGGGTCACATTCTTGCAAGACAAGTCTGAAGCTTTTGGAAAGTTTAAAGCCTTCAAAGTACTAGATGAAAAGGAAAGTAGTAAGAGGATTAAATGCCTTAGAACCAACCAAGTAGGTGAGTTCACTTCTGGAGAATTCAATAAGTACTACGAAGAGAACAACATCAAGAGGCAACTGTCTGCCCCCCAAACTCCACAATAGAATGGCCTAGCAGAGAGGAAAAACTGAACTGTAATTGAAGCAGCCAGAACTATGCTGATTCAAGGGAAGGTTGCTCACACTTTTTGGAGAGAAGCGGTGAGAACTGCATTCTGCACCATGAACCGGGTACTCATCAAGAAAGGTAAGGATAAAACTCCTTATGAGTATTGGACTGGTAAAACTCCAGTAGTAAGCTACTTTAGAGTGTTTGGTAGCAAGTGTTAGATCAAGAGAAGTGAATACCATAGCAAGTTTGATGCAAAATGTGATGAGGGAATATTCCTAGGGTATTCCACCAAGAGAAAAGCTCTCAAGTATTTTAGCAATAGGACTCAAAGAATTGTTGAAAGTATCAATGTTAGAGTTGATGAAACCTCTGAGAAACCCAAGGAAACTGGTAGTGAGCGAGCAGTAGATGAATTGGTTGTAACCTTCTGGGAACTGGTTGCAAAACAACCAAGGGCAAGTAACAGTGCTCCTACACTAGTAGATGCTGATGTAGATGAAGATGAAGATGAGGATGAAGAGGAAAAGAAAGAAGAATCAACCAAGATCATTCCTAGGTATGTAAAGTTGCATCATGAACCAAAGTAGATCATAAGGGATAAGGATGCAGGAATACTTACAAGAAGAAAGGTCAGAGAGAATTCTTGCATGATTTTTGAATTTGAGCCCAAAACATTTAAAGAGGCACACAAAGATGAAGACTAGATTAAAGCTATGGAAGAGGAACTTGACTAGATAGAAAAGAATGGTACATGGTCTTTAGTTATTGGCACCAAATGGGTTTTAGAAACAAGCTGAATAAAGATGGCACAGTGGTAAGAAATAAAGCAAGATTGGTATGTAAGGCGTATGCTCAAGAAGAAGGAGAAGACTATGGAGAAACCTTTTCTCCAGTAGCTAGATTGGAAGGAGTTTGAATGCTTCTTGCATATGAAACCTTCAAGGGATTCAAAGTGTATCAGATGGATATAAAATCTGCATTCCTGAATGGAATACTTGAAGAGGAAGCGTATATAGAGCAACCAGATGGGTTTGCCCTATCAGAAGATAGTGATATGGTGTGTAGGCTACATAAAGCCTTGTATGGATTGAAACAAGAACCTAGAGCATGGTATGAATGTTTATACTGTGATCTTGTGAAGATTGGATTTAAAAGAACAAGTGAAGATAGCAATATCTATCTGAAGTTAGAAGGATATCAGATTTTGATCTATGAAGTGTTTGTTGATGACATAATTTTTGGTGGAAATGACAAGATGAGCCATGCATTTGCAGATGAGATGAAGAAGGAATTTGAGATGTCACTAATCAAAGAGATTAAGTTCTTGATTGGACCACAGATTCAACAAATGAAAGATGGTATCTTTATCACTTAGTCCAAGTATGTCAAAGAGGTGTTGAAAACCTTTGGCATGGAAGATAGCAAACTAGTTGGTACACCAATGATGACCGGTTGTAAATTGTCAAACGAAGATGACTCAGCGTTGGTGAATGAGAAGGAATACTAGTCAATGATTGGTAAGTTGCACTATGTAGTACACAGTAGACCGAACATTGCACATGCAGTGGGAATTGCTACACATTTCAGAAAAGTCCAAGAGAATCCCACTTGGTATTAGTCAAGCAGATTCTTAGATATCTAAAGGGAACTATAGATTATGGATTTTGGTTTCCATATAGTAATGATTTCAATCTCAAATTATTCACAGATGCTAATTGGGCTGGTAATGTGGATGACTAGAAGAGCACAACTGGTGGTGCATTCTTTCTCAGTGATAGACCAGTCTCATGGATAAGCAAAAAATACAGTTGTATCTCTTAGTCTATAACAGAAGCAGAATATGTAGCAGCATTTATGAACTGCACTCAGACAATTTGGATGAAGCTTGTACTAAGTAGTTTCAAAGTCCCTGTATTTGAATCGGTGACTCAAGTGCAATTAATATTTCTAAGAATCTAGTATTGCATGCTATAACCAAGCACTTCAAGCTCAAGTTGTTAGGTCCCAGAGGCAACTGAGAGGGGGGGTGAATCAGTTGTCTAATAAATTCAAATAAAAAACAACTTAACCAACTTAATGCTTAATTTACCAGTCTTTTATACCAGTAGACAATTTATCAGTTAATTGCAATACCAGTAAAGATTAATGCATCAAATAGAAAGATAATAACATCCACAACACATAACACCAATATTTGTACGTGGAAACCTTGTAAGGGGAAAAACCATGGTGGCAAACCTTACCCACAATCATATGATACTACTGCAGATAGTAAGTGTATACAAATGGGGTCTGCACATGCAGAAAGGCCAAGCACCTAGAGCTCACTGCTCAAACACAAAATAGGAGTCACATTGACTACAATTGGATGGTTAAATCCAATAAGGATGTACTATTCAAGTTAGCATCTTTCTATGCTAGATTCAGTACCGATGTAGTTCGAATTGTCTTCACAAAAACCCTCATTTAACCTTTAAATGATGTTTGCATGTATATCTCTACTTATTCTCGCATATACCTTCACACAATCCTTTTCCACATTCTACATCCGATCTTACAAATAAGATCTTACATTTATATCATAACCTAGGACCAATTTTAGTAGGTCGTCTCTAAAGGATATTACAATAAAACCAATTTACAAATAAATTAATGCTCGATGCAATAACCAATTCAACATGTCAGCTTAATGCATTTACAACAATAATAAATCATCTCCATAGCGTGCCAGGTTGATCTGGAAAAGATAAACCTGTCAGTATATAACCTGGACCTATTTGCCGGTAATAGCAAATATGCTAATACGAATATGCCAATAAACAAATCTTAACAACAAAGTGTCCAAACGATGTCTTCAACATAACCAAGTGTTTTCCATGCCATTCCAAGTGCCAGTGATCATTATATCTTGTCAGTGTACCAGATACCAGTGACTGTGCATGAGTCATTTGTTTGTCGATGAATGTTGTTGATTCTCCAAAGTGCCAGAGTTGATAAGGTTTAGTAGGTGTTGACATCAATGACAAAACCACACCAAAATACAAACACAAGTATCATTTCTTGAGGGAGAAAGTTTAGAATAAAGAGGTTGTATTGGAACATGTTTCCAGTAAAGAGTAGTTAGCAGACATGTTCACTAAGCCTCTACCGAAGGCTACATTTACCTATTTAAGAGGTGAATTAGGGGTGCTACCCCTTCAACAAGTTAACTAAAGGTATGTGCTCCACATCAGTCAGGTATTGCATTAACAAATCTTTTTAGGATTGATGTGTTGAAGGATGCTACTCCGTAGGGGGAGCAGCATAGTAGATCATGGATATTTATGCCTCCACTTTGGCATTGTTGTCAAAGGGGGAGAAGATGTGAAGCAAAGAAGATATTTGCAATATCGAAGACATATAGTATGGAAGAGATTGGGGAGAAGATGTGAAGATGTAGATATATCTTTGTATATTGCCATCAATGCCAAAGGTGGAGATTGTTGGCATATGTGCAGAGTTTGATGACATGATGGTGTATGTTGTCATTGATGTTAATATGCTGAAGTATGAACCGGTATATTGAAGTAAGAAAATTGGCAAGTGAACCAGTATGATGGTATGAAGTGAACCGATATGATGGTATGAACCGGTATATGCAAAAAGGTGAACCGATATGTTGGAATGTGAACCAGTATATGCAAAGTTTGCATCGGGGTTTCATTTGATATGACTATCGATTGGTAGTCTCAGCTTCAGGGTTTCTGGTTGATGCATTCCAAGTCTATGTGATTCGACCAATGACATCCCATGATGAGTTAGCATTGAAATGAATATAAGGTCGTGTTACCACGTCAGCCTTATACGCATGAAGAGTTTCCTTGAGGATCTTACACGAAGAAGATTGATTCTATCTACCTCGGGAATGTGCGAAGTCTCAGTAAATGGTGGAGAGTGCGTGATGGGTTATCAGCTTCTAGAAGCGGTGAAGAATGAATGATGGAAAACATCTTGAGATTTGTTCAAGATTGTTTTACCATATGCAATGTGATTGAATGGTCAAGACTGGACCGACTGTATTTTTAACCTAGATGCTTAGGGTTTTAGGTTTCGGCTACCGACCTAATTATTGTCTATAAGGTCGATGATGATTCTCATTTGAAGTTGTTGGCAAATGTTATGTGTGTATCCAAGTGAAGAGATACATGATTCTTGCCAGACTAGAGAAGTGAGTAGATACCTATAGAGTGTAATTGCAGATGCAAAGGAACTAAAGTGGATCTGCCTTGGCATTAAGTGTTGCTATTAGATTAGTGTATTACCTATTGACTTCTAACCATTTCAGTAGTTGGAAAATCCCTTTACTGAGTAGCTTTAATAGGCTTTTTGTAAATCCTTTAACAAGGTGACTCAAAATTATTGAGTTCTTCAAATCCTCTCGTGAGGTAACCTTTAATAGGGTTTTAACCCTTAACCAGGTATGTAGCCATCCCTTAATCAGATGATCCCTAGAAGGATTGGTTCGTAGAAGAACTTGTTGTAAAGTCTTTAACTGGACTAGGCTTGTAACAGAGAAAAATTTAGAAGAGTTCAAGAACAACTTGTGGGTATTCATCCCCACCGCAATTTTTCCTAGTTGGGTTTCCACATGAAAAATCAGTGTGTTATGTGTGATGCTTTTTCATGTGATGTTTTAGTGTTTTCTGTTAAGCGGTAATGCAAGCTGATACAGTGGTCATTATATTTATGATGTATTACTTGTTTAAGCATATGGGTGAAGTGGAAATGAGATATTAGGTTTTGTGAATATCTAAGTGTTATCAATTTATGACTTTTACAGTCATTGTGTTTTACCGGTATCGCCTTGATTTAGATCAATGATGTTGTTTACCGGTCAGTGTAGTCTTTGCAGTTTAAATTGTTGAAGAAGTTTTTGTCTATACTGATTCAGCCCCCCCTCTTAGTATTTGTTGAGTATTTACTGTTCATCATTATTCACCAGAATCATCCTTCAATGTTAATTTATCAGTTGTAGTCATAGGAGTGCTTACTGGTTTGGAATTTTCCATACAAAATTTCGTCAAAAGTTCCTTTAAGTACTTTGTTTGACATATGAATATACCTTTATCTATTTGTGAAATTTGCAAGCCTAGAAATTTTTTTATCTCTCCAATCATACACATTTCAAATTCTTCCTGCATCTTGTTAGTAAAGTCCTTACATAATCCATCCTCACCTCCAAAATTTATATCATCCACAAATACTTCAATAACCAAAATATCATCATTAGTAACTTTGTAATACAAATTTTTGTCAGCATTACCTTTTGTGTAACCAAGCTTCAAAAGATATTTATCCAATCTAGCATACCAATCTCTAGGAGCTTTCTTCAATCCATATAAAGCTTTCCTTAACTTGCAAACCATATCCTTATTATCTATCAAAGAAAATCCATCAGGATGTTCAATGTAAACTTCCTCTTCTAGATCTCCATTTAGAAATGCACATTTTACATCCATTTGATAAACTTTATAGTTCTTATAAGCTACAAATGCAAGAAAGAGTCTAACTGCCTCAATTCTAGTTACCAGTGCAAATATTTCATTATAATCTATTCTTTCTCTCTGTGAATAACCTTTACAAACTAATCTTTCTTTGTTCTTGATTACTTCACCATATTCATTAAGTTTATTTCTATATAACCATTTAGTTACAATTACATTTTGGTCTTTAGGCAGGAGAACCAATGTCCAAGTATTATTCTTTTTTAATTTGTTCTAATTCATCTTCCATTGCTTTTATCCAATGTTCATCTTGACATGCTTCAATAACAGATGTTGGTTCAACTTGAGAAATTAAACATACCTCTTCATTTGTCAATCTTCATCTAGTCATAACACCTTGATTATTATTTCCAATTATCTGATTCTCTGAATGATTCAATCTTACATACCTAGGTTTGTTCTGATTTACATTCACAGGCTATTGTTCTTCAGTCATAGTTGAGTTTTCTGATGATGCTGGTGTGACTGGTTATTCACTCTGTACCGATGCAACCTATGTCAGTTGATCTATGATTATTTCAACTGTCGGTTCAATAGATCTTGAATCTCCTCTAAAATATTCATCTATCTTCACATTAGGACTCTTAATGATTTTCTGTAACCTTTTATTAGAACATTTATATGCCTTGCTTCTAGATGAATAACCAAGAAATATTCCTTCATCACTTCTAGGATCAAATATTCCAATATACTCATCTCTTCTAATATAAAATATTTTTCCAAATATTGTGAATTACTTAAGAGTAGGGGGTATGTGCAAGATCATGGTGTGCCAAAACAAGCCCTTAAGTGACAATGAAATTTCAGAAAATCAGAGTTATGTAACTTGACATGAAAATTTGAATAAGTTGTGAACATTATTTTTAAAATATGTAAGAAGAGAATATATAGAAAATTGAATTTAGTTTCTAAGCTACTAGTTGTTTTTTGGAAAAAAAAAATCCTATTTGATGAAAATTTCAAATTTTAATGCAGTGGTACTAAAATTTCAGGAAAAAAATAAGAAGTAGACGTATGTCTGATCACCCTAATCACAATAAAATAATAATATTTTTTTATAATATTTATAATATAAGTATAATACTCATGTCCAGATGTGACACATATTTGTTTTTAATTTTTTATAGAATAAATAATTATTTATGAATTTTTTGCTAAAGCTTTTCAGAAATTCAGAAACTCCTACGTCTGACCACCTTAACTTGGTCAACACCTTATGGATTTTTTTTTTTTTAATTTTTCCCTATAGTAGACGAAGCATAGGATGTGATGCATGTTTCAAATTCAGAAAATGTTATACTGTTTGAAAGTTATGAGTGTTTTTCAATTAGTCTATCAATCAGAACTATTGTCAGAATTCAATTAGAAAATAAATAATAATTATTTATTAAAGTCAAAATAAGACAAGCCTTATATTGTTGGAAAGCTGGGAATGTCCTTAAAAAACCCTTTTCGTTTTATCAATTTTGGCTACAAAAAAAGTCGTTAGCCACCAGTGTAAAGTCTGGAAAATCAAGGAATACTAAAAAACACATTTTTTTAGTTGACTTTCCAGGCTTGTCACTTCCAAGCCAAATACCAAAGCATTCCCAAGCCGAAATTTAAAATTTGAAAATTTTACAACACAAATCGGATATCTGATTTTAATAAGTAAATTCTCTAACTAAATTTACACATAGTTAATCTAATGTTTATTAATATATTAATATATAATATTTTAATATATTAATTTATAAATAAATTAGTATATGATATTAGGGAGAGGGAGAGGGAGAGCGGGGAGTGGGGGGAGAGAGAGAGAAGAGATCGAGAGGGAGGGAAGAGAGAGAGAGAGAGAGAGAGAGAGGAGGGGGGGAAGAGAGAGAGATTAGGGGAGAGAGAGAGATTACAAGAGAGGGGGAGAGAGAGATTAAGACACCAAATTATGTCGTTATGGGTCATATGGTGTCGTATGACCCATTAGGACATAATATGACCCATAACGACCAAATATGGTGTCTTAAGGGGTCATATGGTGTCCTAAGGGGTCATAGGACACCATATGACCCCTATGGACACCAAAGGACCCCTTATGACACCATATGGTGTCGTTAGGGGTCATATGGTATCCTAAGGGGTCGTAGGACATAATATGACCCCTTAGGACACCATAGAACCCATAACGACCCAATATGGTGTTATAATGGGTCATATGGTGTCCTAAGGGGTCATAAGGGTTCATGGGACACTATATGACCCCTAACAACAACATACAACCCCTTATGACACCATATGGTGTCGTTAGGGGTCATATGGTGTCCATAGGGGTCATATTGTGTCCTAAGGTTTCATATGATGTCTTAAAGGGGTCATATGACACAATATGATCCACTAGGACACAATATGACCCATAATGACCCAATATGGTGTCTTAAGGGGTCATATGGTGTCCTAAGGGGTCGTAGGAAACCATATGACCCCTATGGACACCATAGGACCCCTTATGACACTATATGGTGTCGTTAGGGGTCATATGGTGTCCATAGGGGTCATAGGATATAATATGACCCCTTAGGACACCATAGGATCCATAACGACCCAATATGGTGTCATAACGGGTTTTATGGTGTTCTAAGGGGTCATAAGGGTTCATGGGACACCATTTGAACCCTAAGGACAACATACCACCCCTGACGACACCATATGGTGTTGTTAGGGGTCATATGGTGTCCATAGGGGTCATATGGTGTCCTAGGACACCATATGACCCCTTAAGACACCAAATTGTGTCGTTATGGGTCATATGGTGTCTTAAGGGGTTGTAGGACATAATATGAGCCCTTAGGAAACCATATGACCCAAAGCAACCCAATATGGTGTCATAAGGGGTCATATTGTGTCCTAAGGGGTCATACAATGTCTTAAAGGGGTCATATGACACAATATGACCCATTAGGACACAATATGACCTATAACGACCAAATATGGTGTCTTAATGGGTCATATGGTGTCCTAAGGGGTCATAGGACACCATATGACTGCTATGGACACCATGGGACCCCTTATGACACCATATGATGTTGTTAGGGGTCATATGGTTTCCTAAGGGGTCGTAGGACATAATATGGCCCCTTAGGACACAATAGGACCCAAAGCGACCCAATATGGTGTCATAACGGGTCGTATCATGTCGTAAGGGGTCATAAGGGTTCATGGGACACCATATGACCCCTAAGGACAACATATAACCCCTTATGACAACATATGGTGTCGTTAGGGGTCATATGGTGTCCTAGGAAACCATTTGACCCCTTAAGATACCAAATTGTGTCGTTATGGGTCATATGCTCTCCTAAGGGGTCGTAGGACACAATATGACCTCTTAGGACACCATATGACCCAAAGTGACCCAATATGGTGTCGTAAGGGGTCATACTATGTCCTAAGGAGTTATATGATGTCTTAAAGGGGTCATATGACACAATATGACCCATTAGGACACAATATGACCCATAATGACAAAATATGGTCTTAAGGGGTCATATGGTGTCCTTAGGGGTCATAGACACCATATGACCACTATGGACACCATAGGACTACTTATGACACCATATGGTGTTGTTAGGGGTCATATGGTGTCCTAAGGGGTCACAGGACATAATATGACCCCTTAGGACACCATAGGACCCAAAGTGACCCAATATGGTGTCATAATGGGTCGTATCATGTCCTAAGGGGTCATAAGGGTTCATAAGATGCCATATGACCCCTAAGAACAACATACGACCCCTTATGACACTATATGGTGTCGTTAGGGGTCATATGGTGTCCATAGGGGTCATAGGGTGTCCACCCTTAAGAACAACATACGACCCCTTATGACACTATATGGTGTCATTAGGGGTCATATGGTGTCCATAGGAGTCATATGGTGTCCTAGGACACCATATGACACCTAAAGACACCAAATTGTGTCGTTATGGGTCATATGGTGTCCTAAGGGGTTGTAGGACATAATATGACCCCTTTGGACACCATATGACCCAAAGCAACCCAATATGGTGTCATAAGGGGTCATATTGTGTCCGAATGGGTCATATGATGTCTTAAAGAGGTCATATGACACAATATGACCCATTAGGACACAATATGACCCATAATGAGCAAATATGGTGTCTTAAGGGGTCATTAGGTGTCCTAAGGGGTTGTAGGACACCATATGACCCCTTAAGACACCAAATTGTGTTGTTATGGGTCATATGGTGTCCTAAGGGGTCGTAGGACACAATATGACCCCTTAGGACACCATATGACCCCTAATCTCTCTCTCTCTCTCTCCCTCTCCTCCTTCTCTCTCTCTCGATCCCCTTATCTCTCTCTATCCCCTAATCTCTCTCTCTCTCTTTCTCTTTCTCTATCCCCTAATCTCTCTCTCTCCCTCTCCTCCTCTCTCTCTCTCCCCTAATCTGTCTCTCTTTCTTTCCCTCTCCCTCTCCCATAATCTCTCTCTCCCCTAATCTCTCTCTCTCCCTCTCCTCCTCTCCTCTTCCTCTCCTCCTCTCTCTCTCTCTCTCTCTCTCTCTCTCTCTCTCTCTCTCTCTCTCTCTCTCTCTCTCAAAAATATGACTGATAAAATCTGATATCCAATTTCTGCCATTGCCATTAATGTGGCAAATGTTTAAAAAGAGGCGGCAATGGGAAAAAATTTGGGACCACAAATTTCTACATTAAAATCAGATATCCGATGTTTGTAAATAAAAAAGAGCCTTGTGGGCCATTTTCTAGATTCCAACGGCCCACAGTCTTCATATTCTATTTGTTGTCAATGATCATGAGTTTTTAGACAGGTTGAGACAAATTTGTTCTTTTGGGAGATTCTTAAAGTCAAAATTTACATTGTCAATCATTTAGGAGCATTTGTGTGGAGGTAAATGGGGAGTAGTAGTCATCGGAAGTCTAAATGCAAAATAAAACTTTCAAATGACCAAATTGAAGTGTATAGAGAAATAGATAGAGAATTCCATAGGAGGAGAAGACAAGGTATGTTAAATATTGCTAATGTTACTTCAAGTGAAGAGGAAATTGAATTTGAAATTGTGTCACAAGTTATTGAAAATGAAAATGTAGATTTTGAAAGTGAAAATTTTGAAAATGTTGAAAGTGTTGAAAGTGATAATGAAAATGCTCAACATGTGGAAAATTTTGACATAGGAGGTGAAAATGTGGAAAAATTTGACATTGATGGTGGAATTGCTCAACCAAGTGAACCATGTGTAACACCTAGTTACTTTAGAAATGAACACCCTCTCATGGATGAAAGACAAATTCCAAATCCAAGACCTTCAAGAACCCCAAAATGGTTATTTGAAATCGATGAGAACATTATTGTGAATCTTGAAGGCAAGAGGTCAACAAGAACCATTCAGTTGCGGGCTACACAACTTTTCGACCAAAATCTTAGCAATAACACATTGACCGAGCAATGCCAAATCTTTGTTCAATTGCTAAAGATGATAAAGATGAGACCATTGCTAAATAAATTGAAGATTCGAATGAACAAGAAGATGGAGAGAAATTCTATTATTGCAAAAAAAAATATTTGACGCTCTCAATTCTATTGGAAAGAATACCAAAGAAAGAGATAAGAGAGCCGCTCGAAGAGTGATTACAACCTCCTTAGTAAGCCATCAATTGAGGAAGGCTTGTCAAATGAGACAAACTTGTGTTGATTTTAATATAAACTATAAAACTTTGGATAGAGCACTTGCATGAAGACAAAGACTTGACGATCCACTTCAACAAGATACATGGGCTTTTGGTGGGAGGCTTCCATGTGTTGATAGAAATTTGACTGACAATGTGAAGGAGGAGATTCAAAAATTTTGGCACTCAAATTCTAGAGTGTCACCCAATGTAAAGGACGTTTTGAAATTAAGAATTGACAACTGAGACCGCACACTGCATCCCAAACATTTCTTGGAATCAAGTCAAACAATGTTGTACAAAAAATTTTGTGAAGTACATCCAACTTTGCAAATATCACAAAGGGCCTTTGAATCTTTGAAACCATTTTATTGTGTTCCTCTTAAGATTCGCAATACTTGTTGTTGCAAGTACCATGTGGAGTTTTCAATGTACCATGAAATTTTATGTCATATTCGGTCTACGATGCATACTAATGAGATGTTGTAGGAGTGTGGTGCAATGATATTTTTGAGATCATCAAGAGACTTGCAAGATCTATTTTTATGCCCTAGAGATGATGGCTGCTATTTCTAGAGAAATGATTGTTTGAATGAGAAGTTCTCAGAATGTGGTGGGTTGTCAAAGTTTGTTTCATGCTATCATGAGGGAAGTAAACACAAGTTTGGAAAGAATTATGTTGGGAAAAAAAGATATGAGACAGTGAAATATACTTTGAAGACTGGAGGTGAAGGTTCTAGATGCAAACTAGTCTCAAGAGAAGTGAGTATTGCTTATTTTAGTTTGGATTTTAAGGAAAATCTTTTCTACAAGTATGCAAGGCACACCCATAGGTCTCAGTGGTTGGATCAACAGTTCAGGATGTGCAAGAACTCTTTCCCGATTGGCACTATTGTATCGGTGGTTGATTTTACAGAGAACTATACATTGCAACCATAGAATGAGGTATAGTCTCAGTACTACAATTTAGTCCAGATTGCTATTTTTGTTCACATTACATATAGACATGCTCCTGATAGTATAGAAAAGGTAGGAAGATAATCAAGGAGTATCATTTTTATGAGTGATGATAGATCACACTCCTCCAAGTATGTGCAACATTCTTTCATAAAAAATTTTGAGTTCTTGCATGAGAAAGATATTGCAATTGACCGACATATAATATGGTCAAATAACTATATGAGTCAATTCAAGAATGCCCATATGTTTTATTGGTTGATTAGAATGCATGTAGAGATGTGTATACCTCATATTTCATGTTTTTTTGAGGCAGGGCATGGGAAGGGAGAGCATGATGGAGCAGGTGCATGTTTGAAGAGAGCTCTAGTTAAGGAGCAATTGTGGATTTCAGGTGCTTCTCTGATGCACGTTCTATTGTTGATTGGTGTAGTTCAACATTGTCACATGGAGGTACTCTTGATTTAGCAGTGACCAGATTATTTTGGTTGGTTGAGGAGGGAACAATGGGAGATAGATTGGATTGTCAAACAATTAAAGATTCTTCAAAGATGCATTCATTTCTCAGCTCAAATGCAAGTAGATGGACCATTTGGACACAAGTGTTGGCTTCTTTTTGTCAGAGTTGTGTTTGGTGTGATTGGGATCAATGTGAGTCAAGTGAGTGGTTTGATATGTGGGTTCCCCACTATCTAACTCCTTTATCTGAAATAATATCCTTGTCAAACAATGACATGGAAAGTTCACTTGAGTATGACCGTCTATCAGATCTTGTATAGCTAGGACATGTTTTTGCAGTTGTTGCACCGCAAGGGAATGAAGAGAGATTAGAATATTGGTTGGCATGATGTGTACAGGGAAAAAAAAAGATAACACAACTAGTGATAGATGATGACAGGTTCACATATCCTACAGGTTTAGTTGTTGTTGTGGGAACTTGGTTGTGAACATACATGATTAGAAAGAATGACATACCTACATTTGAAGACTATGAGAGACACAAACCACTATAATGTATTCACACATTCTTACAGCTACAAATGTCAAGTTGTTGAAGCATCAAAAAAAACCAAAGATCAAAGAGCTATGGACAGTGACTACTGCTGATCATGAAGCAATACTGGATACTCTTAAGCAAAGAGATGACCCTTCAGGCACACTTGAGTAGTAGGTCTTTAATGGTGCCTTATTTTTTTTATCATGTATTTCATTTCAAACAATGATCATTAAACCTTAATGTTCAAGTTTGTTACATGTATATTAAGGATGTGTTGAAAATGCAAGTCTATTGATGAATGTTTTTTTTTGGCAACACGGTTTTTGCATGCACATAGCGGGTACACTCGATATAATCAGAAGGGACGTATTTTTGCAACATGACTTATTATCATGCATTTTATGAGTTTTACAATTTTTGTTATTAGAGAACACTATTTGACAATTTTTGATGATATACTTATTGGAAAACCTTTATGCTCATGCAGGTCTTTTTGGATGATATACAATAGTATCACATTATGATTTTTGCATCAACATAGTGGGTTCTGTTGATATAATTTGAAGGGAGGTATTTTTGTGGCATATAATCCCACCTTTTCATTTATTATCATGCTTTTCAGTTGAAGTGATTATCATAAAGCCTTTATGTTCATCCATGCATTTTATGTGTAGACTAACAATTCTTAAAAATACAGGTTCATGCTAGATCATTCATCGTTGACAAGACCCTCTCTTGGTGATGGTACATATTTATTTGTGCATTAATGAGATAAAATTGTGTGCATAAACATTAAGTCAAGTGAATGTATTTCTATTTAGAAATGACCATATCTACCATCATCTTCAACCATGCAGAGAAATGCAGTGAGAAGGGCTTTAATCAACATGCGTCTTTGTTCAAAGTTATGCTTGTATACTTTGCAGAGAAACTGGTAAGTTTCATAACTATACAATCTTGTACGTCTTAAATTTTTTTCAAATGATCTATTTATAATTTTCCAAACTAATTTGTATTAAGTGTTATAATTTGTTTCTTGTAGCACATTCATTCCACATAAAAAAGGTGACTTATTTTGGTCTTCATTTATATGCAGGCATTGTTGTACATAAGCTTTTCTCTTAGGACATGAGGATGTCTGATGCAAATGAAGTGGGATGTCGTATTTGTATATGGATGTGAATTGATGTAACATTGTTATTATGATATACAATGTCCATGAGAAAATTGGTTTAGTTATATTAATGATATACAATGTATCGGTACATGAGTACATTGGTGTAGTTGTATTGATAATGAAAAATATATATCTTTGCATATCCCTTCATGGATGTCACATGCAATTATAATGGTAATTATGTGTATACAATACATGGAAATATTGATGATCATTATGTGTCTACAGTGTAATGCTTGTTTATCTATATTTTTAGCACTTAGGGCGCTCAAGGGATGACGTAGGTAGGGTATGACCCCGAGCGTTCCACGAAGTGGGTGGGTAAAATAGGATCATGCATAGGGTAATAATGTCTAAATGGACATGTCAGAGCTGATGGTTCATCATCACAATGAGAAAAATGAGAAATTGGCCACGTGACAACATTCGATTGAATGAGACTGATGATTTTTTTTGCCAATCGAAAAATTGCTGCCCTAATAAAACTGTAGGGAAACTTGAAAAACTGAGATAGGATTTTGTAGGGACCCCTCTCATGGCCTTGTAGGTTCAAATTGATTATTTGCAGGTGCCATGGATTCTGAGTTAGGGCCTGTCAAAGTTTGATAATTTTTAGCACTTAGGGTGCTCAAGGGATGACGTCGGTAGGGTATGACCCCAAGCGTTCGACTGAGTGGGGGGTCAAAATAGGACCATGCATAGGGTAATAATGCCTAACTGGAAATGTCCAGTCAAAGCTCACAGTTCATCATCACGATGAGCTGAACGAGAAATTGGCCACGTGACAACATTCGATTGAATGAGACTGACGATTTTTTTGCCAACTGAAAAAATTGCTGCCCTAATAAAACCGTAGGGAAACTTGAAAAACCAAGATAGGATTTTGTAGGGACCCCTCTCATGACCTCGTAGGTTCAAACAGATTGTTCACAGATACCACAAATTCTGAGTTAGGGCCCATCAAAGTTTTATAATTTTTAGCACTTAGGGCACTCAAGGGATGACGCCAATAGGGTATGACCCCAAGCGTTTGACTGAGTGGGGAGGAAAAATAGGACCATGCATAGGGTAATAATGCCTAACTAGACATGTTGAAGTTGATGGTTCATCATCGAGATGAGCAGAACAAGAAATTTGCCATGCGATAACATTCGATTGAATGAGACTGACGATTTTTTTGCCAACCAAAAAATTGCTTCCCTAATAAAACCATAGGGAAAATTGAAAAACCGAGATAGGATTTTGTAGGGACCCCTCTCATGGCCCCATAGGTTCAAATGGATCATTCACAGGTGCCATGGATTCTGAGTTAGGGCCTGTCAAAGTTTGACATTTTTTAGCACTGAGGGTGCTCAAGGGACGACGCCGGTAGGGTATGACCCTGAGCGATTGACCGAGTGGGAGGGTAAAATAGGACCATGCATAGGGTAATAATTCCTAACTATACATGTTGGAGCTGACAGTTTGTCATCGAGATGAGCAGACCGAGAAATTGGCAATGCGACAACATTCAATTGAATGAGACTAATGATTTTTTTGCCAACCGAAAAATTGATGCCCTAATAAAACCATAGAGAAAAATGAAAAACCAAGAAAGGATTTTGTAGGGACCCCTCTCATGTCCCTATAGGTTTAGACAGATCATTTGCAAGTGCCACAGATTCTGCGTTAGAGCCCGTCAAAGTTTGACAATTTTTAGCACTTAAGGCACTCAAGGGACGACGCCGGTAGGGTATGAACCCAAGCGTTCGACCAAGTGGGGGGGAAAATAGGAGCATGCATAGGGTAATAATTCCTAACTAGACATGTCAGAGATGACAGTTTGTCATCGAGATGAGATGAATAAGAAATTGGCCACTCGACAACATTCGATTGAATGAGACTGATGATTTTCTTGCCAGCCAAAAAATTGTTGCCCTAATAAAACCATAGGGAAACTTGAAAAACTAAGATAGGCTTTTGTAGGGACCCATCTCTTGGCCCCGTAGGTTCAAACAAATTGTTCACAGGTGCCACAGATTTTGAGTTAGGGCTTGCCAGAGTTTGATAATTTTTAGCACTTAGGGCGCTCAAGGGACGACGTCGGTAGGGTATGACCCTGAGCGTTCGACCGAGTGGGGAGAAAAATAAGACCATTCATAGGGTAATAATGCCTAACTGGACATGTCAAAGCTGACGGTTCATAATTGTAACGATCTGAATGAGAAATTGGCCACGTGACAACATTTGATTGAATGAGACTGACGATTTTTTCGCCAATCAAAAAATTGCTGCCCTAATAAAACCCCGAGCGTTCGACCGAGGTGGGGGGAAAAATAGGACCATGCATAGGGTAATAACGAATTTTATCAAGTATTGTTCATTAAATGAATTGCATTGTATTGTTCATTAAATGAATTGTATTGTATTGTTCATTAAATGAATCATATTGTTCATGAATTGTATTGTTCATTATACAAACATCACTTACGATGAAATGAAATAAATTATATTATTCATTAAATAACCATTATTAACCATCGTTAATTATTGGAATGAAGATTGAATATTTCCATGATAACACCATGCACAGATGAGCAACAATTTATATGATCGAATATCAACTTCTGTATATATAAAAATGTCAAATGATTACAAATGTATGTCCATACACAAATATGGCATAAACGCCAACTGAAACAAAATGTATGTCTAAATACACGAATGTATGTCCATATACAGAATATACATGCCAACTAGACATGTAAGCATCCCAAAACTATCTATAAAATCCTAAGCTACTGATGGATCATCAAAATTGATCCTCTTCGCCGCATTGCTCAGCTCTGAAGGATCCTACACAAGAAAAACAAACCACAATTAATATTAGTTATATTATATAATTCACATTCAAAAAGTTAACATAAAAATGAACTATAATTGAACTATTCATTTTTACCTCATCTCCACATTTTCTCTTCAGCTTTGCAGGACTCTTGATGTATGTCTTCAGTAGAGGAGGTATGTTTTCAATATTTCCATACACAACCTACATATGTTTAGAAACATGAAATTGATAAAAGTTAGCATATAATTGTCACTAATAATAACAAATTATATCTACTAAACACAAAATAAAATAAACACACATCTACTCAAGGCATCTCTTCTTCTTCTTCATCTTCAAGTATACTAGGTGTAGTCATCAAGGATGTGAAGCCAAGAATTCTCTATACATATACACAACAAGTAAATGAAACTATCAATCTATGTCTAGATGTGTATAATCACTATAAGTTATTTAAACTATTCATTCAATCATATTTGCATTCAATTACCTTTACCTTGTCTCCAACTGCACTACCAGATCTTAAATCACACTGCCCTGCACTCGTGCTTCTTGTGCCCTACAAGAGTAAAATAAGATATACATGCAAGTTAGTACATAATATAATTAATACCAATATAAATGATGAGCATGTATGTACAATAAAATACAAATGACTAGGTGCAATAATATATGTACTGTCAAGCTATCAAGGCCAAATGAAATGGCCAACAAGGTACCCTCCTAAATCTGTCTCAACTCCTCCTTGGTTATCAACTATTAAATAGACCATGCAAATAAAAATTAGTACTTAATATTATCTAGATTATAAATATTCATTTAAAATATAACATGAACTATGAAAATATAAATCTTAACACTACATCATCAATGTATGATGATGGTGCCTCCTCACCTCTAGCATGCAAGGACTCCCCAGGGTATCCTCCAGTCTATGTCATAACATTTGGTGCATCATACATCTCATGCACCTCATAATCTGCACTGTCGGCAAGAGGATCAACGGGTTGTCCAACTGGACCCAAGCATGCATGCCCACACATGACACAACTATGGGGCACAAATATGTGTGGATCCTAGGATGATGTGTCAGT
Source organism: Cryptomeria japonica (assembly GCF_030272615.1). Taxonomy (NCBI): domain Eukaryota; kingdom Viridiplantae; phylum Streptophyta; class Pinopsida; order Cupressales; family Cupressaceae; genus Cryptomeria; species Cryptomeria japonica. The sequence continues at coordinate 259,615,761 of NC_081414.1, read as the reverse complement.
GCCACCAGATGCACTACTACCATCAAAAGTAGGCTAAGCTACTGACCCAACCTGAGAAACCAAAAGGCTACTCAAAAAGTGAATAGTCGATTTGGTCTGTGAAGATGTCTCACAAATGATATCTAGATGCTTTACTGGAGGTGGGGGATCAATAGGAGGAGGGGGGACATATGGGCCCTAGACAACTTTGACTTCCCTAGGTCTATTTTGGGGCATACCTAAACCTACACCCTGGAAAGGTTGGATGTCAAAGTAGTTCACATGTTTGTGTAAAAAAACTCAACATACAATTTTTTTATGAAATAGAAGGGGACATCAAGATTGTTGTTGGTAACCCTTTAGGAATTCTTGTGCTAGTCTTATGCTTGTGTTATTATTGTGCAATGTAGTAATTAATGCACTTAATGTGATTTATACTTTTAAAAATAAATTATTTCACCCTTAGTTGCTTAGTTGTATGGTATTCCTTTAGGGTTCCTAGCGAGGCATTACAAGACCAAAAGGAAGGTTGACCAAACACCAAGGAATGTTGGAAACAAAAAATTGAAGCTCCACAAGCTACAAAAATGATTTGCAAGATTCTCCAAAAGCCAAAATAGGTCCAAGTGTTTTCAGTGTTCTGAGCTAGAAAAGTGTCTCAGATTCCAGAAACAATAACTTCTTAAGAAAAGGTCCAAATATTCTGTGGACCAAGGATAAGATAGATGAACATGTCTTTGAAAAAAATCCAGCTCTACAAGATCCTCGAACAAATGCAAAGAAACATATAATGAAATTCAAAATAGGAATAAACTAAAAAGAAACTGAAAAATAAAATGTTTTTTTGCTTGATGCAAGATTGCCAGGAACCAGGAATGCTCTTACATCAATTTGTATGGCACCCTAACTAATTTTGAGATGATGAAGTTTGGTAAAGACAAAGAAAGAACCAAGATAATATTTTCATCTAGGCTCTGATCATCTGAATTGATTATGTGTTGCATTGATGTTTTGTCATCGATGTCAACACTAGCTGCTTTACCAGTATCCTTTGGGTCTGGGTAGGTTAATTGGTTTTTGGCTGGTAAGATCATGATGATTCGGTATACTCTATAATGCTTAGATCTTCTATTCATGCTACTTAGATTTATGTTTAGTTAGTTGGTTTTGATTTGGTGATCGGATGCTATCTTATATGCTAGTAAGCCTGATTGGTTTATTCGGTGAGGATTTCACTACTAGAGCTTTGTTGAAGATATTTTGATATTATGCATAAGTGGTGTTGGTGCGGCTTCTAGTAGAGATTTAGGATGCTGACTATGATCATGTTTGAGACTTGGTTGATTGGGATCATTGCTTTATCATGCATGGACCTAAATTGGGTTTGGTTCTATCTAGGTTATGGACTGACTTAATGTAACATGTTGTTTGGTCTTCTCTATGTGTCTCTGAGATGTCTTATGGGTTGGATGATATTTGTTTGGTCTCAGGCCGACATTGTTTATCATTATGTAATTGGTTTGTTGTCTGGTGGTTGACCCTATTGTTTATGGTTGAGGGTTTGTATATATATGTGTGCATGCTCTCTTTGTAAATCATGATGGATAATGGATGGAATGATATAGGAGTGAATAATGTAATAATCATTCATGTAGAGGATTTGGTCAATCATTGGTGATCAAGTTGGGTTTATGCAAGAGGTTTAAGTCCTCTGATATTCTTAACCAAAACTGTATTGAGGTATTGGAGATGTTATCATTGTAGTTCATTCTTCCTTCCGGATTGTAGTCTAGATTCTTATGTAGTCAGTGAGACTCCTTTTTTAATGAGCATTATGCTCTAGGATGTTGGCCTTTCTGCAAGTGCAGGCCCCTTAATTTGTAATTACATACTTATTGTAGAAGTATTATCTGACTGTGGGTAGGCTTCCCACCGTGGCTTTTCCCTTTATTGAGTTTTCCATGTACAAATCTTGGTGTCATGTGGATGGTATCTATTCTCTAATTATTGCTTGTGCTTAATTGGTATATCTGCTATTTTGGTAATTATTTTATGTATTCTAGTATTGATCTTATGTGTTCTGGTATTAAAGTTTTAATTGCTCAAATTTTTGGTAATTTGGAGACAACTTATTCACCCCTCCCTCTCAGTTGTCTTCCAGTTATTTGAACTGTTAAACAATTGGTATCAGAGCTTTGGTCCTCTCTCCAAAAGCTTAACCGCTTAAGGAAGATCCTATGGTATCTGACAGTTCAATTTCATCTAGTTCATCTACAGTTGTCTTTCAGAGAGAAATTCCTAGGCTTGATGGAACAAATTATAGACTATGGAAGATTCAGATGGAGACTCATCTGATATTTCTTTGTAAGAAAATTTGGGAGATCACTAAGAATGGGGTTACTCCTTTTAACCTGACATCTGGAAAACTTGGATAAGGAGCTTGAGAATGATTGTAGAGCTAGAGAAGCCCTCTTGTTTGCATTTTCTGATCAGCAAATAATGGGATTGACTGACAAATCATCAACAAAAGCTATATGGAACAAGTTTGAGACTCTAAATGAAGGTGACCCTACTATTAAGATTTAAAAACTAGATGGTTATGGGGCAAGATATGAAAATTTGAAGATGGAAGAAGATGAAAGGATTACTACATTTATGGAAAGGGTAAATGAAATTGTCATGGGAATTCAATGTTGTGGTGGATCTCTGAGTGAAGATGAAATAGTTTCTAAAGTTCTGAGAGCTTTACCACCAGCTTATAAGATGAAGGCTATTGCAATTAATGAATTGAGAACAATGGCTAATACTTCTTTAAATAGGGATACCTTGGTTGGTAAATTATCTTCTTTTGAGCTTGAAGAATTTGGACCTTCTAGAGTTGTGAAGTCTGGACCTAGATTTCATGCATTTACATCATCAACTAGCAAGCAAGATTGGAAAGCTTGGTGTTAGGATTCCTACAGATACTGAGAGGGGGGGTGAATCAGTATCTAACCGGTTAAAAGATTTTCTTAACTTAAAACATGTAAAGCATATCAATATTGCATACTAGTAAACAAGAAATAATGCAATAAATAGAGATAACAACAACCACATGAAAAACACACCATAACATAGTAGTTTAACAAGGAAAACCCGGTGTGGGAAAAACCTCAGTGGGATTTGTGACCCACAATATTCACTTACAAGCCAATAAGAGAATATTACTACTACAAGAGGGGCTTGCACATGTAGGAAGGTCAAGTGCCTAGAGCTCACTGCTCAATTACAAAATGGGAAGTCTCATTGACTTACAAAATGGATTATATAAATCCAATGTCTTGTACTACTTCAAAATAGCATCTACTATGTCAGATCCAATACCGGTTTATAGCTCTGCTTCATACATAAACCCTTAACCTATAATTCGCATAATAGCTCTGCCTTATTTCACCTATATATTTTCTTCCATCTATTACAAAATGTTCTACAATGATCTCTTATATATATGAGTCATTCTACAACTTGCCAAGTCAGCTTACAATGATTTTACAATAATTAACAAAATATATTACAAACAAAATTCCTGTCAGCTTCTGTGCCGATATGCTTCCTTTTACTGCTAGTGGTCTTTGTGCTGGTGTAGAGTCTGTCTTTGCCGGTGTTAGTAAATTGTCTTGCCGGTGTCATAGGATTGTAAGGTTGCCATCAATGACAAAACCTTGAATCACCTACAATATCTCATTGGAGTGTGCATTTGCCAACAATTGGTATGCAAAGGAGTTGAATGATATAAAAAGGGAAGATGAAATATATGAGCAACTTGAAGCCCTATTTTCTAGAAGAGTACCTAGAGGACCGATAGGAAGTAAGTATGAAGGAAAGTCACCTTTTAAATTTTTTGCATGTAATAAGATAGGTCATTTTGCATCTAGATGTCCTGAAAGGAATTCAAGATTTGAAGAAATAGATAGAATATATTTTAAGCCTAACCCTGGATATCAGAACAAGCATAAGTACAAGAAAAACAAAGATAAATCATGTTACTTTGTGGATGAGGAAGGTGTGACTAATTCTGATGATGAACCGGCACAAGACTCTGCTAGTGGCTTCGGCAATGGATAGGAATTGGTGTTCTTGGCTATCAAGGAAGATTTTCTAGCATTGGAAGAAAATGTACCTGACAAAATGGCCCTTGTTGCTAAAATTGAAGATAAGGGTGAATGGGTAATTGGCAATGGATGTTCACATCATATAATTGGAGATAAAAGGAAGTTTCTATCTTTGGAAGAATTTGATGGCGATATCGTTAGATTTGGAGATGACAAAGCATGCATGATCTAAGGAAGAGGAAATATATCATTAGATGGTAAGCACAATACTGATAATATTTATTATGTTGAAGGTTTAAGGCATAATCTTTTAAGTGTAGGACAGTTGGTGGATAAGGAATTTCAATTACAATTCAAGGATGGAAAATACAAAATCATTAATAGATCTAGATTGGAGATTGCAACCGGTACTCAAACAAATGGTAATATATTTCATTTTAATTTTGGTGAGAAGACATGTTTGATTGCAAAAATTGATGAGAGTTGGCTTTGGCATAAAAGGCTATGTCATGTGAATTTTGATTGCATGGTAAATATCAGTTCAACTAAGGCAGTGTGAGATATACCTAAGATTGTGAAGCCCTATAATCCCGTATGTAAGGAATGTCAAATGGGACAATAGGTCAAAACCTCTTTTAAAATTATACAAGACAAATCTAATGATGTTCTTGATCTTATTCATATTTGTGTGGTCCTGCTAGAATCAAAAGTTTTCAAGGTGATAGATATTTTATGCTAATGATTGATGATTATTCTAGAATGACATGGCTTACTTTTCTAAGGGAGAAATTTGAGGCTTTTGAAAATTTTAAAATATTTAAAGCTAAAGTTGAAACTAAGATAGGATTTAAGATTAAGTGATTCAGGTCAGATCATGGTGAATAATTCACATCTGGTGAGTTTAATAACTTTTGTGAGAAGCATGGCATAATGAGACAGTTTTTTGCTCCTCGAACACCTCAACAAAATGAAGTTGTGGAAAGAAAGAACAAAACTATCTTGGATGCTGATAGAACCATGATGATGGAAGCTAATCTACTAGAGAGAAGCAGTAAGAATAGCAGTTTATACATTCAACGGAGTTCATATCAAAGGAGAAATCGGTAAGACACTGTATGAATTATGGTTTGGCAATACACCTACAATTAAGTATTACAGAATCTTTGGTAGTAAATGTTATACCAAGAGAGATGATTTCATTGGAAAATTTGATCCTAAATGTGATGAAGGAATGTTTCTTGGTTATTCTAATGAAAGAAAAGCATATGGATGTTATAACAAAAGATTGCAGAGAATTGTGGAGAGCGCTAATGTCAAGGTGGATGAGATGAATATAAGTCAAATCAGAATTTATGAGCAAGAACCGGTAACACCTTTACCAGAACATAATGAAGAACCAGTTACTTTGGGAGTATCAAAAAATTCAACAATAAATGAAGAACAAGAAAGAGGAACATAGAGTTAGAAGATTCCTAGGTATGTAAGGTTGAATCATTCAGAAAATCAGATCATTGGGGATAAAAACAATGGAGTGATGACAAGAAGAAGATTGATAGCTAATAAGGTATGTTTAATTTCTCAAGTTGAACCGATATCAATAATTGGAGCATGTAAAGATCAATGTTGGATGAAAGCTATGGAAGAAGAATTAGATTAGATAGAAAAGAATAACACATGGATTTTAGTTCCATGGCCTAAAAATAAGAATGTTATTGGAACTAAATGGGTTTTTGGGAATAAATTAAAAGAAGATGGACAAGTTGTAAGGAATAAAGCTAGATTGGTTTGTAAAGGATATTCTCAGACAAAAGAAATTGATTATGGTGAAACATTTGCTCCTGTAGCTAGGATTGAAGCTATAAGATTATTTCATGCCTATATTGCACATAAAAACTACAAGGTTTATCAGATGGATGTTAAGTGTTCTTTTCTGAATGGGGATCTTAATGAGGAAGTTTATATTGAGCAATTGGATGGATTTTCACTTTCAGATGATAATAAATATGGTTTACAGGTTAATGAAAGCCTTATATGGATTGAAAGAGGCACCTAGAGACTGGTATGCAAGGTTGGACAAATATATTTTAAAAATTGGTTTCACTAAAGGTAATGTTGATAGTAATCTATATTATAAAGTCACTGATGATGATATACTCATTATTGAGGTCTTTGTTGATGACGTCTTTTTTTAGGTGAAGATAAGTTGTGCACGGAATTTTTTAACAATATGGAGAATGAATTTGAAATGTCTATGATTGGAAAAATAAAAAATTTCTTAGGTTTGCAAATTACTCAGATTGATAAAGGTATTTTCATCTATCAAACTAAGTATGCTAGGGAGATGTTGAAGAAATTTGGTATGGAAAATTCTAAACCAGTTAGTACTCCTATGGTTAGAAGTGAGAAATTGAGAAAGAAAGATGAATCTGCATTGGTAAATCCTACTAGATACAAGTCTATGATTGGAGGTTTTCTATATTTGACTCAGATTAGACCAGATATAATGAATGTAGTTTTCATTGTATCAAGATATCAAAGCAATCCTAGAGAAAATCATGAGAGTGCAGTGAAAAATATGTTTAGATACTTACAAGGAACATCTAAATATGGTTTGTGGTACCCTAAAGATGATGAGTTTACTTTATGTTCTTATACAAATGTAGATTGGGTAGGTGATGTTGATGACCAAAAAAGTACTTCCGATGGAGATTTCTTGCTTGGAAAGCAACTTATTTCATGGATTAGCAAGAAATAGTCATGTACTTCCCTATTTACTGTTGAAGCTGAGTATAATGTTTTCTGCTACTAACTGTACACAAGTTCTATGGATGAAGAAAATGTTGAAGGACATAAAAGTGTATTGCAATGGATAGGTAGTTATTCACTATGATAACTCTGCTGCTATAGACATATCAATGAATCTGGTATTTCACTCTAAGACAAAGCACATATCTATCAAGTATAACTTTTTGAAGGAGAAGGTGGAAGAAAATGAAGTTAGATTGGTTTATGTGAACACTAAAGAGTAGATTGCAGACATCTTCACTAAACCTTTGCCTAAAGAATCATTTGAGTACCTTAGAGATAGATTAGGGGTTTCTTCCCCTATGGTAGAAAACTGATTGATGCTATTTGGCATCAGTCCGGTATGCATTATCAAAGATATTATTCATTCCAGATTGATGTGATGATGCTACTACTTAGGGGGAGTAGTTAGTCTTGTGATTCAGTGGTTTATGATTTTGCTTTGATATTTATGTCAGATCTTTGGCATTAATGTCAAAGGGCGAGAGATATTCATGTGAAAAACTTAAGGAGATATATACATTAGGGGGATAAATTTGTAGAACTTAACTGTGATATCATTTATAGGGAGAGTATGGATTAGAACTTCATTGCCATATTCTTGTATGGGAGATTTGTTTGGCATTTATTGTCACTTGGATGTTTTTCACATCTAGTGTTGCCATCAATGCCAAAGGGGGAGATTGTTGGCAATTTGCAGGAATTGATTATGTGTTGCATTGATGTTTTGCCTTTGATGTCAACACTAGCTGCTTTACTAGTATCCTTTTGGTCTTGGTAGGTTGATTGGTTTCTAGTTGGTAAGATCATGATGATCCGATATACTCTGGTATGCTTAGATCTAGTATTCATGCTACTTAGATTCATACTCAGTCAGTTGGTTTTGATTTGGTAATCAGATGCTACCTTATATGCTAGTAAACCCAATTTGTTGATCCAATGAGGGTTTCACCAACAAACCTTTGTTGAAGATCTTTTGATATTATTCATAAGTGGTGTCGGTGCGGCTTCTACTAGAGATTCAGGATGCTAATGGTGATCGTGTTTGAGACTTGGCTGATTGGGGTCATTTCTTTAGCATGTGTAGACCTAAATGTGGTCTGGTTCTATCTAGGTTATGGACCAACTTAATGTAACATATTATTTGGTCTTCTCGATGTATTTTCGGGATGTCTTATGGGTTAAACGATATTTGTTTGGTCTCAGGCTAACATGTTTTATAATTATGTAATTTGTTTATTGTCTGGTGGCTAACCTTATTGTTCATGGTCAAGGGTTTATATATATATGTGTATGATCTCTTTGTAAATCATGATGGATAATGGATGGAATGATATAGGAGCAAATAATATAATAATCATTCATGCAGAGGATTTGGTCAATCATTGGTGATTGAGTTGGGTTTATGCAAGATGTTTAAGTCCTCTGATATTGAGCTTAATCGAAACTGTACCTAGGCATTGGAGATGCTATCATTGTAGTTCATTCTTCCTTCTAGATTGTAGTCTAGATTCTTATGTAGTCAGCGAGACTCCATTTGTAATGAGCATTGTGCTCTAGGTTGTTGGCCTTCCTGCAAGTGCAGGCCCCTCAATTTATAATTATATAGTTACTGCAGAAGTATTATCTGACTATGGGTAGGCTTCCCACCATGGTTTTTCCCTTTACTAGGTTTTCCACGTACAAATCTTGGTGTCATGTGGATGGTATCTATTCTCTAATTGTTTCTTTTTTTTAATTGGTATATCTACTATTTCCATAATTGGTTTATGTATTCTGGTATTGATCTTATGTGTTCCGGTATTAAAGTTTTAATTTCTCGATGTTTCGGTAATTTGGAGACAACTGATTTAACCCCCCCTCTCAGTTGTCTTCCAGTTATTTGAATTGTCTAACAAAGATGATGTTGGTATTTCAGATGATGATTTAGATTATGAAGATGGTGATTGTTAATTTTTGGTAGAAGAAGATGAATCTAAACCTAGTTTAATAATAAGAATATATCTAAGGTTGTTGAAACTATTGCATCAACATTTTATGTTAGAAGAGATAGAAATGAATGGTTGATTGATAGTGGATATTCCAATCATATGACTAGTGACAAAAGTAAGTTTGTAAAACATGAAAAGTATGATGGTGGTTCTATTAGATTTAGAAATGATCAAACTACATAGATTGTTCGAATAGGTTCTGTTACTTTTGATGGAAAACATAACATTGACAATGTATACTTTGTGAAAGAATTAAATATAATCTCTTAAGTGTTGGACAAATGTGTGAGAATGGTTAAATTTTTATTTTTTAGGATGGTGGTTGTGAGATCTAGAAGATATCCAGAAGTGTTATCGCTGCAGTAGAAAGGACAGGTGGAAACATGTACCAATTGGAGCTTGCTATAGGACATTGCTTGTTATCTCAGATCAATGGAAGCTAGCTATAGCACAATAGGATATGTCACATCAACTTTGACAATTTGATGAAGATTAGTTATACAAGAGTTGTGAGAGATTTACTAAGACTAACTAAATTGAATAACAGTGTTGTAGAGAATGTAAAGTGGAAAAAATAGACAAACAAAATGTTCAAAGGAAAGGAATAATCTTCTATGAAACTATTAGATTTAGTGCACACAAACTTATGCGGTCTGACCAGAATAAGGGATTTACAAGGTGAAAGGTATTTCATGCTCTTAATTGATGGTCATTCTAAAATGACTTGTGTTGCAATTTTAAGAGAGAAGTCAAAGGCATTAAAAGAGTTTAATATATTTAAAGCTAGAGTTAAAAATGAAGTTGATAGAAGAATCAAATTCTTAAGATCTAACAAAGGAGGTGAGTTTGTTTTTTTAATCAATTTTACACTTTTTGTGAGATATGGGATTATGAAACATCCGTCTGCTCCTTAGATACCACAATAGAATGGTGTAGTGGAAAGAATGAATAGGACTATACAAGAGGCAACAAGAACTATGATAATGAAGTAAAACTACCTTAACTTTACTAGAGAGAAGCAATACATTTTGTAGTTACACACTCGATAGAATTCAATTATGGAAGAAATATGGGAAGACATCATATGATTTATGGCATGGAAGGATTCTATCCATGAATTATTTAAAAGTATTTGGAAGTAAATGCTACACTCAGAGAGATGAAGGAAATCTTGGAAAGTTTGCCAATAAAGAAAATGAAGGTATTTTCCTAGGATATTTTACAAAGAGAAAGGCTTACCAATGTTATGACAAGAGATTAAATAAAATTGTTGAAAGTACAAATGTGAAGGTTGATGAAAACATTTCCAAAGGCTCTATTATACAAGAAATATATGAATTTGATGAGTCAACAAGAAGAGAAGAATAAGAAAAGAGCATAGAAGAAGATAAACATAAAGAAACTAAGGTTTCTCCAACAACTATATTTAAAACTCTGAGACTGTATGTACAAAAGAATGACTCTAAGGACAAAATTATATGAGATAATTACAAGAAAAGCTACTGAAGAACAAGTTTTTCTATGTTTACTTTTTAAAATTGAACCTAAGTTAGTTGAAGAAGCATGTAAAAATTAGAATTAGATGAAGGCTATGAAGGAAGAATTAGATCAGATTGAGAAAAATTGGACTTGGGAACTAGTCCCTAGACCAGTTGTTAAGAATGCCATTAGATCAAAGTGGGTCTTCTAGAATAAACTGGATGAAGATGGATGTGTTGTAAGAAACAAGGCAAGATTGGTATGCAAAATTTACAGTCAAGTTGAAGGCATTAATTTTAAAGACTTATCCTCTTTTTGCTAGAGTGGAAGCTATTTGAATGTTTTTGGCTTTCACAACATGCATAGATTTTAAATTTTATCAAACGAAGTGAAGGATGTTAGATACTTGATCAGTCCCAAGGACACTGAGATGCGGGGGGGTGAATCAGTGTCTAACCAGTGGATGAAATATTTAAACTTATTTGCAACTTTACAACCCCAATTAATATACTGGTAAACAAATAATAATGCAGTAAAGAGAAACAAAAATATTACCATCAATGCACACCATAACATAGATATTTTTGGTGAGGAAACCTGGTAGGCAAAAAACCTCTATGTTATTTGTGACCCACAATATTTACTCACTGGCCAATATGAATAAATATTACTTGTACAATTGGGGCCTGCACATGTAGGAAGGCCAACTGCCTAGAGCTCACTGCTCAATCACAAAATGGAGTCCCACTAACTACAAATGGATGGTTAGATCCAATAACAATGTACTACTCAAAATATCATCTTCAATGCTAGATTCAATACTGGTTTAAGCTCTATCTGATACCTCTACCATAAACCTTGCTTCACTCTACTCTACTCTTATTCACTCATATGATAATTACATCAAAATGCATATATAATTAATTCGCTATCATAACTTATCACATCTCATTTATCACTTTCTTACATTACCTAATTACATTTCAAAATGACCTACAAGATCTCATACATATATGAGTCTTTACAATACATCATGTTGGCTATACAAATATATTGCATTACAATACATTCCGCATAAACAATATTATTTATAGGTCAGCTTGGAGTGCCAATAGGATCTGCTACTAGTGTAAATAACCCTTGTAGTAACTATCAGTTAAGGTAGGTGATGTCTGCTACTGGTGTAACCTGTGAACCATGTTACCAGTTGGTTGCCATCAAAGACAACATCAACTATTCTCTTCTAAGTGTATAATGCCAACAATCTCCCCCTTTGGCATTGATGGCAACACTAATGAGAAAAATCCAAAAACTGATATCCAAAATGAAGTCCAAAAACTGATGGTGATCCCCCTAAGAAAATGATCTCCTTTTGTACATTTTTCTCATTATACTACTACTCCCCCTTTGACATCAATGACAAAGGATTTCAAAAGAATCAAAAATTTAAAATTTACCTAGAAACTTGTAGCCGGTTATGTACAATTTGGAAAATGTCTGCCAAAACTAAGTTCAGATCTTGCAAAGACTTTGTACTTTTAGAAATTATGGTCTCAGTCTGCCAGATCATACCAGTGAGATAATGCATTTGTTGCTCTAGTGACCTTTCTTCTTAAATAGTCACTTTAGACAACTCATTCCAGTGTGTTAACAAGTTGTCCAATCTAGGACCAAGTTTGTTCTTTAACTCCTAGGTTTTCATTATTAGCCTTGCTTTCTCCCTTTCCAATTTCTCAATCTTCTCTTCATAGATTGCCATTTCCTCATCCAAAATTGAAGTAAGTTCCAAAGAACCAATCATATTATCAGCTATATCATCAATTTCCTTTTGTGTTTTCCTTATTTCTTCATCAATATCATAGGTTAGATGGTGAGGATTACATGATTCCTTGTACAACTCTTTGTATTATAGAATGGTGGAATTTAGTGCCAATAACAAAGAATCAATTTGTCCTTAATTTGTAAAGAAAAGATTTAGTCATAGGATGTTACATATTATCTGCCAGAAAGATCCTAGACAATTCTTAGAGAAAGGAAACATTATTTATAATCTTTTTTTGCAAATAACATTGAATCAAATAAATTAAAAATGTTTTATGCAATTTTTAAAAGTAGCTAAACTCATGCAATGCTTTCATGCACCGACGGCCAAGCTGTCTGACCCACAACATTTGATATCGTTGGAAATATGATGGAAACTAAAGAAACATCCGACAAGGATGTTATATGTCCGACATCACTTCCTTGTCCTATAGTCATCGATTCATGGTAGTGGGGGAGCATCAAAATTTTGACCGTAATCTGACGATATTTTTGGTTGGGGAAAAAACATATCAGCCGTTAGAATAATTCATAATGTCATTGAACTTCCTACACAAATGGCATCATCGGGAAGACCAATGACAAGCTTTCAATGGTTACATTTGTTGGAAGTCCGATGTGGTGTCGTCAAACTTCCGATAATTAGCCATAAAAAATTAGGCCAAAATGTACTAGTGAACCAATCTAACTTCTTTAGCTTCCACCTTTTCCTTCAAAAAGTTATACTTGATTGATATGTGCTTCCGATTGGAGTGAAATATCAGATTCTTGGATATGTCAATAGCTGCAGAGTTATCACAATGAATAACAACTGGATCATTACAACTCACTTGTATATCCTTCAACATCTGCTTCATCCATAGAACTTGAGTGCAATTAGTTGTTGCTGCAACATATTCAGCTTCAGTAGTACATAAAGAAATGCATGAGTACTTCTTGTTGATCTATGAAACCAACTTCTTCCCAAGAAAGAGTGTTCCACCAGATGTTCTCTTTCGGTCATCAAAATCACCTACCCAGTGTGCATCTATATATACACATAAAGTAAAGTCATCATCTTTAGGGTACCATAAACCATATTCAATTATTCCTTGCAAATACCAGAATATCCTTTTTATTGCACTTTCATGATTTTCTCTTAGATTACTTTGAAATATTGATACAATATTGACTGCATTCATTATATCTGGTCTAGTTTGAGTTAAATATAGAAAACCACCAATCATGGATTTATATCTTGTAGAATTTACTGGAGGGGATACATATTTAATTGACAATTTTTCACTTATAACCATAGGAGTACTAATCGGTTCGGAATTTTCCATACCAAAATTCTTCAATAATTCCCTTAGATACTTAGTTTGACAGATAAAGATGCCTTTCTCAGTCTGAGTAATCTACAAACCTAGAAAAAACCTTATCTCTCTAGTCATAGACATTTCAAATTCACTCTGCATATTATCAGAGAATCCATGCATAATTTTTCTTCACCTCCAAAAATGATATCATCAACAAATACTTCAATAATCAGAATATCATCATTAGTGATCTTATAATATAAGTTACTGTCAGCATTACCTTTTATAAAATCAAGCTTCAAAAGATACTTATCCAACCTTGCATACCAAGCTCTAGGAGCATGTTTTAATCTATATAGGGCTTTCCTTAATCTACAAACCATATTTTTGTCATCTATCAATAAAAATCCATCAGGTTGCTCAATAAAGACTTCCTCTTCAAGTTCTCCATTCAGAAATGCACACTTAATATCCATTTGATAGACCTTGTAGTTCTTATAGGCTACATAAGCAAGAAATAGTCTAACAGCTTCAATTCTAGCTACCGGTGAAAAAGTTTCACCATAATCAATTCCTTCCTTCTAAGAATATCCTTTGCAGACCAATATACCCTTGTTTCTTACAAATTGTCCATCCTCATTCAGTTTGTTTCTAAAAACCCATTTAGTTCCAAGAACATTCTTATTTTTAGGCTGGGGAACCAAAGTCCAAATATTGTTCTTTTGTATCTGATCTAATTCATCTTTCGTAGATTTCATCCAACATTCATCTTTACAAGCTCCAATTACTGATGCTAGTTCAATTTGAGAAACAAAACATACCTCTTGATTTGTCAATCTTCTCCTTGTCTTAGCTCCCTTGTTTTTGTCTCCAATGATTTGGTTTTTCAGAATGATTTAGCCTTACATACCTTGGTGTTTTCTGATTTTCAAGTTCACTGTGTTGCTCTTCAGTTACAGTTGAGTTTTCTAATGATGTCGAGGTAACTGGTTTAGTATTTTGTTTTGGTATAGGCATTACCAGATTAGTTATGATCATTTCCACTGCTGGTTCTCTGTCATAAGATTTAGCTTGGTCTTTGTATTGCTCATCCACTTTCACATTAGTGCTCTCCATAATTCTCTGCAATCTTTTGTTATAGCATCTATATGCTTTTCTTTTAGTGGAATAACCAAGAAATATTCCTTCATCACATCTAGGGTCAAACTTTCCAATGGAATCATCTCTTTTGATATAACACTTACTTCCAAAGATTCTGAAATACTTAAGAGTAGGGGAATGACCAAACCATAATTCAGAAGGTATCTTACTGATATCTCCTCTGATATGAACTATGTTGAATGTATAAACCATTGTACTTACTGCTTCTCTCCAGTAGATATGAGGCAAATTATCTTCCATCATCATGGTTCTAGCTACATCCAAAATAGTTATGTTCTTTCTTTCCACAATGTCATTCTGTTGAGGTGTTCGGGGTGTAGATAACTGTCTCTGTAGCATCCTAAAATTGCGACACTTGCAATTTCGACTGCATTTCCGTCTTCACGATGGCGATGCAACATGCAACCTGAACGGAGACCCCGAAACCTGATTACGACACTGAAAACTGCATTTTCTTGTACCCTGGCCTGAACCTCCTTTGCACCCTGCTGTCCCGGGAGGTGGGACCAGAGTGCCCAGCGCCCTGGTCCTTTAGGACAAGGGCACCCAGTACCCTGGTCCCCAGGACCATGGCACCCAGCGCCCTAGTCCCTGGGTCCTATTTTGGGCCCGGTCTCCTAAGGGGTCTTGGGTCTTTTTGTTTGCAATTTGGAAATTAACTTTCCTGGTCGGCCTAAGGTCGGGAAAATCAGTCTATCAGCCCTAAATGGCAAGTATATAAACTACATTTTTCTCTCTCATTTGGCATGAAGAGGATATGTGTACAAAGCGTGGAAACTATACTCAAGCATTCAAGCATTCAAGCATTCCTTCAAGCAATTGATCATTTCAAGTCTCCATTCAAGGCTAAGTGTTGCATTCAAGTCAAGGATTCAACCATTGAAGAGGAGATCACATACTACGTGCTACAACATACAACATCTATACCTTCACACATAAGGATACAAACATCCTTAGAACAAGGTATTAGTACTTGTTTTACATACATTTACATTTACAGCACTTGCTCATTTCTTGGTTAATTCCAAAACCGTGGTTTGACCTAAAGGCAAACCCCTAATCCCTAACCCCCCAATCGTCTTCACTTTTCTGTGTGTAGGTTGCAGGTACGCGGCTGAAATTGAAGATCTGGAATCCTTGTGCAAAGACAAACAGATCCCCCTTCGTTTCGCGGATTTTTCGGAGGACCGTGGCGGTCGGGCACCATCGTCTCGGTGACTTTTGCTCAAATTTGCAGGATAGCGCCGTATCGACATTTCACTGCTAATTCTAGGTCCGCAGCTTCATACTGTATTCCTATCTCAGTTTATAAGCGAATCTTTGTCACTTTCTATGCATGCTTAGCTTAATTCTTCTATCAACATTCTTTACAAAAGAGGGTAGCCTTGTTGTCATAACCCTTGAAACACATTTAGCATCCAATCTTGCATTGTGTGGGATTGGATCTTGTGGGTTTCAACCCCTCTTTTGAATGTAAAGTCTCTCCCCTAAGTGAAAACCATCAACCCTAGTGAACCTCCCTTCTCTCTCCTCGGAGTTGGAAGAGGGGAGGGCAACTAGGGTTCGATCGCGATTTTCCGCTTTACATTTTGGTGAACCCGACATGAACATCCTTTCTGATTATTCATAGTTAGATCTGAAAATTGGATTCCTTGATTACATTTCCATGTTTGATCTTTTGCAAAATTTTAGAGGTGATTGCATAAAAACCCTAAAATTTCTTTTTGAAAATTAAGCTTGCGAAATGTTTAATTATTAATGCTTGTTTTAGATCTGCCCTTCTATTACAAATTATCAGTTCATATCTGTGCTTTAATTTTGAAAATTAAGTGGTTAAGTGTCAAAACACTAATTTTTGAAACCCTCTTGATTCAACCTTTGTCCGACAATTTCACTGATCAAAACATCTCCAAATTAGCTGTAACTTTGGATTCTGGTATAAAATCACAATATCTTTCATCCCTGAAAATTTGGAAAAAAGTTGCGAGGACCGTGTGCACTCCGAGCGCCATCGTCCCCGACATTTTTTCTGAAATTTCGGGAGCGAGATCTTACTATATTTTCCTGCTAAAATCCAGAATTTTGGCTGATTTTATCAATTTTAACACCTTCAAAATTACAGTCAAAGTTGGTCTTGTGATTGCTTGGATTAAGGATTCTAAACATTTAAAAATCATCGAAACTGAAATTTTGTGTCAAAATTGTGTTCTTACTGTCCTAAATCTGAAAAGTGTGTTTGCATTCATTAAAAATTTCAGTGCTTTATTCAAATTCTTGCAATTTGTGACTTTTGAAATTAAATGCCTAATTACAACAACTTTAATTTCCGCTTTCAAAATTGAATTTTGCGTGAAATTGGGTCAATTTTTAAATTTCAAAATTTGCATTTCTCTTGACATTCCCTCTAAAATCATAAAATTCAAAATTTCAGTTTCCCTCTCTTTTTCAAAAATTCAAATTTTGCATTTTTCGACAATCTTGGTAGGGTTCAATTTTGAATTTGCAACTTTAATTTGGCCTATCTACAGATCGTAAAATCACTCAATTTTTTCAGATTAGCTTTAAAATAATCATACCTTTCATCCCTACAAATTTCGAAAAAAGTTGCAAGGACCGTGTTGCACTCCGAGCGCCACGGTCCCGGACATTTTTTTCGAAATTTCGGGAGACTGTCGTGATTGCATTTAACAGCTTAAATCCAGAAGATTGGCTGATTTTACTGAAAAATGCTATCTCTAAATTCAAAATCTTCTCTCTCTTTCTAGTGCATGAGTTTTACAACAATAAGCCCTACTTACACTATTCCTGTTAGATGAAGCCATAGAATTAAGTCTTTCCGAGGTTTAATTACCGAGGAAATGGAACCTAATTTGAATAGCCTTTTTAACGAGGACATGGGTAATTCCTCTGATCCTCCTAATGATGAAGAAGCTCTCCATGAGGTTTCTGTAGAACAACTTTCGAAATTGGATAACCAATTTGACGATTTTCACCAATGGATGTCTCATGAGTATCCCGATAGTCAAGCTCTTCCTTTAATTGAGGGTCTAAAACATATGCTTCAAAGTGATAAGAATGGAATTGATATTTTGCGTGGTATTGCACACATTGTGGATTCGAATGTGATGCCTATGAAGAGTTGTGCTGAAAATTTGGGTTATACACAACCTCCTACTCAAGTCAATCATTCTATTCCTTTGATGACTTCTATTGCTAGCATACCTACCTTTACATCAAACATAATGGCTACTTCTATACAAGACATTCCTCCCATGATTACTAGTCATGGGGGCAATCCCTCTTCTTCAATTAACCCTCTTCCTTCATTTAATCTGACTTCTTCATTCATTCCTTCAATGAGTGTTCCTATTACATCTTCACAAATGAACATGATGCAAGGGGGCAATTCATTTAACCATTCTATTCCTCCTTGTAGTGTTCCTCCTGTCCAATCATCTCCTATGACTAATTATCATAGAGTCCCACCGCCTTACTCTTTACCTTCTTTCAATAACATAACACCTCCATCTCAATCTAACACATCTAATATGAATTCTTCGACTGAAGTGACCATTAACAATCTTGCACAAACTGTCTCTTCTTTACAGCAACAAATTGCCTCTATGAATCAATCTAAGTTTAGTGTGCCCACATTTGATGTTGCGAGTCCACTTTCTCTTGACATTGTTCGAGCTATCCCTCCTAAACATGTTGAAATCCCGCATTTGGAGCTTTATAATGGTAAAGGTGATCCTCTAACACATGTTAAGACTTTTCAAACAATATGTACTAATTTTGCTTATGACCAAAGATTGCTTGCAAAACTGTTTACTAGAACATTAAGAGATAAAGCCCTACAATGGTATTGCTCATTGCCTTCTTATTCTATTACTTCTTTCGAACAACTTGCAAATGCTTTCATTCAACAATTTCAAAACAATATAAGTCCTAAAGTTACTTTGATTGATTTAATGCATTGTAAACAAGGTGTTAAAGAAAAAAGTGACTGATTTCATTGGTAGATATAAGCATTTGTATGCTCAAATTTCTTTTCTAGTGCCTGACAATGATATTCAAAGAATCTTTATTTCTAATTTACAAAAAGATATTCGAGACAAACTTCTATTTTCTGAGTTTACTTCTTTCCAACAGTTGTGTGCAACTCTTCACAATTATCAACTGACTGTGAGTCAAATGGAACAATCACATCCTATGGCTCCGAGTGATAAGGGTGATAGTAGTCAACAACCATTTGGGAAGTTTAAACCGAACAGAGATTCCATCAAATTCAATGAAAACATCATCAACAACAATGTGAATGCAGCATTAGGTGTGCCTCCTATTTCTAAATTTTTCAAGAAAGAAAGAAAGTATACTCCTTTGAATGAATCATTGCATAGTATTATGAATAAGTTATTGGAACAAAATGTGCTTACTCTTCCTCTTATAAGGCAAATTGATCCTGCAAAGATTACTTCACCTTATTTTGATAACAAAGCTTTTTGTCAATTTCATCGTCAGCCTGGGCATGATACTGAAAAATGTTTTTCTTTAAAGGGTAAAATTCAAGATTTGATTGATAATAACACTATTTATGTTTCTAGAGTGAATGATAAAGGCAATACATCTGTAGCTCCTCCTAACCAAAATCTTCAGATTTTCACTGATCCATTACCTTCTCATACCTCTAATACGATTGAGGCTAATGATTCCTCTCTCTCATCTGATGGTCTTGTGTCTATGACTCCGAATGTGATTAACTTTGTAGAGCAGCAAGAAATCCCTAAAGAACCTTCCATCACATTTGATTCCAGTGAAACCATTAGGGCACCTGATGGTCCTTTATACATAGTTGCAAAAGTCAAGAATACACCTTGCCGTGGAGTGCTTATTGATCCTTCATGCATGGTTAATGTTATTACTGAAGAATTTCTTTTTACTTTGCAATTGAATCAAGTGATCTATGACAAAATAGATGTGGTTGTGAAACTATTTGATGCATTTTCTTCTCCTGCAATTGGTTCTATTACATTGCCTATTGAGGTCCATAACAAATCTGTTGATGTGAACTTTGCTATTATTCCATCTTCCGAACAATTTCGTGTGAAGCTTGGCTATCCTTGGCTATCTTCCATGAAAGCTATTGCTTCTCCTATACATAAGTGTTTGAAATTTCCCCATAATGGTGAAGTTGTTACTGTCAATCATAGTCTCTTTAAACCAGCTGAAAGAACTTCTAGCGTTCCTATTGATTACTTTTGGCCTAAACAATTCCAATCTCTTCCTCCGCGAAGTGATCATCTTTTCAAATCTTATCAAAAGTGGAAAACAGATATGATCCTATCTCTAAGTGAACCTAGAACACCTAAACTTGATATTCCTATCATTCTTGAGAAGGAAGTTCTTCCTTTGAAAGATAAAACTAATGTCTTTCCTCAAGAAGATTCCCAACCCATCCCTATGGATGTGACTATGTCTATGCCTAATAAACCTTCTAAAAGTAGACCTATACCTCCTCGTCATGATGGACTTGGTCTTCTTCCTAAACCAAATATTCCTCCTTTGTATGGAGCAGTCCCTCCTCCTTCTTTTTATAGAGAGAAGAGACCTTCTTCTTCTCCTATTATCCAGCCTAAGAGACCACAACCTAAACACCCAAGTGCTAAGGATGAGAACATTCCTCCTCCTCAATCTTCTCCACTTCCTACTAAGACTAGATGAAATCGTTCGGCACGTGAACGCCGGCGAAAGCGTCGTCTTAGAGCTCAAACTTTGCAAGAACCAAAAACACCTTCAACAAGCATTATTCCATTTTCTCCTCAGCCGGACGTTGAGCCTAAATCTCCTAAACATAAGATGCATGATGGTCTTGATCCTGTGTGAGTTAAAGATCCTATTTTTATAAATCTTGATGATGATATAGATAAAAATGTTATTCATGATGAAAATGTTACTCCTCTTGCTTCTGATAGTGAATATGAACTTGTTGATGTTGATAACCATTTATCTAATGAATTTTCTAAAGCACTTATCCTAGCTCCTAGAAAAGAACAATGTGGCTCGGAACATGAACATAGCCCTTGTTTGGATCTTGTGATAGCTCCATCTATTGTGTTGGATGTTCCTCCTCTAGCGTGTTCCCTGCCTTCCCGAAACATTGATCAACAAGATTGGGGGGTAGATGACGTGCTAGACTAGTTACATTAGCATAGAAGATTCTCTCCCCCTCTCTTTTGTTACTTCTTCTATATGTTATTCTCATTCTTCTATTTGTTGTCCTTAGTGTTGTCTACTTGAGGACGATGCAAAGCATTGAGATTTCTTGGTCTCTCTCATGTTGACTCAAAAGACACATGTGTTCCCTTCTTCTAGGTGACCTTCCTTGATTGGGGAATGAAGAACACTTATGCATACATACATATGATATACATGAATTATCATACAGCATACTAACCCCGAGGAAAGTGAGGTCACCTCGTGCTTTGTGTTTTGTGTCTATTATCCTTGGGTTTATCTCACACTTGGGGGCTAAATCCTTGCGATAACGTGCTCCTTTCTCATTTCTTATATGTATCACTATGTTAAAACAATCACCCCCGGTGAAGCATGTGCAATTGCTTTAACGTAGGGGGGCATACATCCCGTCCATATCTTTTCAAGATACTTGAAAATTTCTTGGCAAATTTAGCCTTGCCTTGAAAATTTTTGATATCTTTCTTGCATGACTCATAGTGAGGGAACCTTACTACTGACAGTCATGGTTCTCCCTTGTGATCTTCCCTTTTACTTTGTCAATCGAAGTCGTAAGATCCTTAGTCCACTGGGGGCTTGGTGTGTCTTGCCTCCTTGACGTGGTGAAAGTCTTTCAATGTTGTTTCCTTGTACTTTACTGGAAGTATGAGCATACATACTCTCGCTAAAGTGGGGGCTAAATGTAGCGTCCTAAAATTGCGACACTTGCAATTTTGATTGCATTTCGGTCTTCACGATGGCGACGCAACATGCAACCTGAATGGAGACCCCGAAACCTGATTACGACACTGAAAACTGCATTTTCTTGTACCCTGGCCTGAACCTCCTTTGTACCCTGCTGTCCCGGGAGGTGGGACCAGAGCACCCAGTGCCCTGGTCCTTCAAGACCAGGGCGCCCAGCGCCCTGGTCCCTGGGTCCTATTTTGGGCCCGGTCTCCTAAGGGGTCTCGGGTCTTTTTGTTTGCAATTTGGAAATTAACTTTCTTGGTCGGCCTAAGGTCGGGAAAATCAGTCTATCAACCCTAAATGACAAGTATATAAACTACATTGTTCTCTCTCATTTGGCATGAAGAGGATATGTGTACAAAGCGTGGAAACTATACTCAAGCATTCAAGCATTCCTTCAAGCAATTGATCATTTCAAGTCTCCATTCAAGGCTAAGTGTTGCATTCAAGTCAAGGATTCAACCATTGAATAGGAGATCACATACTACATGCTACAACATACAACATACAACATCTATACCTTCGCACATAAGGATACAAACATCCTTAGAACAAGGTATTAGTACTTGTTTTACATACATTTACATTTACAGCACTTGCTCATTTCTTGGTTAATTCCAAAACCGGGGTTTGACCTAAAGGCAAACCCCTAATCCCTAATCCCCCAATCGTCTTCGCTTTTCTGTGTGTAGGTTGTAGGTACGCGGCTGAAATTGAAGATCTGGAATCCTTGTGCAAAGACGAACAGATCCCCCTTCGTTTCGCGAATTTTTTGGAGGACCGTGGCGGTCGGGCGCCATCGTCCCGGTGACTTTTGCTCAAATTTGCAGGACAGCGCCATATCGACATTTCACTGCTAATTCCAGGTCCGCAGCTTCATACTGTATTCCTATCTCAGTTTATAAGCGAATCTTTGTCACTTTCTATGCATGCTTAGCTTAATTCTTCTATCAACATTCTTTACAAAAGAGGGTAGCCTTGTTGTCATAACCCTTGAAACACATTTAGCATCCAATCTTGCATTGTGTGGGATTGGATCTTGTGGGTTTCAACCCCTCTTTTGAATGTAAAGTCTCTCCCCTAAGTGAAAACCATCAACCCTAGTGAACCTCCCTTCTCTCTCCTCGGAGTTGGAAGAGGGGAGGGCAACTAGGGTTCGATCGTGATTTTCCACTTTACAGTCTCCTAATGCCATTTTTCTCATTATAGCTATTGAATTTGCCGGATGTGAATTCACCACCTTGATCTAATCTCAAACACTTGATTTTCATTCCATTCTTTGTCTCAACCATAGCTTTAAAGATCTTGAATTTCTCAAAGGCTTTAGATTTATCCCTTAGAAAAGCAACCTACATCATTCTAGAATAGTCATCAATGATTAACATGAATTATATATCTCCTTGAAAGCTACTTGTATTAGCAGGACCATATAGGCCAATATGAATCAAATCAAGAATATCATTAGATTTATCAAGTATGCTCTTAAAAGAAATTTTGATTTGCTTACCCATTTGACATTCCTTACATACCAGATTATGAGGCTTCACAATCTTAGGTAAATCTCTAACTACCTTAGTTGAACTTATCTTTATAATGCAATTAAAATTTACATGTCACAACCTCTTATGCCATAGCCAACTTTCATCAATATGTGAAACCAAATATTTCTTTTAACCAGAGTTCAAATGAAAGTTGTTACCTTTTGTTTGTGTATTGGTTGCAATCTCCAATCCTGATTTGCTCATGATTTTGGACTTTCCATACTTGAATTGTAATTAAAATCCTATGTCTACCAATTGTCCTACACTTAAAAGATTATGCTTCAGACCTTCAACATAATAGACATTATTAGTGTTATGCTTACCATCCAATTAAATGGTTCCTCTTCCTTTGATCATGCATGCCTTGTTATTATCGAATATGACTTGACCACCATCAAATTATTGCAGGGTTGTAAAATTTCTTTTATCTCCTATCATATGATGAGAACTCCACTTTCTATTACCCATTCATCTTTGTCTTCAACTTTTGCTGCAAGGGCCTTTTCTTTATTTTTGATAACTGGTTCTGAATCATCTTCCTTCACAGCATAAAATACCTAGTCTCTTCCATTGTCGGATCCACTAGCTGAATCTCTTGTCGGTTCTTCCTCTGAGTCATTAGTTACTCCTTCCTCATTAGCATAGTAGCATGATTTGTTTTTGTTTCTCCTATTCTTATGCTTGATCTGATATTCAGGGTTAGGCTTAAAAGATCTTCTTTCTCTTTCTTCAAATTTTGAATTCCTTTAAGGACATCTAGATACCAAATGACTTATCTTATTACAAACATTTGAAATGAGATTCTCCTTCATACTTACTTCCTGTCGGACCTTTAGGTATCCTTCTAGAAAATAGGGCTTCAAGTTTCTCAAGCTCTTCATCTTCTTTCCTAATGTTTGCCAATTCCTTTGCATACAAAACTTTCCAATCTTGCTTGTCGGTTGATGATGTAGATGCCTTCAATGAGGTATCAATCTTTGTAGCTCCTAGAGGACCAAATTGTTCAAGCTCAAAAGAAGATATCTTCCCAACAAGAGTATCTCTATTGATAGAAGAAATAGGCATGGTTCTTATCTCATGAATTGCAGTTACCTTCATTTTATATTCTGGTGGCAAAATCTTTAATACTTTTGAAACAATATCTTCCTCGCTCAAAAATCCACTACAACATTGAATTCTTAATACAATTTCCTTTACCCTTTCCATGAGTGCATAAATTCTTTCACCTTCCTCCATCTTCAAGATTTCATATCTTACCCAGTAACATTCAAGTTTTGAAATTTTAATAGTGGGATCACCTTCATTCAGAGTCTCCAACTCGTCCGATATAGCTTTCACCGATGATTTATCTGATTGTCCCATGACCTGCTGATCTGATAAGGCACTTAAGAGGGCTTCTCTAGCTCTATAGTCATTTTCAATATTCTTTTCCAAGTCTACCGATGTAGGATTACCAAATGCCAGATCATGAGGAGTGTAACCTTTCTGATTTATTTCCCAAATTTCTTTTCCAATGCATCTTAGATGAGTCTCCATCTGAATTTTCCATACTCCATAGTTTATTCCATCAAGCCTAGGGTTTTCCTTCCGATAAACAATAGTTGAACTATTAGTTTCCATAGGATCTTCCTCAAGTGGTTAAGCTTCTGCAAAAGAGGACCAGGCTCTGATACCAATTGTTAGGATAACCCATGAACAACTGAGAGGGGGGTGAATCAGTTGTTAACAGATGATGTGAATTAAAGCACTTAAAACCTTTTACTAGATAAACTAATAAAGCATTAAAGCATAATTGAAAACTTTAGAATCAATACCATGCAACCATAACACATAACACCATGATTTATACAAGGAAAACCCAGTTAAAGGGAAAAGCAACGATGGGAAACCCTACCCACAGTTAGATGATACTTCTGTAAATAGTATATGATTACAATAGGGGGCTGCACATGTAGGAAGGCACATTGCCTAGAGCACATTGCTCATCACAATGGAGGCTCATTGACTACAAAGAGGTCAACCACCTCAAAATATTTGGACAACAATCCAGAAAGAAGAACTGTTTGTGATAGAATCAAACATGCCAGATTATAGTTCTAACTGAGCTCAATACCAGAGTTCTAAAACCTCTTACATAAACCCAACTTGATCACCTATGATCTACCAAATCCTCTGCAAAAATGATTATTACATTATTCGCTCCTTTCCCATGATCTACAATGAGATCTTACATATATTTATACCAACCCAGGACCTAACCAATTAGGTCGGCCACCCAAATGATAATTAAATAGATCCATTACATAATCATGAAATAAAATCATAAAACATGTCAGCCTAAGGCCAAACATCATCCAATCAATAAAACATCTTGGAAGTGCATCGGAGGATCCACCAACACATTACATGAAACCGATCCATAACCTAGATAGCACCAAACCTAAATTAGATCCACACACGCCAAAGAAATGACACCAATCAGTCAAGGCATGAAAACAATCACCATCAGCACCCTGAATCCCTTCTGGAAGCTGCACCAACACCACTTATGCATTTCATCAAAGATCTTCAATAAAGCTCTACCAGTGAAACCCTTACTAGACCTATAAAGCAGGCTTACTAGAACATAAGATAGGATCCGAAAATCAAGTCAATACCAACTGAGTGAAACATACTTCAAAAGCATATGAACCATTCATACAAACTTATTCCATCATCTAGATCATACTGATGACAATCAATTGATAATCTTCCCAAACCAATCCTTCTACCAGAAGTCGGTAAACAACCATAACAGCGAGTGTTGACATCAATGACAAAATATCAATGCAACACATAGTCAATTCCTTCATATTGCTAACAATACATGTCACCAAGGCATCGCGGCTCTTGCCTAATGTATTAATTTATATAGCAGGCAGAAGAAAGTACCGCTTGGGTCATTCCCCTCTCACTGACCTTATGGGCTTCTCCGGAGGGCAGACCCTTCTACCTAAAAAGATGATGATAACAATTTCTATTACACCCAACGTCCAATAGAAAATGAGGGGAGTTCAGATACTTTTGTTATCATCTTTAGGGTTCTATCTTAACACAGAGCGTAATTAAACTAGAAAGGAAAAACAAACAAACATGTAGACAAACTTTCTAATAGTATTTAAATGAAAAATGGGTAAAAACTCAAATTATACACGTAATTTAAATATTAAATATTAATAAATTAAAATCAACATAAAAAATATTAAATTGAATAAAAAATACCTTGTAAAAGTCTTCAACAATACATCCAAATGGTTGTCAAATTGACCTTGATAACCTGGCTAGTTGACTTCGCAAATAAATAAATAAAAATCTAGTTTTGTCCCATGGTTGGATGGGGGACCAAGTTTGGCGGGCAGGATTCTTGTTGAGTGCAGTCTGATTGGACTAGCCTTTGTGGCCTACCATGTGGCATCAAAATGACCATTTTCTCTACATTTTTACCAAATTGAACTTTTGGCTAATTTTTCATCACACAATTTGTTTTCACAAAAAATGAAAAAAATACCCTTTTGCAGAGCTCAAAGTCACGAATCTGGTCATATAAGTTTTTTACTATTTTGATATTTTTTAATATTTTTTATTAATTAAACATTGCGAGTATCTTTTTAATGTTAAAAAAGAGGCTGATTAGAAATTAAAAAATAAATATTAAGTGAAATTAAAAAAAAAATAAAAAAATATTTTTCACTAGATGAGAAAATCTTCCTGAAAAGCGATTTTTTTTTTGGTTAATGATAAATTTCATAGTCAAAAGGTGATGCCGAATGAAAACTATCAAATTTAGCTATGTTGGACTTCAAAATATTATAACGAGAAAAATATACATCAAAATTAATTAATTTTTTTTAACACTACATATATATGTTCTCTATTTGAGAAAAAAACCCAAAAAAAATAAGTCCATTTTCATTTTTTTGGTGGTGCCGACTAGAACCCCTGATTTTCAGCATTTTTCAACAATGAAAAATCTATCTTTGAATTTATAAAAAAAATATCAATTTTTTTTCCTAAAAAAATTAAAAAATAACAAACATAAATTTCATTAATATTTCTACATTTGATCAGTTTCCATCATTTTAAAATTCAATTTAGAATTTTTACTTTAAGGTGGTAGAAATTAAACTATTTTAGTTTTCTTGGTTGGTGCCTTTATAAAAGTGTGACACAACATTGTTCTTTTACCCCTAAGGGGGCTCTTAAGGTCAAGAAGATCAATGTCTTTACAAAGGAGTTAGGAGTGTCTAGTCTTGATGATCCCACTTGATACTATCTTTGAGGATGTCATGTATCGGAGGAAGCATGCTCTCATTTGTAAGTTTTTGGGGTTATGACTGTCTTTGCTAGTTTTAGAGTCATGGGCTCGAAAGCTTTGGAACCCAAAAGGAGACTTTGAGATCTTGGTCACTATGAATAATTATTTCTTAGTTGTGTTCTCATGCATGGCTGATCGAAATGAAGTTTTTTAGGGAGGTCCATATTTTTTCAATTAGGTTGGATTATTCATCAAACCTTGGCATGCAAGGTTTAATTCAGATGAGGAATTCCCCCTACGTGTTCTTGTGTGGGTTCCTTTCCCTCTACTTCCTTTAAAATTTTGTAGAAGTGACATTCTTCACTCAATCTCTCTTTTGATTGGTAAACCTGTGGGATCTACATCTCAAACTCTAGATGGTAAGGTAATTTCTTTTTCTTGCATATGTGTTGAAGTTGATTTGAATCAACCCTTGGCAAACTCAATTGAGATATGTTTAGGAGCTTCTTCTTGGGTCCAATAGTTGGACTATGAAATGTTACCCTTTAGGTGCATAATCTATCATGAGTATGGACATCTACAAAATAAATGCCCCTGTTTTAATCAGTCAAAGGTTACTCCTAATTACCCTTTCAATTCTTCTCTTGAGTGGGATAATGGGAAGGATCCTATGCAGGTCGAGCTTTCAAAAAAGGATGGTTTTGTCCCTGTAAAGTCTCGTAATAGGGGTAGGGTTCAGTAAAGAACTTTGAGAGACATACAGATTGATGAGAGTTTTAACCAGTTTGATGTGATGGAAGATTTGGTACAAGAATAAGGGATTCCTATGGAGTTATCCTTGGGTTCTAGGGGTGCAGGTGAGGATTCTCACATGGGTGGACAAAGTGAAGTGCCTATCCTACCTCAGGAGAATCTTTAGATTGGCTAGATGGATATTGAGTTTCCCTTACAACCCCCTATAGAGCCATATCTTAAGGGGGGATGGTTCCTATGGGGGAAGTTGCTGCTAGAAAACATGTTGTTTGTCCATTAGTGGGGACCCTTGACTCAGGGAAGAATAGCAAGACCCCTCAAGGTATTTTAAGAAAGGACCGATGGAGAAGTCTATAAAGGTAGGTCATAAAATAAACCATGAGAAGGTGAAGCTAATGTGTGATACACTGGTAGAATCTGGGTCAATAAAAATCATTGACTCACATTTCTACTAGGCTCATAAATGATTGTGTTATCCTGGAATGTAAGGGACATGAACAACGTCCCTAGACAAAAGGTTATTCATAGATTAATTGGTTCTCAGTCTCCTAATATAGTATTTATCTAGGAAAATAAGCTAACAATCGATGGTTTAGACAAGTGTTCTTCTCATGTCTAGCCCCATGGCTAGTGGCAAGGAGTTGGTACTCATGATAGCTTGGGGGGGGTTGCTTGCTTTTGAAACCTGAGGAAGGTTACCCCCAAGGTAGGGAGATCCAATGAAGGACATCCCTTCCTTGCATCTCATAACACAAAAATTAATGAAAGATACCAGCATAACACAAAACATTATGCAAGATACTGACAATTGGTAACAGAACACAAAGTTTAATCGATAAGCAACCTTAACCAGTAGAAGCAATGCACAATATAACGGGTTACAAATAAATCCATCATTACAATCATCTATAGAATTACATAAGCCTTTAGCAACTACACATGCTAGACCGCTTCCCAAGATTACAAAACAATCCATGCAACACAAATCTAAGATCCGTAGATCTTTTACTCGACAAATAAGCCTCTAGTAATAGTCTGCATTGTTCTGCACTGATCCGGAATTCAGTCCCCCTAGACTAGAATCTCTCCAAAAACTACATATTTTCTTGATCTCTATTTTCTTTTCTCTCTATCCTCCATCTTTTGTCTTGAAATGAAACTCTAAACTTTCCTTTATACCATTCGCAAGCATTAACAACTCGATCAATTCAGCCAAAGACCAACTAGTTCATAATGAAACATATAAACAATAACACTATTGGGATCCAAAAACATTGAGAGGGGATTGAATCAATGTTCTACTGGTAAAATAAGATTTTATCCTTTTATACCACACACATATAAACCGGTAAACAAATAAACATATAACTCGAAGCAAATAAACCATCCACATGAATGAACACCATAACACATAGAATTTATACATGGAAAACCTCAAAGAGGAAAAACCACAGTGGGATTTGTGACCCACAATATCAATTCACTATCCATATGAAAATATATTACATATAATGGGGGCCTGCACATGCAGGAAGGCACACTGCCTAGAGAACACTGCTCATCACTAAAGAGTCTCACTAACTACAAGCTTCTGCTAAGGTAAAACAATGAAAATGAACTCACAAAATACATCTGCTATGCCAAATAGAGTTCCAGTTCTATCTCTTCTCTGTACCAGTTCATAAGCCCTAAACACTACTACTGGTATCACCTTCCCTCCAAGAATGTCTTACAAAACATTTACAGATCATTGCATGATACAATGTTCGAATACAAATGATCTTCGCATTCATAATCCACATCCACAAGTTCTATCCTCACATAAAATCATGATATATCATAATGACATAACACATTGACCTATATACCCATTACAAACAATATGCCTTATATCAGCTTACAATACATTACAAAAGATATCCACTGTCGGCCTTGACAATAATTACAAAATTATTTTCTAAATAAACATTCCTTGAAGTACTTGATGTCAGTGTCAGTGTTGGTGCCGGTGCCGGTGCTTGTGTAACCCTGGATACTCCAATGTTGGTGTTTGTCGATAAATGGCCCCTAATGCCAATATATGACTTCCATTTTATCTTGTTGACATCAGTGACAACAAAATGAATCTGATGAGTGTCAATTGCCAACAATCTCCCCCTTTGGCATTGATGGCAACACTCATGTGAAAAATGGATTCCCTATCGGTTCAACTGAAATATGCTCCCCCTGAGCAATACACTCCTTTTGATATTCTACTGTCCTTCCCATATGTTCCTATCTGATATTTTTCACATATATGCACTCCCCCTTTGGCATCAATGCCAAAGACTGGTGAAAGAATTGAAAGAATTCAAAACAAAAGAATGAATAAATACTGTTTGTTTTAATGGAGCTTGACTAACTTCAAAATTTCTGGGTAAGCCTTATCCAACAACTGTAGGTATGTGTCCCAATCAGTTTTGATAGTTTTAGATATGGATGCTAGTCCACTTAGTAAGTGTGCCAGTGTTTCCTTTTCTTTGACTTTTATCGGTGTGAGTTTAGAAATCATGTCCATACACTCTCTTTTATGTACACCTAGTGAATCCAATCTGGGACTCACCAATCCTCTAAGACTCCTTGCTCTCCAAATTATTTTATCTCTCTCCTTCTGAAAAGAGCAAAAATTTGGTTCTTCAAGGAAAAAAATTGTCCATCAATAGATGTTGTCCGTGAGGTTAATCCATCAAAAGAATTAGAAATTCTAGCTACCTTATCATGTAATTCCTTTAATCTTCTATCTACATTTTCTATAAGAATTTTTATGTTACAACAGACCCTATAGATATTAGTACATTGTTTCAAACAATTCATAATAAGAATGAGTTTAGCTTCAATTTTCTTTTTCTCTGTTTCAATGATCTGGTCAAAGGTGGCTTTCTTAGCCACAATAAATCTTTCTAATGCCTGCCAGTCTGATATCTGTTGTAGTGATTGAAAGTTGTTAGATATGTGCTTTGTTAGTGTTTTAATCTTGTTGGAATGTCTTTGTTCATTCTCAATCTGACAATCAGGATTAATTTATGCAACACTATAACTAATTGATCTATTATTCCCTTATTTGCAGATCCCTCCATTAATAATTTCTCAGTAGCCATCATCATTAACTCAATTGGACTCATCTCAATGATTGGTTTCTTCTCAACTTGAGAAGTGTCAATTGCCAAAACCTTTTTCGAGGAATCAATATGAACTACTAGTGTAGACTCAATTCCCTTTACCTTATCTTCTTTAGCACTGGTGGCTTCACCACTTGGTGTAGTGTCAATTATTGTCAGTGGAGTATTATCCATAATATTCATAGTATCTTGTACATTGCCTTGCTCAAAAATAGTTTGTGCCGGTACAAACTGTACACTTTCCTTTACTGCTGGTTGTGTCTGTATATCTATAGTTACTATCGGTTTAGTCAAAATTGGAGTTGAACTTCCCAAAATACCCTTCCCTTTTGATTTATGTAGAATGGTGGAAGTTGTTGCCTTAACAAACTCTTCATGAGATGTAAGAGAGTCTGGATTCTTCTGGAAGAATTTTGTCCAACCCTCACTGGTCTCATTTATCACCTCATTAACTCTTCCCATCATTAGGCTTATTTCTAGGGTTTACTACTAAAAACTGTCATATTAGCAACATCAATACATATCTTCATTTCATCATTGGCTTTCTTATAGATATTTATATGCAACAAAATTGCCTCTTCTATCTCATTCTTCTCACTTTCTTCTAAATCCTCATAATACATAGATAAATTTTTCAAAATTCCATCCTTTATAATTTCATCAATTAATTCAACATAAATCATTTTGGTCTTACCAGACTTAGAATGATCACTCTTCTTCTTTTTGCTTGGGGTTGCTAGAATAGATGTAACTGGTTTTCTCTTTTGTATAGGCTTCCTTGCCAAAGGTGGTGGTATAGTAGGTTTAGTTTCCTTTCTAACAAGTCTCCTCCTAGGCTCCACCTTCTTCTGCTCTACCAATGGCTGATCTACTTTCTTCCTTTGTACCCTTCTGAAGGCAAGAGATTAATTGTCCTCAGGGTCAGAATCAAAAGTGATGGTAGAAATGTAAGCTTCAAGCTTCCTTACTTATCTATTACTAGCCACTACCAGTTTGGATCTAGAACCCAATTGAGTGTATATCTTATGATTTACATCTTGTATACATGTAGACATCTTGTTTATTTTCTTCTCCCTTCTCTTCTGTCGTGCCAAAATGCTTTGTTTTGTCATCCAATGGGGCATCTAGCAGCATTTTTGCATAAAGGTCCAGAATTTTATCATCCACCTCATATCCAAGTTCTATAACCCATATGATCCTTGGTTCAACTTATTCCATGGGGTTTTCATTAGTCTTCACCATGAAACAAATATTAGTGGAGTACTTCTCCATAATGTTCTTTGATAACCTCTCCCTGTGACTCATGTTTTCTTGGAATGTTTTGAAATAACCCCAAAGTTTCTCATCTCTACTGGTACCAATACTGGTGATTGCTTCCTTGATCTACCTACCTACTAGTATGTCACGAGCCCAACGCTTCTTCCCTAGATAGGTAGCTCATTTAGGAAGTAAAGCATTAAACAAACAATCAAATTTCCATACCTAAAAGTTCCTTTATTAACTCCCTTGATCTTTCCAAGGTTCTATATCAATTCACTCCTCAACCATTGACATAAACCATATTTTGCACCATTCCTCAACATCTGATATGCAACATGAATGCAAGAACTAGCAATAGAATTCAATTGGCTAGATTGAGTTACCTTATAACCTATTATCATGCTTGCAAATTTCACATCGGTGTCGGTGATTGTGCTGATCCTCATTGATCTACTATCATGAGTTGCATCGGTGAGTTTCTCAACCTCAGTGTTGTAAATTTTCCTTCTAGGTTCTTGTCTGACTTTGGGTAAGTTGATGACTATTTGAATATCCTCCTTGGTGATCATGTAAGGCCAATCTAGCTAGATGAACTCATTATGAACCCTACTCAGAACATATCTAATGATTGCATCTTTGAATTCCTTTGTGCCTGGATCCTCTAGGGTGCACTGAATGTATGCCCTCACATCTTCAACATACATCACATCATCAAGAACCCTAGAAAATGCTCCTGCAGAGTCTTCTTTCTTAACAATCAGGGGAACCTCCTTGAATACAGGCCTCAACCTACCCTTAACTTCAACAATGGTTGGATTTGTAATAAAAGTAGGAGCTGAAGATCTAGATGCCATTTTCAAAGAATACCCGAAAGTGAACGTCAGTGGAATATTGAGTGCTTCTTAGATAATTGCTTGAAATCCTTTCAAAATGCAAATGCTCACTTTTAATTCGCCTTAAATTTTCCTTTACTTCGCTCTGAAATCTTGAATGTAGGGTGAGTGAAAATGAATCCACTTTCCCTTTTTATCAGCGAATAAAACCCTAATCTTTCTCTATCATAAATGCTTCACGATCTACCCTACCGGATGTCGATTTTATAGTCTTATAGAAGGTGAACCTTCAACAATGATGGGTTCAACTCTCCAAATCTCTTCTAATCTCCTCCAAGGGAATATGCAATATTTTCAATGAATTTTCCAACCCCTAAGGCTTATGCCTTTGTTACCAGTGGAATTTCCTATCGGTGCAAGAATGCTCTGGTCTACCAATGGAGTTACCGGTGTTGTTGCATTTCCACTTGGTTCTTCAAATTTTCTAACCCATCTCTTGGTGTGGTCTTGTTGTATTTCATCTACCTTCTTCTTTCCTTTCTCATTATATTTATCATTGCTAATTGGTTGAGTCTTGCTTTTGCAGTACTTAGCAATATGACCTATTTTGTTGCATGCATAACATGTAACATTGTTCTTTTGAATTTCTTTAACATATCTGATATCATTCCTTGACCTACAATGATTATCAAAAATTCCAAAATTTCCACATGCATGACATTTAACATTCATTCTGCAATCTTCTGATCTATGACCATATTTCTTGCAATTTGTGCATTCACCGGGAACAGAATTATAGTTTTGACTTGCTCTATTTCTACATTGTTGAGCCATATGCCCAAATTTATTACAAACAAAGCATCTACCATTGAATTTATAAGCATTAGATTGCCTTACCAGTTTCCTCTGGTCTCATGAGTTTTGCATACCGATTGTTTGATCTTCATTTGCAGTACCAAAGCTTTCACCTTGTACAAATCCAAGTCCTCTAGAATCATCATTCTCCCTTTGTCTTTTCAATAATTCATCCAATTGTGCAACACTAATCCTGAATTTTTCTTTATACTCACTTATAGTAGTCAGATCATCTCTCAGAGTAGTTATTTGTCTTTCAAGTTCTTGTTCATTATTCCGGGAGTGTGCCAAATTAGTTCTCAATAGATTATTCTCATGAGTCAATCTGCCACATTCATCAAATTTGTTCTTCCAGAGAAGATTATCCTCCTTCTTCTTTTTGTCCTCAATATCTTTTGATAACCTCATAGTCAAGTCTTGTATTTCATTCTTCATGAGCATGTTTGCTTGACTTAGTTTCTGACATTGTTCCTTAAGCGCATTTTTCTCCCATCATCCGAGTTTTGCAAAAGTTCATTTCTCTTGGCTTGAGCTGATGATAACCTTTCTTGCATGACAATAATGAATTCATTAGCAGAATTCAATTCATCTTGTAGTTTCTAGTTCTTCATCCTTTCAGCATCATAATCCTCAAGAGCCATCTCAAGTTGCTTCTCTATAGCCATGTTCAAAGATTCCAATTTCAGGATCTTGCTCAAGCTGTTAAACTTCTTCTGAGGAACTAGGATCTGATACCAATTGTTGGGATCCAAGAACACTAAGAGGAGGGAGTGAATTAGTGTTTTGCTGGTAAGATAAGATTTTATCCTTTTATACCATACACATAAATTGATAAACAAATAAACATATAACTTGAAGAAAATAAAACATCCACATGAATGAACACCATAACACAGAGAATTTATACATGGAAAACCTAAAAGAGGAAAAACAATGCTAGGTTTTGTGACCCACAATATTAGTTCACTGACCATATGAAAAGATATTACATATAATGAAGGCCTGCACATGCAGGAAGGCACACTGCCTAGAGAACATTGCTCATCACTAAAGAGTCTCACTAACTACAAGCTTCTGTTGAAGTAAAACAATGAAAATGAACTCACAAAATGCATCTACTATGCCAAATAGAGTTCCAGTTCTAGATTTTCTCTGTATTGGTTCATAAACCCTGAACACTACTACCGGTATCATCTTCCCCCCAATAATGTCTTACAAAACATTTACAGATCATTGCATGATACAATGTTCGCATACAAATGATCTTTGCATTCACAATCCACATCCACAAGTTTTATCCTCACATAAAATCATGATATATCATAATGACCTAACACACTGACCTATATACGCATTACAAATAATATACCTTATGTCGGCTTATAATACATTACAAAAGATATCCAATTTCAGCCTTGAAAATAATTACAAAATTATTTTGTAAATAAATCTTCCTTGATGTCGGCTTCCTTGAAGTACATGCTGGTGTTGGTGCTTGTGTAATCCTGGATACTCCAATCCCCTTGTCTACTGGTAAATGCCTCCTAATGGCGGTATATGACTTCCATCTAATCTTGTTGACATTAATGGCAACAAAATGAATCTGATGAGTGTCAATTTCCAACAAACACGTCGGCCCTAATCACCAAGAAAAAATTCCAATGCATAAAACATCATGCAGTCCTCCAAGAACATCAAACAAGGCTCAAAGAAAAATCACTCAATGATCCGCAAGTCATGAAAATCACCCGCAACCCGATTCCATTCACAACTAATGCCAACCAGTAAGAGCACACCAATATCGGGCCAATACAAGGATCGATGTCTCACCGGGATCAAATCCAAGGTGTTGGTTTGAACTACTCTGGTGCTCCTACATCACACTCTTGGGGTTAATTAAAAAGTGAGTCCCATCACTTGATCTTTTGTAGCGATCGGTCAATAGGTACTTGCAACTGCCTCAAGGGTTTGATGGTCTGACTACAGCTTTCAATTGCCTCTCATTAGTGATCTACTAGTCCACTCTATAGCCTACCTCAGTTCGGGGATGTGTTCAATTATCCACCCACTAACTACCTCAAACTCAAGCTCTAGGTTTGTCAGTCTACTTGCAAGCCTTGTTTTGCCTCACGATTGGTGATCTAAACAATTCTACAAGTCTACAGGTTAAAAAATGAGCTCTAATACCACTTGACGTAGTCAAGATAGGGAGATCTAATGAAGGACATCCCCACCTTGCATCTCATCACACAAAACTCCATGAATGATACCTACATAAAACAAAACTCTATGCGAGATACCGGCAACTGGTAACATAACACAAGGTTTAATCGGTAAGCAACCTTAACCAGTAGAAGCAACACACAATATAACCAATAACAAATAAATCCATCATTACAATAATCTACAAAATTACATAAACTTTTAGCAGCTACACATGCTACACTGCTGCCCAGTATTACAAAATAATCCATGCAACACAAATCTAAGATCCCTAGATCTTCTGCTCGATAAATAAGCCTTCGGTAATAATTTATACTTTTCTGCACTTAATCGGACTTTAGTCCTCCCAAACCAAAATATCTCTAGAAACTACATCTTTTCTTGATCTCTATTTTCTCCACTCTTTGTCCTCCATATTCTATCTTGAAATGAATCTCTAAAATTTCATTTATACCATCTACAAGCATTAACAACCTGATCAAGTCGGCCAAAGACCAACCGGTTCATGATGAAACATATAAACAATAACATGTTTGCCCAAATCACCAAGAACAACTTCCAATGCATAAAACATCACGCGATCATCTAGGAAACTAGGAAAATGATCAAAGCAACATGACTCAATGATCATCAAGTCATGAAATCACCCACAACCCAATTCCATTCATAGCCAAAACCAACCGGTAAGAGCACACCAATACCGAGCCAATACCGGGATCTGTCTCACTGGGAGCAAACCCAAGGCATTGGTTTGAACTACTCTGGTGCTCTTGCATCACCCCTTGTGGTGGTTTTCTAGTTGTTCTTCCATTTCTATGGTCTCTTCTAGCTTTGAGTATGGAGAAAGATGCCTTTTCTCTAATATTTATGCTCCCACCGACCTCCTCGGTAAGACTCATCTTTGGTCTCATATCAACTTGGTTTGGTCTTTGGATCAGTTTCTCCCTTGGATTATGGTTGGGGATTATAATGTTGTCACTTTCTTAGAGGAAAAACAAGGAGGATTATTCATGCTAGACCCTTCTTCAAATTTGCTCAATGATAATATTGGCTTTTTGAACCTCATTCATGTGAAGCCAATTAATGGTGTCTTCACATGGAATAATAGGAGAAGTGGTGGAGAAGCTATTTTTGAAAGGCTTGATAGATCTATAGTCTCATGCTATTGGATGAATGACAAGTGGTCTACGACCTTAGAAATTCTTGATTGGAGGGGTTTTCACCATTGGCCTATTAAGTATTTTGTTGTCCCTTATAGAATCTCCAAGAAACCCTATTTCAAATTTCAAATTAAAGTGGTTGTAGGACCACTCTCTTTAGGATCTTATGATGGACTGGTGGTCTGAAGGGAGACCTTCCCATGGTAGGGATATTTATACTTTAGGGAAGAGACTGTAGCATATGAAATACAAGCTCAAGAGGTGGAATAAACAATGTTTTGGGAACTTGCATGCTCAGAAGATGGAAGCTCAGTCAAAGTTGGATAATGTCACTCATCATATTTGGGATCAAGGAATGTCTTATAATCTTAGTAAAGTTGAGTCTTTAGCTCTTAAGGAGTTAGAAGAGTTGGAGTTGCATGAGGAGATTTTATGGAAATAGAGGTCTCGAGTTGGTTGGCTTTAGAGAGGAGATAGAAACACAACTTTCTTTCATAACTGTTAAAGCCCAGAGGTATGGGAATTCTATTATCCCTCTCATCTCTTTGGAAGGGGTTCAACTCTCATCTAGGGAAGAAATTACCAGGGACCTCACTACTGTGGTGGAGGAAAGGACTATTTTGAATTGTATTCCCCCTCTAGTCTTTGTTGAGATGAATGATTCTCTCTTGCATCCCATTTTGTTGTCTGAATTGGAGGAAATCACGTTTCATACAAAAAAAGGTAAGGCTCATGGCCCAGATAGGTTTCCAATTGAATTCTTTCATGAATTTTGGGAGATTATAAAATTTGAACTTCTAGCACTGGTTCAGGAATCTCATAGGAATAAACAAATGCTAAAATATATGAATTCTACCTTCCTGGTTCTTATTCCTAAGAAAGAGGGGGCTAATAGATTGGATCAAATCATGCCTATTTCTTTGTGTAATGTGGTCTACAAGATTATTACCAAATTGATTGCTGAAAGACTCAAGCCATTTCTTTGTGCTCTGATATCTATGGAACAAGGTGGTTTTTACGGGGGAAGACTAATCTTGGATGGTGTTGTGATAGCGATGGAAGCTATTGATTCTATGGCTACCTCAAAGGAGAAAGGTATGTTTATTAAAGTTGACATGGCTAAAGCTTATGATTGGATAAATTGGGACTTCTTACAAAAAATTCTTTTCGCATTTGGTTTTGAGGAGTGGGTGAATTGGGTTCCTAGTTGTGTGACCTCTACCTCCTTTTTTAGTTCTTATCAATGGGGAACCTTTTGAGTTGTTTCATGCCTCTTGAGGACTTCGGAAAGGGGACCCTTTATCTCCCTATTTATTCATCATCATGGCAGATTTATTAAATCTCAAGTGAGGCAGGTTCTTATTTAGGATTGGAGTTGGAATAATGCTCTACCTCCCTACTCTCATCTTCAGTTTGTGGATGAAAATGGTTTGATGGGTATGGCTATAATCAATGAAAAAATGAACTTTAGGAGGGCCTTGGACATCTATTTAAGAGCTTCAGGTCAAAATATCAATGAGGATAAAACATCCATCTACTTCTTTAATACTCCTCCGCTTATTTAGAACATGATTGCTATGATCCTCAGGTTTCAGATTGGTTCTCTTCCCTTGATGTACCATGGAATTACTTTGGCTTTGGGATCTCAGTGTAGAGATTTTTGGCTAGGATTTTTGGATAGTTTTTGGATAAGGTTAGTCATTGGACTGTCATGAATTTTATTATGGAGGCTCTTCCCATATATACGATCTTTGTGTAGGTTCTTCCCTCCTATTTTGTGAAATTTTGATGCTCTTTCTCACCAATTTCTTTGGTCTAACAGTCATCTTTCCTATGAGTGGATCTTAGTCAATTGGGAGTCTATCTATCAACCAAAGCATACTGGTGGCCTTGGTCTTTAGACTATTTCTCTTATTGTTAAGGCCTTAGCAACCAAGTTGTTTTGGAGGTGGTGCAACAGTCAGGATCAGGACTATGCTAAGATTATTACTTTTAAGTACCTGCTAGTGGCTAACAGCCAAGATGTGCCACATCTTTCTATGATGGGAAGAGGTTCTTGTATCTAGGAAACTCTCAATAAGGGAGCTCAACTTATTAAGGATTTTCTTTTTTGGATTTTTAACAATGGCTCTGATGCCCTATTTTGGCAGGACTCTTGGGATGGTCATCCTCCTATTCTTTCTAGCTTCCCTCAACTTTAATCTCTTTGTAATATTTTTACTAGATGTTGGCTGGGTTAAGGTGGAGAATTTTAAAATGTTTGAGTGTATAGGTAAGGTGGAGGTGACTTGCTGGAAGCATCCTCATGAGTTTCATATGGGGGCTATGTTGAGGATTGTGCTAATCTGGCTATTATTTTGAAGGGTAGGATATGCAGTTCTCTTACAAAGAGAGACACTGTTGCTTGGAGTCCCAACCCAAAAGGAAAATTTATTGTTGTGGAAGGTTATGCTATCTTAGACAAGCAATTGTAAGGTCTAGCATATGTGCCTGTTGGAAATTAACATTCATCTAATGGTTTCTAGTGGTTTTTGGTGGCTAACTATTAGTTTAGGGTTGTCATTGATGGCAACTCTTCCTGTAGATTTGATCCAGTGGTCGTAGTTCTTTGTATTTAGAAGCAGGTGTTAACTAGTAGCTCATTAAGCTGTATTTTAGGAAGGATAGAGTATTTTTGGGTTTGAAAGCTTTTTCCGTGATTGTGGTTCATTGAATCATGTTTGGGATGATTAGGCTGACTTGGACATATCATTTTATTATTTTGGTGATCCAATCAAGCCAACATGTGACTACACGTTACACTTATAGGTCGACATGATTTATGATCTATTTTGTGGTTGCCAGTATATAAGTTTGGTGTGGATGATCTTTTTGTTGTATGGTGTGATTGTATGCGAGTGAGAGGTGATTGAGAATCCTTTGTAGTGCAATTTCACATGAACATTATTGATTCAATATTTGACTGAGATAGAGAACATGGTAGAATAGAGTAGACCAGAGTATAATAGAGAAGGTGACCCAGTCAATGTATTCAATACTTAACCAAAATTCATCCAGGCATTGTTGATGCTATTTCAGAGTTCATTCATTGTAGTTCATCACTATAGCATCTTTGTAAGTCAATGAGACTTCCCTAAGGGTTGTAACCTTTCAGGTTATTGTAATTGAGTAGTGAGCTCTAGGAAGTGTGCCTGAATTCCTATGCATTCCCATTTTGTAATATTGTTTTTCTACTGGCCATAGTAGAATAATATTGTGGGTTCAAATCCCACTATGGTTTTTCCCATTAATTTTTCCATGTAAAAATACATGTGTTATAATCTTGTCATTGTTTGTTTTATGTTTTTGTATTTCAATTTCAAGTATTTGCTTCTAGTAGTTTAAAGTTAAGTTAGAAAATCTGCTAACCGGTAGATCATTGATTCACCCCCCCTATTAGTGATCTTGGATTCCAACAATTGGTATCAGTGCCTAGTTCCTTTAAGTAAGCTTAATCGCTTGAGGAAGGTCCGAGAGATTAATTCAATGGATTCCAGTTTTCAAAGACAACTTAGTGTGGCACTTTAGGATCTTGATGTATCAAGAAATGAGATTTGTACCTTAAAGAAAAACCTGAATGGTGCTGATGATTTTATTAATGACTTGAAGGATCAAGAAAACACTTCTAGAGACAAGAGGAAATAATTGATGAACAGGCTGAAGGAGAAAGAAGATCAGATCATGGAATACTAGGGAACAGTTGATAAAGTTAACAATCTTGAGAGAGAATGTTGCCTTGAAGAATGAGATGCAATCCATTGTGTTGAAGCTAACTAAAGAGATTGAGGACTGAAAGAAGAATGAAGAGAATCTGGCACAATAATTGAAGGAAAGAGTTGATGAATGCTTCAGGCTTACCTATGAGAATGATCAGTTGAAGCTTGAGTTGACTTAGTCAAGGAATAATGGTAAAGAACTTGAAAGACAGATCACTACCTTAAGGGATGAACTTGCTACTACTAATGAATACAAAGACAACTACAAAGTAAGCTCAACAAGGCTTGATGAGATGATGGATAGTCAAAGACATGGAAAGGACATGCAAGGACTTCGATTTCAAAAAGGTGAATCCTCGGGTAGGACAACCTAATGCTCATAAATTCATTGGTAGATGCTTTAATTGTAATAAATTTGGTCATATGGAAAATCAATGTAGAATTAAGATGAATAATGGAGTGAACAACATGAATAATGTTCCACCTTTATCAGTCAATGTTTCATATGAAATAATTTTGGTCACAAGTCAAATATGTGTAGAGTTGTAATGAATAACTTCTAGTTCAAGAGATGCTATGCTTGTGGGATGTTTGGACATATCTCTAACCAATGCAGGACAACACCAAATGAGATTAATTTTAGACCTATGTAGAATAATGTTGTTTGTCGTGCATGTAACAAAATCAATCACATTGAAAAATACTATAGAAGTAAGAACAATGCCCTGGTAGACAAGAACAACTCAGATGAGAAGGGAAAAGTGGAGGTAGAAGAGATTAGAGACAAACATGAAAAGATATGGGTTAAAAAGGATGAATTTGAAGCTGACAATGGGTTTGCACCCAAATCTAGTGCAGTATCTTCATTTGGTAAGTAGGGTTTTATGCCTTGGGGGAGCTTTTCATCTAGATTCTTAGAACCCCCTCTTTTGTGGTCTGAAATCGATTTTGAAAGGTTGCAAAGTGCTTAGATCATGTATGCAAATTTTATCTGGAAGTTTTAGGAAGGATTTGACGCTTTGGTATGCGACTTCATGAAATTCATGGTAATTGATTGCATTTATTGTAGTGGAGAATTAGGTTTTCAAAGGATAAAAGTGCATTTCAAAGTTTCATTTGTTACAATGTGATCAAGCGAATAGAGCAGTGAGTAGAGCGAAGTGA
Source organism: Cryptomeria japonica (assembly GCF_030272615.1). Lineage (NCBI taxonomy): Eukaryota > Viridiplantae > Streptophyta > Pinopsida > Cupressales > Cupressaceae > Cryptomeria > Cryptomeria japonica. The sequence goes on along the minus strand of NC_081414.1, from coordinate 259,573,162 downwards.
TTTGGCGATTTCAGCGATCTTAAAGCAAATTTCAGTGCCTAGTTGTAAATCAAGGTATTTATCTGTTCAGTCTTTCAGTTTCTACAAACCCTAATATTCGAAATGGCTTTATTTTGTGGTGTTTCTTCTCCTTTGGTGGTTGAGATTAAGGACAGGGTCAGACCTATATTCAAGAAACACCCTTTCAAGTCCATTGAGGACAATCCAAAAGGTGCATTTTTCATCGGTTCCCTACAACATGCTTCATAATGAAGATATCATAGCTTACATTCACTGTGATATCAACGAGCTTGGTAATATAGATATTTTGGACCTATACAACAAACACTTGGTAGATGGTTTGGGAAATCTCAAAACTAAGTACAAGGTGATTCATAACAAGAGTTTCTCGCAATTGTTCATTTTTCATTGTTTGATGAAGCAGAGTGGATCATATACATTCTTAGCCATTTTCATAATGAGTTCATATGGCTTGACAAGCCACACAAGATCACTAAGAAGGTGATCTAAGCCATGACATGCCTAGCAAAAATCGGTGAGGTGCCCAGCTTGAGGAAAGTTTCAAATGAAACAACAATAGCCACCACTGGCTCCAAGTTTGATAGTAGATCGATGACCATAAACAATATTCTAGAGAATGATGTGAAATTTGCATCAAATGGTGGTTGGTTACAAAATTTACCAGTCAAGAAGGTACAACTTTGTTTCTGATACTGCCATTTACTTTGCATATCAGATACTGAAAGAAGATAAAAGGTATGACCTATGTTCAACTCTCCTGAATGAGTTATTTTTGTTGGAATTCTACACTCTAGTGAGAAATGATGGTGTTGTCATTGATGGGAACTTACCGGTAAACTTGTGGATACCTTGAGGCACCGGCACCGGTAGGCATTGGCACTGGCAAACACTTCACCGACAATGACAACAATGTATACCGACACTCTAGCCAACAGGAATAAAGTTTTGTTTATTGTATTTGATTGTAAATATCTTTTGTAAAGCCAACATGGAATATTGTAATAGACTCATATATGTATGAGATCTGGTAAATCATTTTGATATAGAAGATAGAACATACATGGATGAACATATGATGGTAGAAGTGAAGAGCAAATATTAAGGTAGATTTTGTATAAGGTTTATGGTTATAGTATGAGCTTAAACTAGTATTGAACCTGGCATAGCAGATGCTGAATTGTAGTAGTACATTATATTGGATTTTCATAATCCATTTTGTAAGTCAGTGAGACTTCCTTTTTGTGATTGAGTAGTGAGCTCTAGGCAATTGACCTTCCTACATGTGTAGGCCCCTCTTGTAAGTAATATCCATTAATTGGCCAGTGAGTGAATATTGTGGGTCACAAATCCCACCGAGGTTTTTCCCACATCGGGTTTCCTTGTTAAACATCTTGTGTTATGGTGTGTTTTCTATGTTGTCTTTATTGTTCCTATTTACTACATTAATTCTTGTTTACCGGTACACTGTTTTGGAATGCAAAATACTTAATAAGGTTAAATATTTTGTTAACCAGTTAGATACTGATTCACCCCCCCCCTCTCAGTATCTTTGGGACTATCATTAATCCTAACAATTTTGCAATTTGAAGTATTAAGCAGGACAAGAAGCACACTTTCAAATATGATACACTTCTTATTTGCTTGGCTTTATACTTCTTAAATGAGATACCTGGTGTGAAAGGAAAGATCCAATGCACCTATGATAGATCGATTGCCATGTAGATTAAAGAAGGATTGTGGGGAGTTGGTGATGCAACAATGAGGATATCTTCTCTCTAGCGATACTTTAAATCTTTCCACAGTGCGATGAAAAGAAAAGAGATAATCCCTAAGGAGATAGTTGAAAAGTATGAGAAAACCATATGCTTCATGATAGAAAATATCAAAGTCTGATGGAAGCTATAGAGCCTAGAATAGTTTGGGTCATGCCCATGGGGTATTAAGTTGACTCTGTTACTCTCGAGGCTTATGCCCAATACCTTTTGAGTCAACCAGTGGACCCTAAGGAAGGGAGATTTGGCACATTATAGGAGAAGGACCTTATTTTGCACATGCAATTCACTGCACTTGACCAAAAAAGGAAGGTTACAAAGATGGCTGAGGAGGTGGAAATTCAGATGGGTTTCACCCAAGAGGAGGTGAAGAAAGTAAGGGAAAGTCATGTAGAGAAAGTGGCCAAATAGGAAACCAAGAATCCTAAGGTTGATCCAGTTCCCTTCATGGTGAAACCTAAGGAGACCAAGTCTACTTTTGCTTCGGTGGCACAATCTGTAGGACCTAACCCATCCGAGAAAGATGTATTGAAGTAGAAGGAGAAGCATAAAATAACTTATGTTGTAGTATCTCTGGTGGCTTCTGAAACTGAGTTTGAGGAGGAAGTAGGAAAGACAAAGAAGAAAAGATAATTTGTCAAAGTGTTGAGGAAGTTTTAGTCTAGTGGAACCTAATAGAGAAAGAAGGAAAAATCAAGTCTTGTTCCTGCCAGGAGACATAAGAGAGAAAGGAAAGTCAAGACTTCCCGATTCTGGTGTCAAGCAAGAAAAAGATGAAGAAGCAGTTGTGTTATACTTTCATAATTTTAGTAAGATGTTAATTGAGCTAGAGAAGACCATTCCTAAGGATTTGTACAACCTTATAGATGCAAGGAAAATGACAACAAGTAAGATTGACAAGGAAATTAAGGAGAGAGAGATAATAAATGTTTGTTCCTATATTACTCATGATGAAGCCAAGAGGCTAATTAAGGAGGGAAACAAGAAGGAATTTTGAATAAAGTGAATAGATTAATGATTGGAAACAGGGAAGAAGTGAGCAAAGAAATAGAGGATATATGTAAGAAAATTATTCAAACTGATAACTTGTACAAGGATGCATTTAAGTTATCTCAGTTAGAAGGGAAGCAAGGTGTTTCCTATGGTCAAAAAGATGAAACTCTGATTGAGGGAAATCGGAAAGATCAAGATAAAACTATAGTTGATGCTAAGACCGGTGATAATCCTCTGGTGGTGGACAATTTTGTAGTCCCTAAGAACCAACAGGATGATACTGCACCGAGTGGTAACATCAGTGCAAAAGATAAAGGGGACGAGGAAGAGAAGAAGGATGTGGAGATTGCAAAGACAAAGGTTGGAGAATCTGACAAAGACAAAGATAAAGCTGATCCAGCAATTGTCACTCCTCTGATTATAGGGACCCTACCTCAGATCCCTATAAATCTTGATGGTCTGTTGAATCTTGGTAAGATGTCTCTTGTAGAGAATCTCATGCTAGCAGCAGTTGTGCAAGCTCAGGCTAGCCAAGATTTGGTGAAGTCTGAATCATAGGATAAGAAGCTAATTTTGATATTAGTAGATTTTTTGTAGGAGGTGGGTCTAAATGTACAGTTAGATTCCAATAATAGTCCCTCTGGTAAATTATCGCAATTAATTCATAGTGTAAAAACAAGTTTTGATTCTTTGGAGAAGACTGCTACTCAGAAAGTTTTGGATAAATTTAAGGACGTTAGAATTCAAACATCTTGAAAGATGATTGAGGATTATAGAGTGTGACTAAATAAGTGATTAGAGATTATTTGGGATACATTATCAGAAGGCAGTAAATTGTATAATGTTAGGAACTAGGAAGGACAACTGAGAGGGGGGGTGAATCAGTTGTCAACCAGTTTTCAATAAATTATAAACCAAAGAAAATTAATCCAACTTAAAACCTAGTGCTGGTAAACCAAAATTAAGTGCCGATAAAATAGATTAATAGTTATAGCAGTACCAGTTTAACTTAATGCATGAAACGGAAAGAGAAACAACATCCACAACACATGACAAAGATTTTGACATGGAAACCCTGTAAGGGGGAAAACCATGATGGGAAACCTTACCCACAATCAGATGATACTACTGCAGATAGTAAGTGTATACAAATGGGGTTTACACATGCAGAAAGGCCAACCGCCTAGACCTCACTACTCAATTAAAAAATAGGAGTCACACTCACTACATTTGGATGGTTAAATCCAATAACAATGTACTGCCTCAGAATAGCATCTACAATGTTGGATTCAGTACTGGTTTAAGCTTTGAACATGAGTTCCAAACACCTTCATAACCTTCCTTCAACCTTCAGATAATGTCTACGTGATTCACACAAGGATCTGCTTATTTTCACTCTTGAATATTCACACAAACTCATATCATACCATGCCATGGTCTTCAATAAGATCTTACAATCATATATACAAATCCTAAGACCTATACATGAGGTCAACTCACTAAAGATATTACAATTAAATCAATTATAAATAAGTTTTGATGCGATGCAACATGTTGTCTTAAATGCAATATCCAATCAATAAATCATTTCCAAGATGTGTCGTGCTGATCTGAAATAGATATCATGTACGAGTCCATAACCTAGACCTATCTGCCGGTAAAGGCAAATTTGTCAACTTGATTAGACCAATAAGAAAAATACCAAATCAAAACATCCAATCCATGTCTTCGACATAACCAAATAATCTCCAGATGATAACAAGTCATCATCACTACTGGTGAACCATATAACCTATCGGTGAAGAATATACCAGTGAACATAATGTGTCAATTTAACAATGAACCAATATAACCATAGTGCCAAAACAATAATGTAGACCTCCAAGAATATAAATGTTGACATCAATGACAAAACCAATGCAACACATGATGAAGTCATCCATAATACCAACAATCTTCCCCTTTGGCATTGATGGCAACACTAGATGGAAAAACATCTAAGTGCCAAGAATAGAATGCCAAAAACTAATAAACCAACAATCTCCCAAAGATAGATCAATACAAAGTTTGATATAGAACCAAAACCAAAATACATCTCTCCCCAAGTACAAAGTTTTTCCATAGATATCTCTCCCCCTTTGACATCAAATGCCAAAGAAGTTAAGAATAAAAAATAAAACTTAACATACAGCTAACTACTCTCCCTGAGTAGTAGCTCTCCTTCATCAAAGCTAGAAAGAATATTTGTTTGTTAGTCCCTGTCGGTTTGATGTCAATATTCATCATTCAAGTCTCTGTCGGTGGGGAAATTACCCTAAGCTTTTCTTTGAGATATTCAAATGTTTCCTTAGGTAAAGGCTTTGTAAAGATATCTACAATTTTCTCTTTAGTATTCACATAAACCAATCTTACTTCATTTGCTTCAACATTCTCTTTCAAAAAATTGTACTTAATAGAAACATGCTTTGTCTTAGAGTGAAATATCGGATTCTTTGATATGTCAACTGCTGTTGAATTATCACAATGAATAATTATTGGTTCTTTGCATTTTACCTTGATATCCTTCAACATTTGCTTGATCCATAATACCTGAGTACAACTAGTTGTTGCTACAACATATTTTGTTGCTGCTATAGATAATGATGGACAAGTCTACTTCTTGTTGATCCATGAAATAAATCTTGTGCCAAGAAAGAATGCACCTCCAGTGGTACTCTTTCTGTCATCTACATCTCCAGCCCAATTTGCATCTGTATATGCACATAACTCAAAATTGTCATCCTTAAGATACCATAAACCAAGATTTGTTGTGCCTTGTAGGTACTAAAAAATCCTTTTTATTGTTGATTCATGATTTTCTTTAGGATTGATTTGAAATCTTCAGACAATACATACTGCATTCATTATATCAGGTATGGTTTGTGTTAAATATAGTAATCCTCCATTCATAGATTTGTACCTTGTTGGATTAATAGGAGTTGAATCATCCTTCAATGTCAATTTATTAGTTATAGTCATAGGAGTACTTACCGGTTTTGAGTTTTCCATACCAAATTTGTTCAAAAGTTCCTTCAAGTACTTTGTTTGACATATGAATATACCTTTATCTATTTGTGAAATCTACAAACCTAGAAATTTTTTTATCTCCCCAATCATAGACATTTCAAATTCTTTTTGCATCTAGTTAGCAAAGTCTTTACACAATCCATCTTTACCTCCAAAAATGATATCATCCACAAATACTTCAATAGCCAAAATATCATCATTAGTAACTTTGTAATACAAATTACTATCAGCATTACCTTTTGTGTAATCAAATCATTTGTCAAAGAAAATTCATGAAGTTTTTCAATGTAAACTTCCTCTTCAAGATCTCCATTCAAAAATGTACATTTTACATCCATCTGATAAACTTTGTAGTTCTTGTGAGCTGCAAATGCAAGAAATAGTCTAACTGCCTTAATTCTGCCTATCAGTGCAAAGGTTTCATTATAATCAATTCCTTCTTTCAGTGAATAACCTTTACAAACTAATCTTGCTTTGTTCCTGATCACTTCACCATATTCATTAAGTTTATTCCTAAATACCCAAATAGTTCCATTTACCTTTTTGTCTTTAGGTCGGGGAGCTAATGTTCAAGTGTTATTCTTTTCAATCTGTTCTAATTCATCTTCCATTGCTTTGTATATCTTGAATTTCCCAAAATCTTATGATTTCTCCCTAAGAAAGGTAACCCAACACATTCTAGAATAATCATCAATTATTAGCATAAAATATCTATCTCCCTGAAGACTTCTTGTTCTTGTTGGACCACATAAATCAGTATGAATTAAATAAAGAATATTATTTGCTTTCTCAGTAATGCTATTAAATGTTGTTCTAACATGCTTTCCCATTTGACATTCCTTACATATCAGATTATGAGGTTTCATAAACTTAGGTAAATCCCTTACTACCTTAGTTGAACTGGTCTTTACAATGCAATCAAAATTCACATGACAGAGTCTCTTATGCCATAACCAACTTTCATCAATGTGAGCAATCAAACATGTCTTATCACTGGTATTCAAATGAAAGATATTACCTTTAGTCTGATTACCGGTTGCAATCTCCAATCCAGTTTTGTTTATGATTTTGCATTTTCTATTCTTGAACTGTAACTGAAATCCATTTTCTATTAACTAACCAACACTCAAAAGATTATGCTTTAAACCTTCAACATAATAAACATTGTCAGTATTATGCTTACCATCCAAAGATATAGTGCCTCTTCCTTTGATTAAACAAGATTTATCATCTCCAAATATTACTAGACCTCCATGAGTTTCCTAAAATGATAAGAATTTTCTGTTATCACCAGTGATATGATGTGAGCATCCACTATCTATAATCCCTTCATCCTTTTCTTCAATTTTAGCTTCCAGTACCTGTTGTACCAGTTTGACAATAAGAATTGGTGGATCTTCTTTTATTGCAACAAAATCCTATCCATTATCTGCTGGATCTTCATCTGAAACATCTGTAACACCTTCATCTACATAGTAACATGACTTATCTCAATTTTTCTTAAATCCATATCTCTGATATTCAGGGTTAGGTTTATATGTTCTTTTTTCTTCCTCTCTTAGTCTTTCATGTCTATTAGGACACCTAGATGCTATATGACCAACTTTATTGCAATTAAAACATTTGAAAGGTGCTTTACCTTCATACGTACTTCCTACTAGATCTTTAGGCATCTTTCTTGCAAATAGTGCTTCAAGTTCTTCATTTTCTCTTCTCATATCTTCAAGTTCTTTTGCATAAAGTGCTTTCCAATCAGTTTTGTCAGATGGTGATGTTGATGATGATGATGATGCTTTGAAAGCTAAATTAGTCTTAACTATAGCAACATGACCAAACTCTTCAAGCTCAAATGCAAAAAAATTTCCAACCAAAGTGTCTCTAGAAACCGATGTATTAGGCATTGTTCTCAACTCATTAATAGAAGTCACTTTCATTTTGTAAGTTGGTGGCAAAGCTCTTAAAACTTTAGAGACAATTTCGTCTTCACTTAAAGATCCTCCACAACATTGTATTCCTAAAACAATTTCATTAACTCTTTCCATAAATGTAGAAATTATTTCATCATCTTCCATTTTTAAATTTTCATACCTGACCTGGTAACATTCCAGTTTTGCAATTTTGACAGTGGTATCTCCTTCATTCAATGTTTCTAGTTTATCCCAAATAGCTTTAGTAGTAGATCGGTCTGATAATCCCATGATTTGTTGATCTGCTAATGTGCTTAGAAGTGCTTCTCTTGCTTTGCAATCATTCTTCAAGTCCTTAGCCAATGTCGGTGGATGGGGTTGATTCAGAGTAGGACCAACATAGTCATTCTTATTAACATCCCATATATCTCTTCCAATGCAGTTTAGATTTGTTTCCATTCTAATCTTCCATATACCATAGTTAGTTCCATCAAGTTTAGGATTGTCCTTCTTGAAAATATTTGTTTCCATAGGATCTTCTCACTTCTGCAAAAGAGGACTCAACTCTGATACTAATTGTTAGGAACCGGGAAGGACAACTAAGAGGGGGGGTGAATCAGTTGTCAACCAGTTTTTAATAAATTATAAACCAAAGAAAATTATTACAACTTAAAACTCAGTGCCGGTAAACTAAAATTAAGTGCCGGTAAAACAAATTAACAATTATAGCAGTATCAATTTAACTTAATGCATGAAACAAAAAGAGAAACAACATCCACAACACATGACACAAAGATTTTGATGTGGACACCCTTAAGGGGAAAAACCACGATGGGAAACCTTACCCACAATTAGATGATACTACTATAGACAGTAAGTGTATACAAATGAGGTCTACACATGTAGAAAGGCCAACCACCTAGAGCTCACTACTCAATCACAAAATAGGAGTCACACTAACTACAGTTGGATGGTTAAATCCAATAACAATGTACTACCTTAGAATAGCACCTGCAATGTTGGATTCAGTACTGGTTTAAGATCTGAACATGAGTGCCAAACACCTTCATAACCTTCCTTCAACCTTCAGATAATGTATGCGTGATTTGTATAAGGATTTGCTTATTTTCGCTCTTCAATATTTACACACACTCATATCATACCATGCCATGATCTTCAATAAGATCTTACAATCATATATACAAAACCTAAGACCTATACATGAGGCCGGCTCACTAAATATATTGCAATTAAATCAATTGCAAATAAGTCTTGATGCGATACAACATGTCGGCATAAATGCAATATCTAATCAATAAACTATTTCCAAGATGTGTCATGCTGATCTAGAATAGATATCATGTATTGGTCCATAACCTAGACCTATCTGTTGGTAAAGGCAAATCTGTCAACCCGATTAGACCAATAAGAAAAAACCCAAATGAAAACATCCAAGTCTTCAACATAACCAAATGATCTCTAGATGATAACAAGTCATCATCACTATCGGTGAACCATATAACCTACCGGTGAAGAATATACCAGTGAACACAATGTGTCAGTTCAATAATGAACCAATATAACCATAGTGCCAAAACAAAAAAGTAGATCTCCAAGAAGATAAGTGTTGACATCAATGACAAAACCAATGCAACACATGAAAAAGTCATCCATAATACCAACATATAAATCTTGCCTAATTTTACCTCAGTTCACTGTTGATATAGACAAACAAATAGGTATTTTCTAGGGCAAGCTTGCTGGTATTTCTCAATCTTTTGATCATAATATTAGTCTAACCATAAGTGTTGAAGGGTAGATTATAGCTCTAAATGATCAGATCTCAAGCCTCCAAGTAGACAAGGATAATTTTTTTAGGAAAGTAGGTGAACTCCGAAACCTGATTGCCCCGTGGTTGGACACTATGTTGAGTAACAAGGTAGATTGTATGAAGGAGATGGCCTGACCTATGTCATTTGATCTAAGGGAATTAGAAATTCATGCTATTATATTTAGTGCATTCATCACAATTTTGGATAACTTGAAGAGTGGGTGGGATACTCACCTAGGAATTTTGAAGACTATTTATGCTGACATCTTCAAGTATTTGTAAATATCCCTATCTTTGGAATTGTTGTCAAAGGGGTAGAGGAATGATGAAACAATACAATATAGAAGAGTGGAATTCTTTATCTAAGGGAGAACCTTAGAAATTATTTTGATTCTTTTGAATCAGTGTATAATACTCAACAGTTAGTCATTTTTCATGAGTATTGCCATCAATTCCAAAGGGGGAGACTATTGGCAATTGACACTCATCTGATAGTTTCTAGTGGTTTCTGGTGGTTGACTATTGGTTTAGGGTTGTCATTGATGGAAACTCTTCATGGAGATTCAATCTGGTAGTTGTAGTTCTTCGTATCCGAAAGCATGAGGTGTTAACCGGTAGCTCATTAACCCGTATATTAGAAAGGACAAAGCATTTTTAGGTCCAAAAGATTTATGGTGATTGTGGTGCATTGAATTGTGTTTGGGATGATTGGGAAAAAATAGACACATCATTTTATTATTTTGGTGATCCGCCTTTATCTTTGGTGATACGGTCAAGCTGACATGTGACTACATGTTACACTTGTAGGTTGATATGATGTATGATCTATTTTGTGGTTGTCGGTATATATGTTTGGTGTGGATGATCTTTTTGGTGTATGGTGCGATTGTATGGAAGTAAGAGGTGATCGAAAATTATTTGTAGTGTAGTTTCACGTGTGCATTCTTGATTTGGTAGTTGACTAAGATAGAGAGTAAGGTAGAACAAAGAAGAATAGAGAAGGTGACCCAGCCAGTGCATTCAGTACTTAACCAGAACTCATCCAAGCATTGTTGATGCTATTTTAGAGTTCATTCATTATAATTCATCACTATAGCAGCTTTGTAAGTCATTGAGACTTCCCTGATGGTTGTATCCTTCTGGGTTATTTTAATTGAACAGTGAGCTCTAGGTAGTGTGCCTGAATGTCTATGAATTCCCATTTTGTAATATTATTTTTCTATTGGCCATAGTGGAATAATATTGTGGATTCAAATCCCATCGTGGTTTTTCCCATTTGGGTTTCCATGTAAAAATATAGGTGTTATGATCTTGTGGTTGCTTGTTTTATGTTTCTGCATTTCATTTTCAAGTATTTTCTTCTAGTGGTTTAAAGTTAAGCTTAAAAATCTGCTAACCAGTAGACCAAAGATTCACCCCCTCCCCTCTTAGTGATCCCTAATTCCTATGGTACCTTGGTGGAAGAAGGTTTGGAACAAATTTTCTTGGCCCAAATGTATTTTTTTCTTATGGTTGGTTGTTAAGAGGAAATGCCTCACATGGAAGAATCTTTGCAATAGTGGTTTTTAGGGTCCCTCTATTTGTGTTCTTTGTTTGTGCAGTGAGGAATACATCTCCCATTTGTTTTTTCTATGCCCTTATCTCTAGTGAGATCTGGCATAAGTGGTGGGAGGCATGGCAACATATCTATATTCATGCTACCTCCTTACTTGAATTTTGGGAGAGTTTGGGTAGACCTCCTGCAAAGACATATTTTCTTCAGGTGGCTTGGGCTATTGGGCCTGCTTTGGTTATCTAAAATATTTGGCTAGAAAGGAGCCGTAGGATTTTTTGTAACTCCAAATTGGGGAAATTCCATCTGTGGAAGAAGATAGCAAGCAGGCTTCAAGAGACTATCTCTGCAAAGTGTGATATGTCTGAACACATTGATTCTAGTGATTATGCTATTGTAAGGAATTTAAACCTGGGGGGTAGTATGATGGGTTTCTTTGCTAGTAACAAATCTCGCTATGTTAAGCTAAGGATTTGTAGAGAGGGGAGGTTGATGCCTCCTCTTGTTGGGTCTTGAATATTAATATAGATGGTTCCTCTCATGGGAATCCAGGTCATGTTGGAATTGGAGGTATAGGTAGAGGTAATGATGGTGATGTTGTCTTTTTTATCTTTGTTTATAAAGTTCATCACTCTAATAATTTGATGGAGGCTCTTGCTATTAATATTTTAGTTGAGAGAGGGTATTATTTAGGTTGGAGGAGGATTATTTGTGTGTCATATTCTCAAATCGTTGTGGATATGCTGAATAAGAAAAGTTTGGATGATGTTAGCTGACAATTAGCCTCAATGGTTAGACATATTTTGAGTCTATACAGTTCCTTGGACTTTGTCTCCATTTGTCATATCCCCAGAGAATGGAATAGAGTGGTTGACTACTTGGCAAAGTAGGATTCAGAGAATGTGGATGGTTGGGATATTGGAGGAAGGGATGGTTTATCTTCTAATTATCTTGAGATCTTAAAGAGGTTAATTTGGGAGGACAGGAATATGTAGTGTTGGTTTTGTTGGTGTTTGTTGGTGCTTTTGTTCCTCTCTTGGTGGGCTTGAGGCCTTTGCTTTGTAATTCTATTTTGATTGAATAAATCTTTACCCTTTTTTTTAAAAAAAGAAAAAAAAGGAAAAAGAAAAACTTGCACAATCCCACTAAAGTTATTTACCCCAATCTAACCCCAAGACAACCAATTTGACTAAATAATCAATACATAAATAGATATATACAACAAATCATCAACAAATTAGAGTAATTAATCTTTGCCATCAATCATATAAATATATTGATTACAAAAGAATAATGATAAAGTATATACAAATATATATATATATATATATATATATATATATATATATATATATATATATATATATTATTATTATTATTATAACAAAATCAATAAACAAAGAGGCAAATAGGCAATCCTCTAGTTAATATAATAAAATAATAATTATTCCATTAGTATTATTTTCGGCAGAAGAAAGACAAATTAAGTTACCAATAATCTAATTTTACTTAAAAACCAAAAATAATATATTTTCATTTATTTCGAATCAAATATAATATAATTTAATTTCATAAACCAAATTACATATATCTAAATTCCTTAAAACAAAATAATTTAATTCTGATTGATCTGAAAAGAGATAAAAAAGATAATAATAATAATGTAATTCTATCCATATATATAATAACAAAATAATAAAAATATGATTCACATGTTGATTTCCAATAAATACTAATTATTCTAAAAATTACACCAACATATTAGATTGTTGCAGGCCAAAATTATAATAGTTGGGCGACAAAATTTATTGCTAGCTAAATTAATTTAATCATTGGGCTATACAAAAAATTGTTGGGAAAATTTAAATAACAACAAAGAAATTTATATTAAAGAGGGTGTTTATTATTTTTTAACAGAACAATATTAATTTTAATAAAAATCATAAAATAATAAATCTACAATTTATAGGCAACTAAACAATAATCAAAATTTATGAATTAAAATATTGTAATACAATGGCAGAATTAAATTCTCCACATAGGTTTTAAAATCATAAATAAAAATTGTAATTTTAAAACTTTCGACAATAATTTCTTTGAAAACACATTTAACTAAAACTCCGAAAACCAATTTAGGGCATATAAACGAAATTCAAATGCAATCTCGAAAAAAAAACATGAATCTAAAATTTCCAAAACATAATCCCAAACAATCATAGATATATCTAGAATTAAAAATTAAAATTTAATAATCACATATCGAGATTAAAATAAATTCCCAAACAACAGATAAGGATAATCAATTTTAAAAAAAAGATTTTAAACCCCAAATAGATCATAATAAAATTCTAAAATACAATATTCCTGAAGCCAATTTATTCACATAAACAAAATTTTCAAACCCAAATACAAATTTGTTCAATTCATATTTTTCAACAAACAAGTACTAACAAATTCAACTAATTTTTTTAAAAAGAAAATTTATTTTCCTTTACAAAACTTTCAAAGAAATTTCATAGACAAGAGGGATTAAATTCCTACCTCTATTCAAAATCCCAAGAGACAAGTGTAGACGCAGAACTTTGAATCCCAAAATTCACAGCTTCACAATTGCAACAATTCCAAGGAATCAAAAAGCAAACCTCAAAACTTCAATTCCTCTGTTCAAATGTCATTCCCTGCAAATTTGCAATCTTCTCCAATTTCTTTTTTTAGAAATTCATCATAAGGCAAGAATTAAATAATCTCCCCTCTCTCTCTGCCAATTTTTTTGAAAATAAAAACTTTGATTAATCCTCCCAAGATTGCTCCCCGGGAAAATAAATTTCCCTCACAAAAATCGTCATATTTCCGAGAGTTCCCAAAAATTCCTTTTAGAAATAATATATTAATTTTAATTTGAATGCCATAAAATTTATTTTATGAATTAATTTAATTCTTTTAATTAAAACAAGTTAATTAATAACACAATAAATCCTTTTTATTTTACTTTATTGAGTTAAGCATTAATATTAAATTAACTTATTAAAAGAATTATCATTAGTTTATTAACTAATAAGGTTGATATTTTAATTTTATTTACAAATCTTTAATATTAATTCATTTATTTTAAACATTAATATTAATTTTATTAATTAAAATATAAAGGTACTAATATTCCAATACACGTATATATACATATATATACACACATATTTTATTTTATTTTTTAATACAAACAAGAAAGAGTAATTAAATATTTAGTTCTTCCAATCTTATGATTGCAAAAAGGTGTTTTTTCGGCTCTTTGTGAATGCTTTGAATTCACAAATCATGCGGCTCACTATCTTCTCTCCCCCTAAATGCAAGTAGTCTTTGAGTGAAGGAGAGGGAATCTGGCAGGTGGTGGAAAGTAGAAAGTCCAGATGGTAGAGGATTGCCCACCATAATTTGGCAAACCCTAAATTGCTTCCCTCAAAATCTATGACCTATTCTGCTCTGTCCTCTTGGCCACTGCTTGAGGGCACCAAATATGCCTGTTTCCCCCCCTCGTTTCCTCCTCCTGAAGGCCATTTCAACAAATCAGTTGGTCATGCCAGAGAATTTAGAAAGATGTTAAATCATCGGTGGCTCAAGGTAAATCCAGCCTTGAGGGATTCCTCATGGCAATTCAAAAACAATAGAGAAACCCTCCCTCATCCCGCGAAGTGGAAAGCTAGATCATGCTTGCCTCCTCTGAACCCTAAAGGTCAAAATCTCATGATCAAGGTTGATTCAGACTCTCTTAAGAAGAATATCATTTTTCATCAGAGCAATAGCTTCATTGCCAAATGGAGAGTGCCCTTCCATTCTTTCAAAGAAGTTAAAGGCTAGTGGTAGTGCAAATTCCATAAGCTAGTAAGTATCTTCAATTTGGGCTCTCAATGCATTTTAATAACTTGCATTAATTCTAGTGTAAAGAAGGACCTTCTCAGAAGCAAATAAAAATTGCTTAACAGTTGTATTTTTTATTGTGTTGACTAGAATCCCAACTTTAAACCTAAAACTTTTTCCTTTAAAAGCTCCTTATATTGGGTCAATATCTGTCCTCTTCCAGCTGAATTTCATTATCCAGAAATAATAGAATCAATTGCGAAAGGGTTAGGGGAATTCTTGGCTTTTATAAACACTTAGGATAGGAACTTTGAGAGAGATACAAAAGTATTACTCGACCTCAAGACCATTAACCCTACACTAAGCCCTCTTGATCTAATTTCCTTAGCAAAGAAATGGGAGATCTCCCCTTCAATTTACAATAGCATCATTGACACTTCAGAATTGTTTATCTGCCATAAGAGAAATTCTATCACAAAAACAATAATTAACCCCAATTCTATTGAGGGCAAAAAGCATATCGATAATAGCCAGCCATCCTGAGGTCCTGAGACTCATCCCTTCCCTCCTAGATATGCATCCATAGAAGGCTTCCCTTCTCTCAATAAATCCAGGATAGATCTGCTCGCTTCTAGAACATCGTATCAGCCTTCGGTCCTGGTATCCAAGAAAGCCAAAACCCTACTAGTTACTTCTTCTAACATAACAGAACATAACAACCCTTTTAGGAATCCTTCACCAGCTCCATCTCATGCCCCTCTAGTTAGTCAGACATGGAGCCCCTCTACTCCTGCCATGCAACAATTCCCCAATTTAGTCCAGGTCAACAAAAAAATGAACAAGGACTCTATCTCTTTGGACAGAGAAGCCTTAAGCGACCTACTTGAATTTACCAACTCCTTGAAAGAAGATATAGCTGAGCAGATAGAGATTGTAGAACATAGTCTAGCTGATGAAGATAATCTCAGAGACCTTGATCATGTTCTAGAGTTGGGAGGCTCAAAGGACTCCACTCATAATGAGGATCATCTAGACTCAATCTTCAATTCCTCCTTCCCTCCTCCTTCTCCTCAGCTATCTTCCAAGATAGAGATTCCTGGAGAAGTTGCCCTTGTTCTTAGCGAAGAAATCCCTTTGGAAGCTAGCCCATTATGTTTACCCCTCAACATGGAAGGTAGGAAAAAACTTGATTGTGGATCCTCCCAGAAGAGGAGAGGGAGAAGATCAAATTCAGAGTTAATACTATTGGATGGAAAGGCTTTGGACCAAACCAAGTTTACTGACGTTTTCAATATAGGGAGGGGAAGTTGCCCCCTACATCGCCATGAAGCTATTATCATGGAATTTTAGGGGTATAAATTCCCCTAACAAGCAATGCATCCTCAAACATTTCATCTTTAAGGTCAAAGCTAAAATATCCATTCTTTAGGAAATCAAGCTTGATAGTCTTGCAGGGGATTCTTTTGGGGAGCATCTAGGAAAGTACAACTAGTCAGGTATCCCTACGATTGGGGCTTCTAGAGGTTTAGGTATTATATGGGACCCTAGTTGCATATCTCTAGATACTATAGAGACCAACAGATTCTGGATGGGACTAGACATCAAATGCATTAGTAATAATCTAAGATTTAATTTGACTAATGTTTATGGTCCTACCCCGAATGACTTAAAATGAGTAGTCTGGGAGGAACTCTCCTCTTTCATGAGTAGGAATAAGAACAAAGATTGCATAATAGGTGGTGATTTTAATGCCATAGGTAGCTTAGCTGAGAAATCTGGTGGTTTCTCTAGAGAACCTCAATCCTTAGTAGATTTTAGAGATTGGACCTTTCAAAATAACCTCTCGGACATTCAAATAGACAATGGTGTCTTCACATGGACCAATAGAAGATCTAGTTTCAGTATGATAGAATAAAGATTAGACAAGTTCCTTATTAAGGATAACTTAGGCACTCTCAACAATATTTTAGTTAAGGCATCCATCCTCCCCTTCTTAAGATCTGATCATTTCTTGATCCAATTATCTTTAGCTAAAGACCCCAAGCCGCTAAAAAGCCCATTCAAATTTGAGATCATGTGGCTAAAAGAAGAAAATTTCATATTTATGATAGAAAAGTGGTGGTCATCATTTAAGGTATCCGGGTCCAATATTTTTTGCTTTGTATCTAATCTTAAAATGATCAAACAATCTCTCCTTTCATGGAATCGAGAAAAATTTGGCAATATCTTTGAAGCCAAGGCTAAAATTTAATTAGAACTAAAGGAACTAAATGAATCAGTGATCAATTTTGGGATGGACCAAGAACGATATTTGAAAGGAAAAATGCTTATGAAAAAATATGAAGATATTCTAACAAAAGAGGAAATATTTTGGAAACAAAAATCATGAGACACTTGCTTAGTCAATGGAGACAGGAACACTAAATTTTTTCATGTCAGTACTAAAGTTAGAAGGAGAAAAAACAAAATAACCAAAATCACTGATGACAATGGTCACTTGATAGATGATCCTGAAGGTATAGGCAATCATACTATTAAATTTTTTGAGTCCCTTCTCAACTCGGAGTCTTCCAATTTGACTTGTCAGGAAAGTCTCCTCTAGAATATCCCCAAACTAATCTCTAATGAACACAATATGGTTCTTAATCAAACCTTCACAGTAAACAAAATTGAGAAAGTAGTAAAAGAACTGCACTCAGAAAAATCTCTCAGGTTAGACGGCTTCCCAACTGCCTTTTTTCACTCATGCTAGCATTTTTTGGGAGTGGAATTAGTGGACTCTCTCAAAGGTTCCATAAAATTAGGTAGGATCCTTCGAGAGATCAATAATACCTTCATTTTCCTCATCCCTAAAAAAGTCTATGTTGACACCCTGGATGAGTTTAGACCAATCACCCTCTGTAACACACTCTATAAAATCTTTACAAAAGCACTAGCAAATAGACTCAGACCTCTCCTTCAAATTATCATCTCAGAGGAACAATCAGGTTTTATGCCTAGCACATCCATATTAGATGGGCTTATCCTTTCTCATGAGGCAATCCACTCCTCTCACTCGAATTTTAGACCTTCTATGCTCATCAAGATAGATATAAAAAAGGCTTATGACAAAGTGGATTGGAGGTTCCTATGCAAATGCATGGAAGCCTTTGGCTTTAACAAAAGTTGGATTAACCTAATATTCAAATGCATTTCAAACCCCCAATTCTCAATATTGGTTAATGGCTCCCCATAGAGCTCCTTTGAAAGTTCTCAAGGTTTGAGACAAGGGGATCCTATATCCTCCTTTCTATACATTATCATGGCAGAAGGTTTAGGTAGGACCATTTAAAAATATCAAGAGCTTAGAAACTTAGAAGGGATTAGAATAATGAGCAATGTCAATCCAATAACTCACCAACAATTTGTAGATGACACTCTTTTGTTGGGGAATATCTCTCTCCCTGAAGCTTGAAACTTCAAAACAATCCTAGAATGGTACATGAGAGCCTTTGGATAGGAGGTAAACAAAGCAAAAACTAGGGTCTTTTTTCTTAATACTAAAGATAATTTAGAAAAGGAAATTCTTAATATTCTAGGTTTCCAGCCAGGATCTCTTCCATGTATTTATCTAGGTCTCCCTTTGGATAAAGGGACTAGAGAAACCAAGCTTTGGGAGGGAGTTCTAGCCAAATTGGACTCAAAACTTCAATCTTGGAAAGGTAAATGGCTATCTTTACCAGGTAGAATTGTTCTGATCCGTTATGTCCTATCAACAATCCCCCATTATTACATGTGATGCCTTCAAATCCCCGGTTGCATTAGAGATAGACTCATAAGGATCTTGAGATCCTTTCTATGGAAAGGATTGGGAGATAAGAAGAAGTATGCACTAATAGTATGGGATACTCATTGCCTACCTAAATTAAATGGAGGCTTAGGCTTCTAGAATCTAGATAGCCAGAATAAGGCACTTGGAGCCAAATTAGTGTGGAAAATATACAACGAGCTACATTTGAAATGGGTCGAAATAATAAAAGGAAAGTATCTAGGCAATCTTAATTCAACCAACATGTTCAGAGCATCTCTCCTCCCCAAAGGCTCTAGAATTTGGAACTTCATCTCCTACTGTAGGGAATTTCTCTCTGATCAACTTTCCTAGAATATTGGTTTAGTTAACAAAGCTTTATTTTGGGAGGATTCCTTGGGTGGTTATCTCCCTCTTAGCAGCCTAATTAATGATGACTCTTTAAAAAAGGAATTGAGGAAATCCGTAGGATTGTTAATCAGAGACTATGTATCCTTCCCCAAATCAGATTCAGCTTTAGAATGGATTTGGAATTCCCTTATAGTATCCCCTCCCAACCAAAGAGGATGTTCTCTACTTCTCTCTATTCTCAAGTCTAGGAAGCTCTCATTCAACTTGAGCCAAGATCAATTGATCTGGTTAGGCTCCCTAAATGGGCACTATAGTGTAAAATGGGGCTATAGATCAGCCCACAAGTTAGAAACCAGACCATCTTCCAACCTCCCTTTAAACTTATGTTGGCATAAATCCTTCTCCCTAAAAGCCATGACCTTTCTTTGGGCTGCCTTACAAAAAAGGATCCTTACAAAAGAGCGATTCTGGAAATTAGACTTTGTAGGACCCTCCAAGTGTCCACTATGTTGCAAGAGTGAGGAAGATGTGGACCACCTTTTACTCAATTGTGAATTTAACCTATCATGTTGGCACTGGTTGTTCAATAAACTCAATTTAAATTTGGCATGTCAATATGACCTTCTCTCCTCTCTCTAGAGTTGGCCTATCTCCCAAATTTTTTGTCATTATGGCCATAATTGGGTTATATCTCCCTCAATCCTCCTGTGGGAATTATGGAAAGAAAGGAATAGAAGAATCTTCAAAGATAAAACCCTTAACAAGGAATCCCTTCTTGTCAAAGTTGAGGCATCCATCATTAAGATCGCCAATAACTTTATTAGGAAATCCCCTCTAAAGAACACAAAATTTTCTCTTAGGGATGAAGCCATAAAGAAAAATTTGGGTCGGTATCATTCTCCCCATGTTTTTTGGTCTAGGAGATAGTCATAATTTATCAGGCAAAAGGCAGTGTGTATGGGCTCCCCCACCCCCTAGCTGGTTTAAGCTCAATTTTGTTGGAGCTTCCTGGGGTAACCCTGCCATAGCAAGGATAGGTTGTGTTATCCACTCTTGGGAAAGGGAAGAGGTTGCTAACCTCGCTAAACCTATAGGGACAACCACTAATAAGATGGTAGAATCCATTGCAGTGGTAGAAGGGATGCTACTCTACCATAAGATAAGAATTTAGAATTTGGAAATTGAAGGAGACTCTGCAATCATCATTAACACCATCAGATCATGAAACTCTTGTAATTGGAAAAGTAATATTTTAATCAAAAGGGCCAGGGACTTAGTCCCTTACTTTAACTCTGTTATCTTCAATCACATCTACAGAGAAGGTAACCGCAGAGCAGATGAACTTACCAATATAGGAGCAGATGGTAAGAATCTCGAGAATCAAGGCATAATTAAAAATATGTCTGATTCAGCTTCCAACCTCCCTTCATCTTCTTAGATATCACACATATGTCAATATCTATAGGTCAGTGATCCAGGCTCACTTCCTCATTTCCCCCCTCTTTCCTTGTCTCTCACAAGTTGAAAATAGTCAGCTCAATAAGTATAGGCAAAATTTGATTCAGGTATCCTACTGAATCTCTACTCCCATCCAATAGTAAGATCAACCTCATCCTCCCTCTCTTCTTCTTCCAACTCTCCTATCTATTCCACCATCAAGATTTTCTTCATCCCATAGATAAAACACACTTATTAATATTCATAAGCAGAGCTACATAGGCTCAAATCATGACTTCTCTGATGTTGGCCTTCCCCAAGTGGCTTATCTTTTATTCCTTTAGTTTTTTCGGTCATGGCTGTAATGGCCTTGGTTTGTTGTATACTTACTTTATGGTGTTTCAATCTCCTTTATTAAGTGGAATGTAGGTTTAGCTTTAGAATTTCTTCTAGGGAAACATTTGGGTACCTTTGGGACACTTGGCTTTGGATCCTAGATTGAATTGGTAAAGTCGGCTTCTTTCCTTCCCTTGTTTTTCATATGTTTAGTTAGACCTAACCTTTCAGTTTGTAGGAAAACCATGCCTCTCTGTTTCTGCAAGATCCAAATTTTAGCATAGAGCCCCCTTCCCATGATCAGCATTAAATAAGGTTGTAAGAAACTCATGTTCACTCTCAATCGCTTCTTTCCACCTAAAAGACTCGACTATACTTTGAATCCTCAATGTAGAAATCATGTTTAATTTTTGATGATCAAATTTATTCAAAGTTTGTTAATGTAATCCCCTGAGAAGCCAAATATTTGGCTCTTGGGGATATGTAATTTATTCTAGGATTTATCCTTGGGCAAGATCGAAGGTTTTCTTTGTTCAGTTCTTTCCTACCGGTGTCCACACTGAACCGAACCTGTACAAGTTTGTAATCAATTTTTTCTAATTAATAAAATTTATGGCCTTGGCCCATTATCAAGTAAAAAAAAAAAAGAGTAATTAAATAATCTTATATCAAATATAAATAATACCTTATAATAAACTTAACTCTAATATAAATAAAACTTTAAAGTAAACTTATGATTAAAATCTACCAATGCAATAAAATAATAAAACCTATAAGAACACCAACAAAGACACATACACTACATACCAAAGATATTGGATGATTATCCATGCGGCAATCTAATTGGGTTGACGCTAAATAAAGAACTTTGTCCTATGACCAAGTAGGGCTAAGGGTAAGGACATCATGCCTTATTCTATCTCCCACAACTTCCATTGGGATTGTGTAGGCACACTCAGACCTAAGAACTAGGTGGAGTCGATGCCTTGTACCTACAACCCTGCATCACCAAGAAGAGCATATACATGAAAAACATACATATAACTAGAAATAAATTGCACACTGACAAAGGGGAATTGTGTCATTTTGTGTCTCTTTGAAGAGAGTGATGGAAGATCATCCCCTCACACCCAATATAGAATCAAACACATAACATGAAATCTAATACATGATACATCTCATAAATATGTCACTCTATGGGTTAGTACACATAGATAAAATCTAGCATCTAATCATCAATAAAAATAGTGTGCATAACCAACATATATCAAATCGAAACATCATAATATATCTCAATCAAGAGAAATTCAATTAACAATAAGGAAATTAAACACACACATGAGATTCGTTAATATGCAACATAACTATCATAAGAATATTTCCTGGAGGGGCATTACACTTCATCTCATTGTGTATCTCACCACTTGTAAGAAAACATGCTTCTATCTATGAAAAATCTACCAAAATTCTATTGAACTCAAACTACTTATTTTTGCTAAATTTTAGTTATGATGAAGTATAAGTATGTATATATGAGCATTTATCTAATTATTTAGTTCTATGCCTAAAAAAAGAGATACCAAGTTAGGGCACATTAACCTGAATGAATTTTGAGACATAATTAATGAAGAAGATAGGTCCCCTATAACACAAAGAATAATAGAAAGTGGATTATTGTAAGTATTTGCATTCCTAGTAGTTGCACAATGCATGAACTTGGTGGTTTAGTGCATCAATCATGATGACCCAAAAATTAGGGAGATGAATATTTATGATAATAAATTTTTTATCACCATAAATTGATATATAATTAGTTCATGCTTTCATCTACCTAAAAGGGAAGAATAAATGAAGTTTAACTTGCTCATTTATATTATCAACAATTTTTTGAAAGGATAAGTCAATAGAAAAATATGGTTTCATAAGAATAAATTGCTACTCCCAAGAAAGTGAAATAGGTGCTACCAAAAAAACTGCAAAGGTCCCATTTTGTAGAAGACATATGAAGTACAATAGTTCTCTTACATAGGTTAAAAGGTAATGAAAGTCCCCATGAATTTAGAGAATCTATGTGTTTCTTTAATCAAATAATTATTAATGATAAGAAATGTTAGGATAACCGGTGAACAGTAGAGAGGGAGGGGTTGTGAATCGGTTGTTAACAAATTATATCAATTAATCCACTTAATAGCCTTTAACCAAATCACATAAACATTAAGTATTGGAATAGTGGAACCAAATACTGTAGCATAGGAATTCGGAAATCATCACAAACAATATCAAAATACTAATCTAGCCCAATCATGAAAGCTTAAATGTGATGATCTATCCTAACACACTCAATAAAGACATGAAAAGTAAAACATTCAAAACTAAAAACAAAGCAAACCAAATGTAGATCTGAATGCTCCTTCACGCGGCTCCATTGTTCTTCTTTCCTCTCCAAATAGCCTTTGTTTGTGGATCTCACCTTCAAGTGCATACACATGAGATGAAAGAAAATAGACAAGATGATGGCACAAGAGTACTCGAAATGTGATTGTTTTGACAAAGTAATTATAAATTCAATAATCTGATTAGGGATTAGATTGAAGAAATTCATCCAATTTATAGACAAATTGGAGAGATGGATCAAATTAGCATGATTCAATTCAAATGGAAATTGCAAATCAATTATGTCAATTATGACAAATTATGACAAATTATGCACTTTCTATGCAAAATTTGATTGATTGATAATTCATGACAATTTATGACAAATTTCTATGTCAAGAATTGATTGATTGTCAATTATGACAAATTATGACAAATTTCTATGTCATTCCCATGAAATTAGGAGAAAAATAGGAGAGAAATGAAATTAGGAATTAGGAAAATTAGAAAAATAGAAAATTGATGAAAATTAGGAAATTAAGTGTATTAATTAATAATTTTTCATTTATTAACTAATTCACAAAGAGAGGAATTATTAGCCAATTAAATGAACATTTAATTGTGATGTGAAGACTTAGGATAAATAAATAATTTATTAATCCTAGAGAGAGAAATGACAAACAAGGTTAAATGATTAAATCACGAAACCCTAGAAGATGAATTAGCAATGCAAAGATGACAATTAGGTCTTGATGAAAGATAATTGATGTTGATTCGATTATGATCATGATTCTGACTGACAAAGGACCAATGCTAATAAATGATTTGATTGATAAATGCGCCAATTGATGAGGAACAATGACTAATTGATCCAAATTGACATAATTGAGACAAACAATGATCGATGACAAATCGATTGCAAAATGACAAAATTGACAAGAGGACAAGAATCGATGACAAAATAGATTGCAAAACGACAAGATTGAAAATGACAATGATCAATGACAAATTGATCGCAAAATGACAAGATCAAACATAACAATGATTGATGACAAATCGATTGCCAGATGATAAGATTGATCAGAGGACAAAACCCTAATTAGGATTGATGATGTCCAAAATAATGACAAATGAGTATGCACATTGATGTGACAAGATAAAATCGATCAAAATCATGACTGGATAATGTTGTCGACAAGACCAAATTAGAGAGCGAGATGAATGAAGAATGCAGAAGAAGGACTCAATGTTCACAAATGATAAAGACCAAGTGCGTGACATAGGAGAAATGTTAATGCGACGCAAAAACCTAAGATGAGGCAATGCGCAAATGTTAAAGTATGGCTCCGCAAGCATTGACCATTTTTAGGTGTCTACATTTTGCCCCTCTTTGAGACAATGCAATTTTAAGTGTTGTTTCAAAGAACAATAATGAAAATGCCCCAGACAATAAAAATGACATATGCATGCCCCCTCGAGGAATTGGCCGGAAACATGCGGAAAATAGGCCAATTGATCGATAAAAAATGATAGGATCGAACGGACTGACAATCGGAGATCGGATGCATGAAGGAAAAGCAATATAAGGTGCACAAGACCACGACCAACATAAGATGGAGAGGGTGCACATCCATCTAGGCACTGACAAAGATCTATAAATGGGACCAAGAAAGTGAAAAGAGCTCATTTGCACTAGCCAAAGAGGAGGATTTGTTGCTCTGGAAAAGGACACTTGCAGAGAGATGGTGAACATTCCAATGGTAGATCACCTCAGAGAACATGTATGCACATTCAGATGATCGAATGATGTAGGAGCAGCAGTATGTATCTCAAAAACCCATGTTTTCAATTTTATGAATTTGACTAGCTTGCGGGACATTGCGGGATATACCCATAGGGCCAGAGACAACTAGGACAGAGGAGATGGAGATGTGCAGGGCTATCATAGCGAGTCAGCAGGATCACATTGCGACATTAGAGAGACAACAGGATCAATCTAGAGTGGAGATAGCCAGACTCACAGCGGCTCGAGATGCAACAATTGCTCAAGCACAGCGCGAGGAACATAGAGTCACTGAGTATATTGGGTCGATTTAGGATGCCAGTGCACGCGAGATGGCACAGATGCTAGTAGAGATTAGAGAGGAGATACACCATTGGAGGACACTATATGAGGGTGTCATTCCACCAGAGTAGAGAGTAGCTTCATATCAGGCATGATCGAGGATAGAGAGCAGGGCACACTCTCGGAGGTCATTGAGCAGCATGGGAGTGAGTGGACCTATGAGACCACCACAGCCAGGACCAGGAGGGACATCATCCACAAGACATTGCAAGGATGAGGAGGACAAAGGGAGCACCCAATGATAGAGGCACGTGCTCCTTAGGACAGACAATGGACATTATGTAGTTTGACATTTTATAGTCAGCCTACAGGCCATACTTAGGATAGACAGTCCAATTTTGTACTCCGATATTATGATGATATATGATATGCATCGATATGATGAGATGCAATGTGTTATGACATATGTTATTTGCCATGTATGGATGACTTATGCACTATTGATGTACCATTGTGGAACATTTATGGATGTATTTTTTTATGTGTTTGTGATGCATTTATAATATGAAATGGATAAGATACTTGATATGATGCAAATGTACTAACCAATGAATGCAGGATGTAGCATGTGTGTTTGGGGAAATCGGAGCACTAGACTGAATTGACTATCCGAACTGACGGAAGAAATGTTAGTAAGAAGAGATGAGACAGAGGTCAGTTAGAGATGAAGAAAAACTTGCTTTCAGTAATGCACTTTGTAGGTGAGAACCTTTATTTTAATGTAGCAAAATGGATGTGTAGCATCATGGCATTGAAGGCCAGAGCTAGAATGCAACCCTTTTTGCAAAAGACAGACACATTGTAGACAAATAGCAATCACAACAAAAAAGAAAGGAACCATGAACCATCCTGGTCACTCTAAATCACTCAGTGACATCATCGAGCAACATAGGAACATGACCGAAGCCAAAGATAGATCACTAAAAAGATAAGATGCACAAATCCCAACAAATCAGACAAAACATCTTGATCTTCATTGTCAAAAGTTGAAAGTGTTGATAGGACGATCATGCTATCTGGTTTTAGGACATGTGGTACCCCGTCTAAGATAGGACACAGTCTGGTTTCGAGTATACCACACCTTGTATAAGACTCATGATAGTGTGCCAAGGACAAATGATTTTGAGGTTGATTGATATGACAACTCTGATTAGTTTGAATGTCTGGTTTGATTGAAAAGTTCATTTGTTTATGCATGATTTCATTAAAGCACAATGTTGATTGCGAGTTGTTGGATGTATGCTCAGTGATTTGTCTTGTGCACAAAAGGGATATATATTTTTTTTGTGTTTTGATTTTCAAGATTTTACAATTTTTTTGCTTTGTGTTCAGTTTTTTCAGGACTTTATATGATTTTTTTAGGGATTTTTTCAAGACATTATTTGATTTTTAAGAGATTTTTTCAGGACATTTTTCAATTTTTAAGAGATTTTTTCAAGACATTATTTGATTTTTAAGAGATTTTTTCAGGATGTTATTTGATTTTTAAGAGATTTTTTTAGGACATTATTTGATTTTTAAGAGATTTTTCCAAGACATTTTTCAATTTTTAAGAGATTTTTTCAGGACATTTTAAATGCAAAAGTTCCAGTGATTGATCATGACAAGGGGAACGCACCCAATGTGCATCTGAAAGATATACATAGACCGGGACCAAAACATATGTACAAGAAACTGGAGTATGCAAGACAATGATGTTGACCAATAATAGGCCTGGAATAGGACATTGGGTTAAGACGAAGATAGACATGATAAACCGGCCAAGAGAAAGCATAGCTAGAGGTCATGACAGATGACAGAGCAATTATCTCATTACTCATGGTGCCTGATTGCCAGGTTTTCACCATGGTACTTGCCCAAAGCGCCTGTTTGCCAGGTTTTCACTAGAGGGTGAATCATTTTTCTTTACTCTTTTCTTCTTTTTTTTTCACTTTTTTTGTACTTTTTTGCTTTTTCCATTTTTTTGTATTGTTTTGCTTTTTCCATTTTTTTGTATTTTTTTGCTTTTTCATTTTTTTTGTATTTTTTTGCTTTTTCCATTTTTTTGTATTTTTTCAAGATCATATTTGAAGAAGTTTTGATAGAAAATTATGCCTAGTACTTGCGAAGATGCATGTTGTTTATAGGCTCAGACAGAGGTTCACCTTTTGGGGTAGCAAGCTGATATGCCCTCGAGCCATATGCTGCAGTTACTATGAAAGGCCCAACCCAATTAGGTTCAAACTTGCCTTTGACAATGTCAGTAGACTGTGCATTCTTGGGATTTTCCTTTAAAACCAGATCTCCCACTTTGCAGTGTCGCCCTTTGACCTTCTTATTATAAGAGCGACAAAGACGGTTTTGATATGCTTGCAAATGTGTCAGGGCTGTCTGACGTTTCTTATCTAGCATCTCAAGTTGATGCAACCGAGAGACTCTGTGTGTCTCATCATCAATCAGGTGTTGCAAGGAAACACGCAAGGAAGGAATCTCCACTTCCAAGGGTAAAATGGCTTTGGCACCATACACCAAGGAATAAGGTGTTGCGCCAGTAGGTGTGCGCATAGAAGTGCGATAGGCCCATAGTGCTGGATTCAACTGAACATGCCAATCTCAACCAGCGTCATTGACAACCTTTTTCAGGATCTTGAAAATGGTTTTATTTGATGCTCTAGCTTGACCATTCCCCTGTGGATAGTATGGACTGGAGAAATGGTGTTGGATATGAAACTTTGCACAGAGTTCCTTGACATCTTTATTCTTGAAGGGGCGACCATTATCAGTGACTATGGAAAGAGGAACCCCATACTAACATATGATATAATTCAATAGGAATTTTGAAATTTGAACACCAATGATATAGGTCATGGGGATAGCCTCGATCCATTTGGTAAAATACTCTGTAGCTGTAATGATAAACTTGTGTCCATTTGCAGATGTCGGGTGAATTTTGCCAATAAGATCCAATCCCCATTGAGAAAAGGGCCACAGAGATATGACAGAATGAAGCTCTTGGGCTGGTGCATGAATGTAATTTCCATGGATCTAGCACTTGTAGCACTTCTTAACAAAATTATGAACATCCTTTTCCAGAGTGGGCCAATAATACCCAGCACGAATAAACTTTTTTGCTAAGCTCAGACCATTGAAATGGCCCCCACATATACCATCATGAACCTCGTGTAAAGCTGTTTGTGCTTCGTCAGAATCCAAACACCTAAGGAGGGTATGGTCAAAGGAACGATGGTAAAGGGTGTCGGTGATGATGACATATTTGGTTGTCTATCGGATAAAGGCTCGACGTTGGTTAGCAGAAAGGTTAGGTGGTAAGGTTTGGGATTTCAAATATTGATATATGTCATTGTACCACGGGGAGTTGGGAGCAACAAGAACACACATCACATCCACTGTTGGAATGTCAAAAGAAGGAACCAGTAATTGTTCGACTAAAAATTCACATTTGTCCATATTGTGGGGCATATTCAACATGGAAGCAATCGTAGCCATCGCATCTGTCGACTTGTTTTGCATTCTTGGAACTTGATTGAAATGGATAGCTGTGAATTTGGTCTTGAAGAAATCTACCATATGCTTATAGGGAATAAGCTTTTCATCTTTTGTTTCATAGTCATCATTCACTTGTCAGATGACTAATTGAGAATCACCATAGACTTGCAAATGCGTGATGTTCCAGTGGACTGCTACTCGAAGTCCTGTAACTAGTGCTTCATACTCTGCAATGTTATTGGTACAATGAAAAGTTATCCTATAGGACTTGGGAATAGCATCACCTTGAGGGGTGACAAACAAGATGTCGGCTCCAGACCTGAACTTGCTATGGGATCCATCAAAGTATAACTTCCATTCATTAGAAGATGTAAGAGCAAATACTGATTCATCTGGAAAATCTGTCAACATGGGATGATCATCAGAAATAAGAGCCTCTGCAAGTTGATCTGCTATGACTTGTCCTTTTATCGCCTTTCGCTCCATATACTCAATGTCAAATTAACTGAGAATCATGACCCATTTTGCTAGGTGACCCATCAAAGCTGCTCGGCTAAGCAAGTATTTTAAGGGATCAATTTTTGCAACCAACAATGTTTGGTGGCTTAACATATAATGTCGAAGCTTTTGTGTTGCAAATACCACTGCTAAGCATGCCCTTTCAATAGTTGAATAATTTAGCTCATAACCTACCAGTGTCTGGCTGATATAATAAATAGCTCGCTCTTTGCTGTTCTCATCTTGTTGGGCCAGGAGAACTCCTAATGATGTTTTAGTTGCAGAGATATACAATAAAAATGGCTTTCCTTCTATAGGAGGCATCAGGATAGGTGGCGACAACAAATATTATTTGAGAGCTTGAAAGGCTGATTGACATTGCTCAGTCCATTTAAAAGTGACACCTTTATGCAGTAGATGTTGGAATGGGTGACATTTGTCGGCCAACTGAGCTATGAAGCGGCAGATTGACTGGAGCTTTCCTTGCAAACTACATAATTGACGGAGATTAGAAGGAGGAGGCATATCCATTATTGCTTTAACCTTGGCAGGGTTGACCTCAATGCCTCTGTGAGAAACAATGTACCCTAGTAATTTTCCAGCTGTGACACCAAAGACACACTTCTTTGGATTGAGTCTAAGCTTGTATGTCTCCATTCGGTGAAAGATTGGGCCCAGGATAGCTAAATGACTGTCTCTTGTGACAGATTTGCATAACAAGTCATCAACATAATCCTCCATCAAAGTATGCATGAAATCATGAAAAAATTTCATCATCACTCATTGATATGTTGCACCTGCATTTTTAAGACCAAAGGGCATCACATTCCAGCAATAAGTACCCCAAGCACAGGTGAATGTTGTCTTATGTTGATCTTCAGGAGCAATGCGAATTTGGTTATAGCCTGAGAAACCATCCATCAATGAAAGCATCTCATATCCAGCAGTCATGTCCACTATGATGTCAATATTTGGCAATGGAAAATCATCTTTAAGGCATGCTTTATTAAGATCCCTAAAATCTATACAGATTATGATGCCCCCAGTTACTTTGCTAACTGGTACTAAATTTGAAATCCAGTCTGCATAATTGATGGGTTTGATAAAGCCCACATCTAGTAATTTTTTTAGTTCCACCTTGACCAAAAGAGCCACCTGGGGATGCATCTTTCGAAGTTTCTGTTTGATAGGCTTGGCATCGACTTTCAATGGAAAATGATGAAGGACTAATTCTGGATCAAGGCCAGGCATATCTACATAGGACCATGCAAAGCTGGTCTTCTTCTCAAGAAAGAAATTGACAAACTCTATCTTTTCCTGTTTTGATAGAGAAGCAGTAAAATGAATGACCTTAGGGTTGTCAGGTGTACCCAAATTGATTTCCTCAATCATTTCCACCAGCAATGTTGATTTGTCCTGACTGGATAGGGGTATGTCCACTCTTCCACCTTTGGGCACCTCAGAGAGGTTTTCACCCACAGGTTCATCTTTTGTTTTTACTTTTGTATGATCAGAGAGTGCCTTATGGTTTTCACTCAAAGATCTATTCTTTTGATATTTTACTATTTCTTTTCTTTTTTCATTTTGATGACTAGAAGAGGGAGTTGACTCCCCAAAATATGCTGTGGAATACAAATCGATAGCAAATCCTGCCTTATGATTACCTTGTGGCATGCCTTCCAGTAGTCCAAGGAATTTTGCAATTACTTCATCATTTTGAAAATAGTCCAATGTGAGTGGTTCTTGTTGGTCATGTTGGATAAGCTGGGGATAGACAAGGGGCATGTCATCATTAGTTTTTTAGGAGAGAAAGGGCTGATATGGTAAAGATGTTAACATCTGTGGTGTCACTATCCAAACTACTTGTATTTGATTTGAAGCTTGGATCCCAGAATGACTCTATCCAAGCACAAGGACATGTTTTAGGAAGAGGAGTTATTTCATGTTTGTCTTCCATAGGCAAATTATCAGGGTCAATGAAAATATTGTCGAGGGCATAGGAGCTAGAAGGAAAAGAACTCCACTCCCATTCATTGGAATCAGTTTCAGGTCGGGTATCCTCAGGTGTTATTTCATCATCAGAGTCATGCCCTTTTCTACATGTGGGCACTTTAGAAGATGAGGGTCCAATTTGTAATGGTACAAAACCTAACCCTAAAGTTGGAGGTCACCTCTTGGGTATAACAAGTGCTAGCCTTCCATTGTTGTTTAGGCTTAAGCCACTGCAGGCATCGTATCCTTTCTTTTGCAACATAGTAAACCCTTTGCCATATTGTTCCATTGGCAATCTGACAGGTGGGGTCTCAATTGGATCTTTGTAAAGCCAATCTATGACATCATCATCCAAAGTTTCTTTGTCAAGTTCACCCCATCTTGTAAATGTAGTGGGAGGCTGATATTGAATAATGACCTTGGGTTCCTTTTGCAATAAATGCGGTTTGCCATATGATTTTGGAGATATTGGTAAATTCCTGATGAGGAATGTTTGATCCATTGAATATTGTCCACATCCTTGGTCTTGTATCTTCAATTTTCCTTTGACAGCATCTAACAATTCATTAGGATCCACATAACTATGTGAATTGGCCTCTCTATTGACTGGACTTGCTGTTGAGGGGTATCCTTTAGAGTAGCACAAAATTGAAATGGATTAGGATCTCTTGGAATTGTTATCTCAGTTCCATTGTAAGGATATTTTAAACATTGATGATAAGTGGATGGAACTACTTTCATTGCATGGATCCATGGACAGCCAAGGATCATATTGTAAGGGAGATCAAGGTCCAAGACCTGCAAGAAAGTGTTTTCTGTCACTGGACCGACTCTGATAGGCAATGTAATTATCCCTTTGGATGGGTGCTCGGCATCATCATATGCTTTTATTGTTATTCTTCTAGAAGCATCAATATCATTTTCTATATATCCAAGGCCAATGACCACTCTCAAGGTGCAAATATTAAGACCTGCTCCGCCATCTATCAAGACTCATCGGATTTTGCAATTATGTTCAAAGACTTCAAGGTGCAAAGGATCATTATGAGGGAGCTTATCAGGTGAGATATCATTATCAGAAAATGCAACATTTTGGGAAACAGCTAGATGTCCAATTCGGGCTTGAAACTGGTCAACATCAATATCTATCGGGATAGTGGACTCAATTCAAACTCTATCCAGGACTGCACGATGCATGGGAGACATTTTCAATAACTCAAGGATTGATATTTGTGTAGGTGTCTTTCCTAGATGATCCAAGAGATTATACTGGCTTGTAGGAGTCGGTTTGGAAGGAGCTGCAGGAGCTCCTTTCAGGACTATTATAGATCGACGAGTGGTAACTGCGCAAGAGGGATCTTGTCCCTTTATTCTTAGGGTGGAAACATACTCATTTTATGCTCTGAAACAATTGATGACATTGTTATAACTAGTATTCGCATAATTTGTTGTTTGGGTAGAGTTGGAAGAGGATGCTTTACCCTTGTCATGATCAAGCAAAGGAGTTTTGAAAATAGTATGATCAGTATTAGAGGTCGCATGGGGTGGATCTACCTCAATTACTCCTTGCTCTAATAAATCTTGAATCATATGTTTCAATTGAAAACATGACGTGGTTTTATGTCCTTTGGACCGATGATACTCATAGTATGCATTATCATTCCACCAATGCGGTTTTACCACTGGTTCTACCTTGATATCGGGTAGCTTAATAAATTTTGCTTGTATTAATTGCTTCATTACCGACTCAATAGGCTCTCCCAATGGTGTAAATTGTCGAGGAGGCCCATCCCTTGATCGAAAAGGTTTGCGCTGCTAGCTTTGGAGTTGGCCTTGTTGTTGATTATATTGTTGAGTATGTTGTTATTGAGTAACATTGCTCATTGGTGCTTGATTTTGTTCCATAGTTGACATATTAGGAACACTCAACTTCTTGATCGTGAATGGGGGTTGATTTGCATTCACCACTCTTGCATCAACAACTCCATCATTAGTGACATTCTTGTTCTTATACCAAAATCTATTTCTGTCCCCTGAATAATTTGTGTTGTCACTGTCTTTATTCAGCTTGATAATTCCTTTAGCTACAAGAGCCATTTCAATGCTCATTCCTTTCTTAATGAGTTTCTCAATAGTACTGGGACTTTTTAGTTTTAGTTCATACATCATTTCTGGGATCAAATTTGGATAAATAGATTCACTTGTTGTTCTTCAGGTATATCTAGGGAAGAATGACTATACAAGCTTCGCCATCTTTGCAAGAAAGTCACCAATGGTTCACCTTGCTTTTGCTTGGTGTTGCATAAATCTGACATGGTCACGTCACTGTTGATGTTGAACATGAAATGAGATAAAAACTTTTGAGCTAATTCCAACCAAGTCTTTATATTTCCTAGCAGATGTGAATACCAATCCATGGCTTGTCCCGTGAGACTTCGTGCAAATAAGCGCATTAAATATGTGTCCTCATAACTTACTTTAGTACATGCCGCGAAAAATGCTCGAATGTGATCTTTTGGATTGCCATTCCCTTTATATTTCTCAAAATTAGGTGCCTCAAAATGCTTAGGGAATGGGGGCATGTATACACTCTTGTAAAACGGATTAGGACATAAATCTTGATCTGTATACAACTTCTTTGTCCCTTTAGTTTCTAATGCGTCAACTTTTCATTGCAACTTCTCAAGTTGTTGCGCAGTTGTATCAGATTTTGGAGGTCCATCATTAATCTCGGTGGGTACTCTTTGTCGATACATCGTATTTCCGATCGGTTGTTGATACTCTAAAATGGCCATTTTTGGTGTCTCTGGCATATAATGTTCTTGGTACATCTCTTGTTGTTGTAGTTGTGCTATTCCTTGATATCGACCTTGTTGTTGTGCTTCTTGTAGCCTAGGTTGATATTGCACAGGTTCCAATTGCGGTTGTGAAGTAGGATAGATTGTTTGCCTTGGCACATATTGAGGTACATGTTGTTGATGCTGATGAATCAGAATTTGTTGACTTTGTGCTAATTGTTGTCACAGTGTGTATCTCATCATTTGTAAAAAACTTTGTTTAGGTGGTTTTTGTTGCTTCTCCTTAAGATGGGGTATAGCACTTGCATTAACTTGCTGTGTTGTTTGTCCAATCCATTGTGATGGTTGCAAGTTTGCATTAACTTGTAATGGTGCCGAAGGCACTGCAATTTGTTGTCGAATGCGAAATTGTTGTTGTTGTACATTGCTTGTTTGCACATTCTAATGCACTTTTTGTGTATTACCCAATTGTTGCAACAATTGTTGTTGGTGCAAACCACTATCCGTAGCTCTTTGTGTTGCCATTATCAAAGGATTTGTTGCAATAGTGTTTGGCAAATATATTGAACTTAACGGGACATAAGAACTGTGTTGCATTGTGGAATTGTTTTGGACATTGGTGATATCAGGCATTCCAGTTGTGAAGCTCTCTTGCATTTTAGATTTTGATCCTACTTTATGCATATAAGGAACTACTTCTTGTTGAGGGATAGTTGTCAATATTTGTGTGGTCTTTATTTGATCTTGTGTTACAGGTGTTGTGTTGAATAATGAATTATTTATTGTCTCAAATGGTGACTTTTGAGGAATAGTCACTGTCAATGCCTTTGAAGCACGTTTACTCATAAAGGTAGGTTGAGTTGCTTGTTGTGCATTTTCTTCATTTGGATGCAGAGAGAAACTTAACAACTCACCACCTTGTTGTTCTTGCACATTGATTTTCTCACTTGAAGAGGTCACATTACTCATCATGTTAAGATACTTTTGTGGAAACATCTTAAAGACCTTGTTCAAGAACTTATCATCTTTTTTGTTATCTTTGGATCTTGAAGGAACATGTCAACATCATCAGAAGCATTGGAATCTGATGAAGAATCTAGTTGGACATTTGGATTCATTTCTTGGTGAATGCCTTGATCTAAACCAAATCCTTGTGAGAGGGTTTGTTCTTCATACAATGTTTGTATTTCATGTTGCAAGTTTGGTTGATTCCAATTAAAAGGTGCATTTCCTCTTGGAGTTGGTGGAACACTCCCATGTCCTGGTTTCATAGGTACAAACACTGGTTCATATAATGGAGGTGGTCCAAGTTGAACCATTCCATATGGTGGTAGTGATGTGTTTGATGAACCTTCAATTTGTACTGTTTGACTGGTTTGAAATTATGAATTTGATATGTTGTCAATGGGTTGATACGTTGGTTCACCCATCTTTTTAGATTGTGATCTTGTTTCAACAGGCATGTCACTATGCAATGTTTTTGGGATTTTTGATTTTAAAAAGATGATGTATGATATGCAACTAAATGCAAACTAAAATAGACAAAAATGCAATCTATGGCAAGAATGCAACCTATGTTTTTGGTTGCTTTTCAAGATTTTGACAAACTTTTTGGAATGCAAATCTAAGAAAGAGACCCTTAGGAAATTGAAATGATGTCTAGACCTCAAGGGACAAAAGGACCAAGTGACAAAAGGACAAATGACAATGTCTCCCCTATATGCTTGGATACTAAGTTAGGTTTGACCAAATGGCAATGATGACAAAAAGACAAAAGGTTGATAAGGTCTAAACTTCTTAACAATGACTTAGGGTTTATCAAAGATTTTGATTACTCAAGTATGACAAAACCTAGTTTTTGAGACTATATGTGAAGGGACAATCAATATGCAAGTGACCCCAATATGATATGATAATGACCCAAGCTTAATGAAGAGACCTAGGGTATGCAATGTATGACAATGGTATGACTTTAATGCAAGAGGACATATGCAAATGGATGACCCTTATTGATATGCAAAGGAGTATGACTT
Source organism: Cryptomeria japonica (assembly GCF_030272615.1). Taxonomy (NCBI): domain Eukaryota; kingdom Viridiplantae; phylum Streptophyta; class Pinopsida; order Cupressales; family Cupressaceae; genus Cryptomeria; species Cryptomeria japonica. Next base: position 259,536,952 of record NC_081414.1, on the reverse strand, counting down.
AGGTGAAACCTAACCTTGGTTCTTGACAATGAACTTTGCAAAATGCAACCTAGGATGAACCTAAATGTAAGTGACATGAATGTTAAGATAAGATTTTGAACAATGTTTGACAACCATGTTTGAAAGTGTTTTGAAGTTTGTTGGATGGAATGCTCTTATGTTTAACCTTGTTTTGAATCAATTTGTCTTGCTTTTGAAATGAGATGCAATTCAACTTTTGACAAGTAAAGAAGACAAGATATTTCAACTGAGACTCAAGACAATCATGCTCATTCCCACATTTCTTATGGTAGGCAAGGACATTAGGTACTTGAGAGGTAGACTCATTATGGGATTCAAGGAGAATACATAGATGCTTGACCCCACGGGCTCCCCTCCATGACACTCACTTCTCAGGGCAGCCAAGCATCAGTCCCCATGGAAATCTCCCCATGGCAGACTAAGTATCTCTTCCAAGTATCCAAACTTGTCCTTCTCAAGCAACTAGAAGGGTTTTTGACCTCTAAAAACAAGGTGTTTAGTCAGGATTTCTGTTAAGCGTTACTCCTTGATGTCATGCAAGCGTGATTGAGACATTAAGCCCATTAAGATACAAAACAAATGTAATCGCACAAGCATGATTTAGACTATGAGGCCCTACTTAGATGTTGATATGAGAAAGAGTTCAAGGGTCATCACTTCCCAAGTAACTGCAATTCCCACGTAACCCTTCCTTCAAAGCTTTCGCTCATCAGGTATTTTTTATAGTGAGTTAGAATGCCAAGGTATTCTAGCCGTACTCACTTTGGGTCATTCCCTTCTCATGATTATCATTTGCTTGCAAAAGCAAATGGTCGGGAAGGTAGGCCCTCTAAAGGTGACACACAATCAAAGACATGAGCATGGTATTGAAGATCTGGATTTCTGATCACCCTAAGAAGGATGAGAGCATACTCTCCTACTCCAATGTCACACTCAACAATCAAAGCAAAAACATGTTCATTCCAACCTATTTAGAAATCATACTAGGTGCCTATAACATTAATAGCAAACACCAAGTTTAGTTGTTTCTCCAAGGCAACCTGCAAAATTAGAAGTTTGAGGTGTTTATTCTTTGACTATTGATTCTGCATAAAACATGTTAGTAGTTTCATTTGTTGTCTTTTCCATGCATATGCCAAGATGCTACATAGATAATTAGTACCAAAAACCAAAAAGCAGAAAACAAAATGCAAAAACAAACAATTTTCAAGTAAAACACTGCATTTTCACCTCTGTTTCTGGACTTTACACAGGTGCAAAACTCATGACATAGGCGCAGAACTCATAACACAAGTGCAAAATGTCTCTAACACAAGCGCAGAATGCTTAACACAGGCGTAAGTTGTCTTACACAGGCACATAAGTCCCTAGAAAAACCTGCACTGCCCTATTTTTGGGTTTTTTGACCTGCAAATCAACTCAAAAGCACTCAAAAACACAGTAAAGGGGTTAGATGGTTAGTGTTCACATCAGGTTCACTAGTTAATGTAGCATAGGAATTTGGAAATCATCACAAACAATATCAAAATACTAATCTAGCCCAATCACGAAAGCTTAAATGTGATGATCTATCCTAACACACTCAATAAAGACATGAAAAGTAAAACATTCAAAACTAAAAACAAAGAAAACCAAATGTAGATCTGAATGCTCCTTCATGCGGCTCCATTGTTCTTCTTTCCTCTCCAAATAGCCTTTGTTTGTGGATCTCACCTTCAAGTGCATACACATGAGATGAAAGAAAATAGACAAGATGATGGCACAAGAGTACTCGAAATGTGATTGTTTTGACAAAGTAATTATAAATTCAATAATCTGATTAGGGATTAGATTGAAGAAATTCATCCAATTTATAGACAAATTGGAGAGATGGATCAAATTAGCATGATTCAATTCAAATGAAAATTGCAAATCAATTATGTCAATTATGACAAATTATGACAAATTATGCACTTTCTATGCAAAATTTGATTGATTGATAATTTATGACAATTTATGACAAATTTCTATGTCAAGAATTGATTGATTGTCAATTATGACAAATTATGACAAATTTCTATGTCATTCCCATGAAATTAGGAGAAAAATAGGAGAGAAATGAAATTAGGAATTAGGAAAATTAGAAAAATAGAAAATTGATGAAAATTAGGAAATTAAGTGTATTAATTAATAATTTTTCATTTATTAATTAATTCACAAAGAAAGGAATTATTAGCCAATTAAATGAACATTTAATTGTGATGTGAAGACTTAGGATAAATAAATAATTTATTATTCCTAGAGAGAGAAATGACAAACAAGGTTAAATGATTAAATCATGAAACCCTAGAAGATGAATTAGCAATGCAAAGATGACAATTAGGTCTTGATGAAAGATAATTGATGTTGATTCGATTATGATCATGATTCTGACTGACAAAGGACCAATGCTGATAAATGATTTGATTGATAAATGCGCCAATTGACGAGGAACATGACTAATTGATCCAAATTGACATACTTGAGACAAACAACGATCGATGACAAATCGATCGCAAAATGACAAATTGACAAGAGGACAAGAATCGATGACAAAATAGATTGCAAAATGACAAGATTGAAAATGACAATGATCAATGACAAATTGATCGCAAAATGACAAGATCGAACATAACAACGATCGATGACAAATTGATCGCCAAATGATAAGATTGATCAGAGGACAAAACCCTAATTAGGATTGATGATGTCCAAAATAATGACAAATGAGTACGCACATTGATGTGACAAGATAAAATCGATCAAAATCATGACTGGATAATGTTGTCGACAAGACCAAATTAGAGAGCGAGACGAATGAAGAATGCAGAAGAAGGACTCAATGTTCACAAATGATAAAGACCAAGTGCGTGACATAGGAGAAATGTTAATGCAACGCAAAAACCTAAGATGAGGCAATGCGCAAATGTTAAAGTATGGCTCCGCAAGCGTTGACCATTTTTAGGTGTCTACAGATACCAGTACACAATAAAACTTAAGAATGAAAAAAATAATCAACACAATGTAACCATACCACATAATACCATGATTTGTATGTGGAAAACCCAAAAAGGGAAAAACCACGGTGGGAAGCCTACCCACAATCAAATGATACTTCTATAGAAAGTATGTGATATAATGAGGGTCCTTCACATGCAGGAAGGCACACTGCCTAGAGCGTACTGCTCATTAAAAAAGAGTCTCACTGACTACAGAGAGGTTGTAACCACCTCAAGATAAATGGACAATAATCCAGAATAATGAAATACCAAAGATAGCATCTACCATGCCTGATTACTATCTCGGTTAAGCTCAATACCAGAGACCTTTGACCTCTTCCTTAATCCCAATTTGATCACCTATGATCAACCAAATCTCCTTCACATATTATATTACTTTCCATGACCACAATGCATTTATTTTATTCCCATATATATAATCTACAATGAGATGTTACATCAATTTATACCAACCCTAAGGCCTAAACAAATTAAGTCGGCCACCTAGAAGATATTACAATTGATGAATACTAAGAGGGGGGGTCAATTATCATACCCAAAAACTTTACCAAACACTTAAGCAAATTTACGGTAGATGGGTATAGCCTTTTAAACAATAAAGCAGTTAATACAGAAAAAAGCCAAATAGAAAATAAAGCATTTGCCCATAATAACACAGTCACCATAACATAAGATATTTTGATGTGGAAACCCAAATGGGAAAACCCACAGTGAGTAAAACTCACAAGTCTACTATCTGCAGAATAGCAACCAAATTGGTTAAGGTCAGATCGATTAAGGCCTTACAATGTTCTTCACCAGAATAGATCCTATTAGGAATCCAAATCTTTGTTAGGAGATAAGTCCTATTAAAGACTACCCTGTTAAAGGATTTCAGATCTATGACTGTGAACCACCTTGTTCGAGGATTTTGAATAGGCTTAACTAATCCTACCCAATTAAGTGTTTCTGACTTGTCAAAAAGATTAGTAATCAACAAGTAAGTGATCTAGAAAGTAGCACAAAATGCTTAGTTAGATCCTTGATAGCTCTTTGTTAATGCATTGTAGCATTACTTTAGTCTTCTATTCAATCTCTATTGTAAGATACCTTTTCTGCAAAGACCTAATCTTCTTGCGCAACACTTCACACCCATACATACATACAAAACCCTAGATACGATGTCCTTATATAGAATTTGATTTCATGTCGGTCCAATGAGATTAGATTGCAATTTCCTAGGTACAGTGCATCTAGACACAATTTGTAACATGACACAAAATCACCACATCGACATTGGTGGATGATAACTCATCACACTTTACAAGCTTGCCAATTAACAAAAAATAGTATACTGATTACCGGTTTATAAACAAAGACTGGTAAACTAGAACATGGTGTTCTGATCTTTATAAAAGATTGGCTTTTGCTTGGGGTCCTCGTACGGGTTGAAGTCCTTGTACCGCTTGAGGTCCTCAGTCATTCTTTGATCGATAAGCTCCTTCTACAAACATTGATAGCCTTCAACAAACAAAGACTATGCATACAATGGCATTCAATACTGATTTGAGCAATACATCACATAGTACCGGTTGAGAATAACTCAAACAAAAAATAAGTGTGTGTCCATCAATGACAATCGCAACTAAACATCATCAAAATACCAACAACAATAAGATCATTACATACATCCATATTACAATGATATGCCATGTCGGCTTAAGACCAAAACAACAATAACCAATCCATAAATCATCCCGATAACATGTAGAGAACATGTTAACATGATACCGGTTGATAACCTAGATAGGTACCAGACCTAATTTGGGTCCACCACGCCAAAGAAATGTCTTCAATTAGTTTGAGGCATGATCAAATAACATCTTCAGCATCTTGAAATCCATCTAGAAGGCACACCAACATGACTTATGCATAATGTCAATATTTCTCAGTGAAAGCTTTGTCGGTTAAACCTTAAACTCATGCCAGTAAGGGTTTACAAGAGTGTATGATAGCATTTGATTACCATGTCAATACCAACTAACCAAAACATGCTCCATAAGCATGTAACGCATAAAATCAATCATACTCCATTTATCCAAACATGTCAGAAGTGTCCAATAGATAGTCCCTTCTGTCGGTAACACTAGATCTTCTACTGATAACCAAAACCTGTCTACAGGTAACAAAAACCCGTCTGTCGGTAACCAACCATAACAACTAGTGTTGACATCAATGAAAAAACATCAATGCAACACATAATCAATTCATCCATAATGCCAACAATCTCCTCCTTTGGCATTGATGGTAACACTAGATGTGAAAAACATCTAAGTACCAAGAAATGCGAAACAAGGCTCCCCCTATGGAAGATAACCAACAATCTCCTAAATATCAATAAATCTCCCCCTATGAATGATATCTATGAATTTATTTTTCACATCACTATTTCTTCCCCTTTGACATCAATGCCAGGAATCTGACAAAAATATCAAAGCAAGAATATAAACCTCTAAATCTCAAAGTTGACTACTCCCCCTAAGTAGTAGCACCACTCATCAGTGCCAGAATGATTAATATCTTTGATAATGCATGCCAGACTAATAAAAAACTGCATCAATCAAGTCTCTGCCGGAGAGGTAGAACCCCGTAACCTGTCTCTCAAATACTCAAATGATTCCTTAGACAATGGTTTAGTGAATATATCTACAATTTTCTCTTTAGTGTTCACATAAACCAATTTGACTTCCTTTCCTTCTATCTTGTCCTTCTGAAAGTTATACTTTATTGATATATGCTTAGTCTTAGAGTGAAATATTTAATTATTAGACATGTCAATAGCTGCAGAGTTATCACAGTAGATAACTACCAGTTCACTACAATTTACCTTGATATCCTTCAATTTTTGCTTCATCCACAAGACTTGAGTGCAATTAGTTGCCACTGCAACACACTCAGCTTCTACAGTAGATAAAGAAATGCATGACTATTTTCTATTGATACATGAAACCAATTTCTTTCCAAGAAAGAAAGATCCACCATAAGTGCTCTTCCTGTCATCACTATCTCCTACCCAATCTGAATCAGTATATGCACATAAAGTGAAATCATCATCTCTAGAATACCATAAGTCATATTCTGTTGTTCCTTGCAAATACCAAAATATCTTCTTTACTACACATTCATTATTTTCTTTAGGATTACTCTGATATCTTGAAACAATACTTATTGCATTCATAATATCCTGTCTAGTCTAAGTTAGAGATTACAAACCACCAATCATAGACTTATACCTTGTTGGATTTACTGGTGTAGATGTATCTTTGATAGATAATTTCTCACTTGTCACCATAGGAGTACTTACCGGTTTGGAATTATCCATACCAAACTTCTTCAACAATTCCCACAAATACCTAGTTTGATAGACAAAAATGCCTTTGTCATTTTGAGTAATCTGCAAACCTAAGATATTTCATCTCACCAATCATGGACATTTCAAATTCATTCTTCATATTATTAGAAAATTCCATGCACAATTTATCTTCTCCTCCAAAAATGATATCATCAACAAATACTTCAATAATTAGAATATCATCATCAGTGATCTTATAATACAAATTACTATTAGCACTTCCTTTAGTAAAACCAAGCTTCAAAATATATTTATCCACCCTTGCATACCAAGCTCTAGGAGCTTGTTTCAATCCATATAAGGCTTTCCTCAATTTGCAAACCATATCTTTATCATCTGTCAGTGAAAATTCATCAGGATTCTCAATGTATACTTCTTCCTCAAGTTCGCCATTCAAAAATGCACATTTAACATCCATTTGATAGACCTTATAGTTTTTATAAGCTGCATAGGCAAGAAATAGTCTAACAACTTCAATTCTAGCTACAGGTGCAAATGTCTCACCATAATCAATTCCTCCCATTTGAGAATATCCTTTACAAACCAATCTATCCTTGTTTCTTACAACTTCACCATACTCATTTAGTTTATTCCTAAAAACTCATTTAGTTCCAATAACATTCTTATTTTTAGGCCAGGGAACTAAAGTCCAAGTCTCATTCTTTTCTATCTGATCTAATTCATCTTCCATATCCTTTAACCAATTTTTATCTTTGCAAGCTTCAATAACAGATGCCAGTTCAATTTGAGAAATAAGACATACATCTTCATCTACCATTCTTCTTCTTATCATAACTCTCATGTTCCTATCTCCAATGATTTGATCTTCAGAATGATTTAATCTTACATACCTTGGTGTATTCTGAACTTTAGGTTCATTACTCTGATCATTAGTCACAATTGAAATTTTTGATTGTACTGGTGTAATCGTCTCAGTTTCCTATACTAGTTGAGGCATTGCCAATTCAGTTATGATCATTTCCACTGTTGGTTCCCTATCATATGATATAGATTGATTTTTATAATGCTCATCCAATTTCACATTAGCACTCTCCACAATTTTTTGCAATCTTTTTTTATAACATCTATATGCTTTTCTTTGAATTGAATAACCAAGTAATATCCCTTCATCACATCTAGGATCAAACTTCCTAATTGAATCATCCCTTTTGATATAACATTTACTTCCAAAAATTCTGAAATATTTAGCAGTAGGTGTATGTCCAAACCATAATTCATAAGGGGTGTTACCGATTTCACCTTTGATGTGAACTTTGTTGAATGTGTAAACTGCTATACTCACTGCTTCTCTCTAGTAGATGTGAGGCAATTTGGCTTCCATCATCATAGATCTTGCTACATCTAGAATGGTCACATTCTTTCTTTCCACTACTCCATTCTGCTAAGGAGTCCAAGGTGCATATAATAGTCTCCTAATTCCATTTGTCTCACAATAACTATTAAATTCATGAGAAGTGAACTCACTGCCTTGATCTGATCTTAGACATTTGATTTTCAATTTAGTTTCTATTTCAACCTTTGCTTTAAAGATCTTGAACTTCTCAAAGGCTTCAGACTTCTCCCTTAGGAAAGTCACCCACATCATTCTAGAATAATCATCAATTATCAACATCAATTACCTATCACCTTGAAAGCTTCTAGTCCTTGCTAGACCACCTAAGTCAGTGTGAATAAAATCAAGAACATCATTAGATTTATCATGTATTCTCTTAAAACAAGTTCTAACTTTCTTTCCCAATTGACATTCCTTACATTCTAGATTATGAGGCTTCATAATCTTTGGTATATCTCTAACTACCTTTGTTGAACTGATCTTAACAATACAATCAAAATTAACATGACACAACCTTTTATGCCATAACTAACTCTCATCAATATGAGCAATCAAACATGTCTTATAACTAGTATTCAAGTGAAAGATATTACCTCCAGTCTGAGTACTGATTGCAATCTCCAAACCAGTTTTGTTAATGATTTTGCATTTTCTATCTTTAAACTGAAGTTGGAAACCCTTGTCCACCAATTGACCAACACTCAAAAGATTATGTTGTAAACCTTCTATATAATAGACATTATCAGTATTACACTTACCATCCAGAGAAATAATAACTCTACCTTTGATCATACATGCTTTGTCATCTCCAAATCTGACTTGACCGCCATTGTATTCTTGCAGGGAATTTTTTTTCTTTTATCTCCAGTCATATGATGTGATCATCCACTATCAGTTACCCATTCATCATTTTCTTCAACTTTTTCTGTGAGGGCCTTTTCTTCATTCATAATATCTGGTTCTGTTTCATCTTCCTTTAAAGCATAGAACACCCATTCATTTCCATTTTCGGATCCACTAGCAGAATCTATCGTCGATTCATCCTCAGAGTCATCACTTACTCCTTCCTCATTTCCTATGTAGCACTATTTTATTTTCTTGAATCTATATCTGTTATGATTAGGCTTAAATGTTTTCTTAACTCTTTCTTAAAATCTTGCATTCCTTTTAGGACATCTAGATGCAAAATGACCAATCTTAATACATGCAAAACATTTAAATGGTACTTTTCCTTCATACTTACTTCCTCATGGTCCTTTAGGTACTCTTATAGAAAATAAGGCTTCAAGTTGCTCAAATTATTCATCTTCTTTCCTCATGTCTTTGAATTCTTTTGCATATAAGTATTTCCAATCACTTTTGTCAGTAGATTATGATGCATGAAAAGAAGGTTCAGACTTTGCAACTCCAGAAGATCCAAATTCTTCAAGCTCAAAAGAAGATAATTTTCCAATCAGAATGTCTCTATTAACTAAAGTGTTTGCCATTGTTCTTAGCTCATTAATTGTAGTTTCCTTCATCTTGTAAGCTAGTGGAAGGGCTCTCAAGACTTTGGAAACTATTTCATCTTCACTTAGAGATCCTCCACAACATTGAATTTCCATAACAATCTCATTTACTCTTTCCATAAACATAACAATTCTTTCATTATCTTCCATCTTCAAGTTTTCATATCTTACCCAATAACCATCAAGTTTAGCAATTTTAATAGTAGGATCACCTTCATTCAGAGTTTACAATTTATCCCACATAACCTTTGTCGATGATTTATCAGTCAATCCCATAATTTATTGATCAGTAAGTGCACACAAGAGGGCTTCTCTAGCTCTGCAATCATTTTCAATATTCTTGTCCAGGTCTGTAGGAGTAGGATTGCCAGATGCCAGATCATAAGGTGTGTATCCTTTCTTAGTGATCTCCCAAATATTCTTTCCAAGATAGCTAAGATGAGTCTCCATTTGAATTTTCCATATCCCATAATTTGTTCCATCAAGCTTAGGGATTTCTCTTCTGAAAATAGTTGCCGATGGATTTGAAGTGTTAGCTACCATAGGATCTACCTCAAGTGGTTAAGCTTCTACAAAAGAGGACCAATGCTTAGATAACAATTGTTATGATAACTAGTGAACAACAAAGAGGGGGGGCTGAATTAGTTGGTAACAAATTATATCAATTAATCCACTTAATAGCCTTTAATCGAATCACAAAAACATTAAGTACCAGAATAGCATAACTAGATACCGGTAAGCAATAAAACTTAAGAATGAAATAAATAATCAACATAATGCAACCATACCACATAAACACCATGATTTGTACATGGAAAACCCAGAAAGGGAAAAACCACGGTGGGAAGCCTACCCACAGTCAGATGATACTTTTGCAGAAAGCATGTGATATAATGAGGGGCCTACACATGTAGGAAGGCACACTGCCTAGAGCATACTGCTCATTACAAAAGAGTCTCACTGATTACAAAGAGGTTATAGAAACCTCAAGATAAATGGACAAAAATATAGAATAATGAACTACTAGAGATAGCATCTACCATGCCTGATTACAATCTTTGTTAAGCTCAATATCGGAGGCATGTGACCTCTTCCTTAATCCCAATTCGATCACCTATGATTGACCAAATCTCCTTCACATATGATATTATATTCCACAAACATGATGCATTTATTTCATTCCCATTGATGCAAAGCCCTCCTTGTGACTTGTCAAACACCTCAAAATGTATGACACTGACCCCTCAAAACAAGAATGGGATCTTATCAAGGGAAGCCTCTACAACATTAGTTCAACCTTCTCACCATCTTCAAGACTCATGCCTACTCAATCAGGGGTATCTTACTACAACACATTCCATGATATGTCCAAGGGTTACAGACCATTTGCATACCAGTTTTGGGTCATACAAGAGTTCCCAAGGTTAGACAAAGAGCCATTTGTAAGCATTCATGCCCATTCCTTAAGAAACTCACCCAATTAGGCCTAGTTGCTTGTAGCCCTATTTAGCAGGTAAAGTGACCTTAGGTTCAAACTTTCCCAAACACCTTGGAAAACAAATTATGGATTCAAACACTCTTTTTGAACTTACACAAATCCCCAAAAGGAAGGGTCAGAGTCTGGAAAATAAAGGTCTTTGCCAACAGGAAGTTGATTGTCCTAAAAGGCTAATTAGGCCTCTTTTGTGAAGCAACTATACTCAGATGGATGAACCAGCCAATTAAAATACCATGGGCATGTAGGGAACCATAAACCATAAGGGATTCCAGGTTACATGCCTGGAATCATCACCAGGAATCATCGCCATTTGCACACAAGGTAATTTTGTTGTTCAAGGTCTAAGTAGCCACATAGAGATGTCTACCTAGGGTCACTCCAAACACTCCTCTCCCTAGATCCTCCTACAAAACACTCTTGTAATCATAGAATAAACTAACCATACTTGCCTTTCACCAAATCCCATGGGTCTCATATTGATAAAGTGCAAGATATGGCCATGGAGGAGGAAAAACCCAAGGTAAACCTTGGTTTTCTGGGCACCTATAGTAAGAGTTGAATATCAAAAGAAACACACACAAATAGAAATTCAAATCAAAGACAAAGAAAATTTAACTCTCCTCTCCAGCCAATTCACATCATTGGGAATGGATCCCAATCCGTACAGTACCGTACCACAGACCAAAACTCTAGAATTGCAGGGAAAAATCAAAATTCTATTAGTTTGATGGCACCAAAACTCTTCTCTGCACAATCACTCCTTGGGAATTGGATCCACAAGGTGTATAACCTACTCCACAACTTCTTTCAACCAAAAATCAAGAGGTTAGAGCCATTGGAGGAGTTTCAAATTAACAAAATGCAAAAAGTGCATTAAAGTTGCTCATGACTACTTTTGCAAAAGTTGTCAAAATGTCATCTTTCACCTCCTAAAACATCTTAAAACACTAAAACCAACACATTTGTTCCCCTATTGTCCAAAAGTCCTAATTGGCTCATAGAAATGCCAAAAATAGGAGTTTGGCTCACAAGATGGGGTTCATTATTACAAACACATAATGTATGATTGAAAACCTATGTAAAAAATTCTAAAGACATATTTAATGCCTTAGTATCCCTCCTTAGAGTCTGACTTATCATCTTGAAGGGTTTTATAGGGTTCTCCTACACCATACTCCCTGGAAGAAGAAATCTCAAGTCCACTTGAGATGAGAGTCTGCAAGTTTGCACCATGATCTTTGATCTGTTGCTATGGCATCTAGAATGCTTCAAAATCATGTTGTCCTTTCCAAGCCACCAAATACTCCATGTAAACTTTTCTCCTGGTTCACTTTGTAACCTTAGTGTCTAGAACCTTATGCACCTTTGGTGGTTCATGTTTGGGAATGTCATCATCAGCAATATCCTAAATTGTGTCTTCCCCTACACTAACACTTCACTTATAAAGAGTTAAGTCACGAACATTAAAAATAGGTGACAAACCAAGATCAGATGGTAGTTGAAGTTCATAGGCATTTGGACCACATTTCTTCAAAATTTGGCAGGGTCCAATCTTTCTTTGCATCAACTTTGTGTATCTTCATTTTGGAAGTCTTTCCTTCTTCAAGTGAACCCACACCAAGTGTCCCACATCAAACTAAACATCTCTCTTCTTTTTGTCAGCATGAGTTTTATATCTCTCTGCAAATTGTTGAAGATGAGTCTTAACTTGGTCATAGATTTCTTTTATGGTAGTAGCAAAGGTTTCTACATCTGCACTAATGGCTTCTCCTTGAGGTATCTCTCTCAACTCCATCACACCCCTTGGGTGGGTGCCATATATAATCTGGAAAGGTGACTTACCGGTACTCCTATTCACTGTATCATTGTAGGAGAATTCTGCTTGAGACAATATATTATCCCACCTTTCTCCGTACTGTCTAGTCAAACACCTTAGCAGACTCCCTCATGACCTATTTAAAAATTCAATTTGGCCATCTGTTTGGGGATGGTAGGCTGAGGAGAAGGATAAATTTGTCCCAAGCTTCTTCCAAAGGGTCCTCTAGAAGTGACCAATAAATTTTACATCCCTATCAGAGACTATAGTCAAAGGCAAACCATGTATCTGGACAATCTCCTTAAAGAACAAGTCTGCTACATAAGAAGCATCACAAGTGGTTTTGCATGGAAGGAAATGTGCCATCTTAATAAACCTATCCACCACTACAAAAACACTATCATATCCTTTCCTTGTCCTAGGTAATCCTAAAACAAAATCCATACTTATGCTTTCCCATGGTATTGAAGGTATGGGTAAAGGCTGGTATAAGCCTGTATTGGTGGACTTTCCTTTTGCCTTTTGGCATATCACACATGTTTCCACAAATCTCCTAACATCTGCCTATAGTTTGGGCCAAAAATAGTGTCTTTTTACCATATCTAGTGTCTTTTCAGGACCAAAATGGCCTGCCATTGCTCCACAATGTTTCTCCTTAATTATATTCAATCTCATAGAGCATTTGGGTATGTTTAGTTATGCACCCTTAAACAATAATCCATTTTGAATAAAAAATTAAGAATACTCAACTTGAAACCATTCATCAAATGAAGCACATACCTTATAGGCCTCTCCAAAATATTCATCACAGTCATACATGGCTTTCAAGGAGTCTATGCCAGCACTCTCCAACTGAATCTGATTAGCAGTTAGAACTCTTCTGCTCACAGCATCTACCACCTTATTCTTGACTCCTTTCTTGTACTTAAGAATGAAAGTGAAAGCTTGTAGGGTCTCTATCCACTTCATGTGTTGGTGATTCAACTTTTCTTGACTATTTATAAAGCTAAGGGCCTAATTGTTTGTGAAAACTATGAATTCTTTTGGTAGCAAGTAGTGTCTCCACTTTTTCAAGGATTTTACTAGAGCATACATCTCTAGGTCATAAGATGAATATCTCCTCTTTGCCTCATTCAACTTCTCACTGAAAAAAGAAATAGATCTTCCCTCTTGACTGAGCACTACTCCAATAGCCATGTGACTAGCATCACACTCCACTTGTAAGATCTTGTTGAAATCAGGTAGGGCAAGGACCATCTGCTCAACAACATTTCTCTTCAATGTTTCAAAAGAGTTATCTGCTTCTTCTATCCAACTAAACCTGCACTTTTGTCCTCCCTTTATGGTATCAAGCATAGGGACACAAATATGGCTAAAGCCTCTTATAAACTTCCTATAGAAGGTAGCTAAGCCATGGAAACTTCTAACATCATTCATTGTCCTAGGTGTGGGCCAAGACAATATGGCATTCACCTTTTCTTGATCCATTTTTAGTTCACCATATGAGATTACAAATCCTAAGTAAATGATCTCTTCCTGCATAAAGAAACACTTTTCCAAGTTGATCATTAATTGTTCTTCATACAATCTTCTTAGGACCAGGTCTACATGTTTTAGATGTTCTCCTTTGGTTTGACTGAAAACTATAATGTCATCTAGGTAGACTATAACAAATTTCCCTATGAAATCCCTCAAGACTTCATTCATTAACCTCATAAAGGTGCTAGGTGCATTGATTAAGCCAAAGGGCATGACTTTCCACTCATACAACCCCTCATTTGTTTTAAATGTAGTCTTCCATTCATCTCTTGGCCTAATCCTAATATGATGATAGCCACTCTTTAAATCAACTTTTGTAAAATATCTAGCACCCCCCAAACAATCTAACAAATCTTCAATCCTAGGCATGGGAAACCTATACCTAATAGTAATCTTTTTGATAGCTCTTTAATCGGTGAAAAGCCTCCAAGTGCCTTCCTTTTTTGGGTACCAAGACTACAGAGACTGCACATGCGCTCAAACTTTTGCCAATCAATCCAGATTCCAACAATTCTTCAACCTGTTTTGCCATCTCAACATTTTGATCCAGTGTGAGCTTGTATGCTACTTTATTAGGCAAGGTGGATCTAGGTATAAGGTCTATACAATGGTTTATGTCCCTCATTGGAGGTAGTGACCTTGGCATGCCATCAGAGATGACACCCTTGTATTTGTCTAGTAGCTGCTGCACTGCAGGGTCAATCAACCTCAATCTGTCCTCTTTCTTATCCTCATACTTCTCCACCTTTGTTACTATTGGAATATGGATAAGGGAATAATAGACCATGCCTTCATTTTCCATGTTCCTCATGAACTTCTTTCCTCCTAATACCAACACCTTGGCCTCCTTTTGTTTGGTCTCCTCCTCATTCTCCATTAAAGGTAGCAACTCAATCACCTTACCATCTTTGGTGATGGAAGATGTATTCCTAGCACCATCATGTTGTGCCTTCAAAGCAAACTGCCATGGTCTCCAAAATAGGAGATGGAAAGCATCCATCTTTTCAATGTCAAACATCAACCTATCTCTATAGGTTGCAATCTAGAATTCCACCAAAGCTTGCTCTTCCACAATAGCTTGTTGTCCTTGTGTGAGCCATGAGACCTTGTAGGGGCAACAGTGAGGTAGTCTCCTCAACTTTAGTTTCTCCACCATCTCTAGAGACACAAAGTTCTCAGTTGAAATGGAATCTATTAGGACCTTGCAGACTTTTCCACCCGCTTTGCAAGTGGTCTTGAATAGAGACTTCCTCTGTGGGGGCTCTCTATCAGACATCTTCATAGTGGTTACTACTCTTCTGATCATCAAAGCTTCACCTCTTTTAGGGTAGCCATAGCTATCAGGGGTATTGATACTTTGGTATGTGTTTGCACTTGCCACACTTTGGCAGTCAACCTCTAAAATCAAATTACTTCTCCTTTCTCCCATGGAACTAGTGGTTTTATTCGGGCATCTATTAGCCATGTGTCCTTATTGGTTGCAGTTATAACATCTGATTGGACCTCTACCTTGAGATCTCCCTCTAAATGGTGGTATTCTTCCTTTGAAGTTACCTCTCTGATTGTATCCTCCATTGTTATTGGAACTACTCTCTCCTTTAGTGCCTTCTTGATTGGTTTCACTTTGATTTCCAAAACCATTTCCCTTACTTCTGAAAAAATTTCTTCAACCCCTCTGTTGTCTTCCTCTTCCTTTATTATTTTTCTCTTCTCTCCTTTTGATACTTTCTTCCACCTTGATAGCATGTTTATGGCATCTACCAATGATATCTGGGCTAAGAAGGTTCAATTCTTCTTGAATGTTGTACCTTAATCCATTCAGGTACCGGGCAACTTTCTCACTCTCTTCCTCTTTTTCTTTAGACTTCATGCATAGCCTTTAGAACTCCTCTATGTATGACTTCACATCCATCTCCTTCTACTTGAGATTTTGTCTCCTCTTATAGAGTTGTATTTCATAGTCTCTAGGTACATAGGCCTCTTTGATTAAGGCAACCATCCTCTTCTAGGAAACAATCTTGGGCTTGTTGTCCTTCTCTCTTTCCTTTTGGACAAAGTTCCACCAAGTTAAGGCTGCTCCCTTCAACTTGAACTTAGCAATATTCACCTTCTGGTGTCCTAGAATGTCTTCATACTCAAAGAAACTAGACAGGGAGTCTATCTTATCCATCACAACATCTGGTTCCATTTTCCTAGTGAAAGTTGGCAAATCAATCTTCTGCTCCATGGTTCTCCTCTCCATGGATTTGAGGGTATTAAGGAAGTGCCTCTGGTCAGGAGGAATTGCCTCTTCTTCTAGCATAGGGATCTCATCCTCATCCCATTCATCAACACTACTAGTGCCTCCATCTTCCTTCCCATCTACTCTTCCTCTTAACCTCTCTAGCTCCCTCTATATTGCCTTGCAAGCAGTGGCCTTCTCTCTCACAATCTTTGCCAATTCCACATTGGTGATTGGTCCTCTAGGTACCTCTTCTTATTTTCCCTCTGACATCTATCATTTCTCTATCTCCTTACCAAAGTCATTACTAGCTCTAATACCACTTGATGCAGAGCCCTCCTTGCGACCTGCCAAACACCTCAAAATGTATGACACTGACCCCTCAAAACAAGAATGGGATCCTATCAAGTCAAGGCTCTACTTCATTAGTTCAATCTTCTCACCATCTTCAAGACTCATGCCTACTCAATTAGGGGTATCTTCCTACAACATATTCCATGATACCTCCAAGGGTTACAGACCATTTGCATATTGGTTTTGGGTCATACAAGACTTCCCAAGGTCAAACAAAGAACCGGTTGTAAGAATTCATGCCCATTCCTTAAGAAGCTCACCCAATTAGGCCTAGTTGCTTGTAGCCCTATTTAGCGGGTAAAGAGACCTTAGGTTCAAACTTTCCCAAACACCTAGGCAAAAAAATTATGGATTCAAAAACCCTTTTTGAATTTACACAAATCCCCAAAAGGAAGGGTCAGGGTCTAGAAAATAAAGGTCTTTGCCGGTAGGAAGTTGACTATCCTAAAGGGATAATTAGGCTTCTTTTGTGAAGAAACTATACTTAGATGGATGAACCAGCCAATTAAAATCCCATGGGAATGTAGGGAACCATAAACCATAAGGTATTCCAGGGTTACACACTTGAAAGCATCACCATTTCAACAGAAGGTAATTTTGTTGTTCAAGGTCTAGGTAGCCACATAGAGATGTCTACCTAGGGTTACTCCAAACAGTCCTCTCCCTTTCTCCTCCTAAAAAACACTCTTGGAATCCTAGAATACACTGACCATAATTTCCTTTCACCAAATCCCATGGGTCTCAGATTTATAAAGTGCAAGATATGGCCATGGAGGAGGAAAAACCCAAGGTAAACCCTGGTTTTCCGGGCACCTATAGTAAACGTTGAATATCAGAAGCAACCCACACAAATAGAAATTAAAATCAAATCCAAAGAAAATTTAACTCTCCTCTCTAAACAATTCACATCATTGGGAATGGATCCCAAACTGTACAGAACCGTACCATGGACCAAAACTCCAGAATTGCAGAAAAACTCAAAATTCTATTAGTTTGATGGCATCAAAACTCTTCTCCATACAATCACTCCTTGGAAATTGGATACACAAGGTGTATTAAATACTCCACAACTACTCTCAACTATAAATTAAGAGGTTAGAGCTGTTGGAGGAGTTTCAAATTTAAAAAATGCAAAAATGCATAGAAGTTGCTCATGACAACTTATGACAACTTTTGCGAAAGTTGTCAAAATGTCATCTTTCACCTCCTAATGGCTTGGGTCAAGTTTAACCCCTCCTAAATATCTTAAAACACTAAAACCAACACATTTGATCCCCTATTTTCTAGAAGTCCTAATTGGCTCATAGAAATGCCAATATAGGAGTTTGGCTCACAAGATGGGATTCATTATTACAAACACATAATGTATGATTGAAAACCTATGGAAAAAATTCTAAAGACATATTTAATGCCTTAGTCTCCCTCCTTAGAGTTTGACTTATCATATTGAAGGGTTTGATTGGGTGCTCCTACACCACCCATACATATAATCTACAATGGGATCTTACATCAATTTATACCAACCCTAAGGGCTAAACCAATTAGGTCGGCCACCTAAAAGATATTACAATAAGATCATTACATACATACATATTACGATGATATTCCATGTTGGGTTAAGACCAAAACAACAATAACCAATCCATAAATCATCTTGATAATGTGTAGAGAACACATTAACATGATACTCAACCATAACCTAGATAGGCACCGAACCTAATCTGGGTCCACCATGCCAAAGGAATGTCTTCAATCAGTTTGAGGCACAATCAAAGAACATCTTCGCATCTTGAAATCCATCTAGAAGCTGCACCAACACCACTTATGCATCCTATCAAGATTTCTTAGTGAAAGCTCTGCCAGTTAAATGTTAAACCCATGTTGATAAGGGTTTACAAGAGTGTATGATAGCATCTGATTACAAAGTCAATACCAACTAACCAAAAAATGCTCTAGAAGAATATAACACATAAAATCAATCATACTCCATTGATCCAAACATGTCAAAAGTGCCCAACAGATAGTCCCTTCTATTGGTAACACTAGATCTTCTACCAATAACCAAAATCTATCTACCAGTAACAAAAACCTATCTACTGGTAAGCAACCATAACAGCTAGTGTTGACATCAATGCAATTCATAATCAATTCATCCATAATGCCAACATGAAATACTTGGACTCAGTGTATAAGGTGAAAAATGATGATGATAAAATATTGTAAAACTAGAATAAAACCATAGTTCTACAACCAAACATTCACCATACACCAATGAAGATACCTAAGAACATGCAAATGAATAAATGAAATAATATTACTGTTATCACTAATTAAAAAATTGGGTACTCTTGTCCCATAGTTGGCTAAAAATCTGCAAAAGTGTGTTTGGCATGGCCTTGCTGACCCTGTATTACTTGGGTCAAAAGAGGGTTTAAGGTTTTTGATTTTAACCCTTGCCTATGTTTTGTTAAATCCTCGCGTTCTATTCTTGTATTAATTTTTCCACTTAAGGAAGGGTCGATCTATCATGAAAAGTGTCCCCCCCATAGGTTTTCCCTAGATGGTTTTTCAAATATTTTCAATTGTTACGCCTTTACCTATGTTCGGTTTTAATCTTTGTCAAGCTCCTTAATAATTGTGCAAGTCAATGTTGATCCTACGGTTGTCATTGTTTCATTGGGTAAAGATACTTGTAGGTTAGTGTTTGCAAAATGGCGAAAAGGGTAAGCAGGCCCAACCAGAAGATTCTTTGTCAGATTAATTGACTGCATCTTGTATTGGATCCAATGGCTCATGTTGATTTGCTAGCCCAAGATGCATGTGATTTACCTTTCATGAAATAGTGAAAGAGTTTGCGGGTCTCAGAGGCGAGCGGTTCCATTGGTTAAAGGATGATCAATTCAGAACAGATCAACGATTGGTGTTGATTTGTAGGCAAAAGATGCATGTGTTTTAAGGTCCACGAAGTAGCAAAAAGGTCAGTGGGCCCAAAGGACAAGCAGGTCATAGTTTTTAAAAACTGATTAAATAGAAGTTAATCAGATGGCTCGCATGGATTCGCAGCCTCAAATCAAATAGAGATTAATGTTCACAAAATAGTGAAATGATGTGGTGGTCACATGGAGGATGACTTGGTAGTATAAATGGGTTTCTCTGTGGAAATAATTAGTGACTTTTCAAATGCATGTGGCTCCAAAGGGTAGTTGAGGGCCTGAAATGGTAAAGTCAAACACATGGCGGCTTTAGAATGGAACTTGATGGAATTAGCTAAGAAAATAGCCGACTACCATGTGACATTTATTAGCTAGTGATGAAACAAAGAAAGTGGTCTCTGAGATGAGTGCCCACTTTAAAGGTCTGAGCACATTAAATGGTGTTCATCTCGAGGAGGATCCAAAGGTTATCGTTGTTTTGCAACCTAAAGATGCCTGCAGTTTAGCCTTCGCGAAGTGGCAAAAACCATTAGCTGTCATGGTTGTGCGCAGTGAGTTAAGAAGACTGGCGGTCACTATAGGAAGTAAAGATTGATCAAGTGGATAATGATCTGACGACCGACGTTGTTTCATGTGGTGAAATTGTGTAGTGTTTACCCTTTGCGAAGTAGCAAAAGGAAGGTGGGGCCCATTACTAATGCAGAGTGACTAGGGAAAGTAAAGGCAGTGCAAGCTTCCAAGATCCAACAATCATCGTTACTTCGCAAAAGAAAATTGTGGGGGTTTTCAAATTTGTGAAATGGCAAAACAACGAAATAGGGAAATACTTAGAAGCTTTGTGATCCATTGGAGCCCGTTTTTGAATTCGATTTGCGAATTCAATTCTGAGGTGATGTTTGAAGCATGTGAGATTAATGCCTCAATTCAATGCCAAGTTGTTGATTTAAGGTCTAGATCAATTGAATGTTAGCATCATTTCAACAAGTTTGTTGTAGAGGAGCTGGTGCAGAGCGAGTTTCTTCAGGCGGTAAAAGTTTTTTTATGTTTTTCTTGCTAGTTGCAGTCTGAAAATCAGTGTTACTATGTGAGTTGCCTCGTTAAAGTTTTGTGTAAATCTTAATTGATAATTGCATTAACAGGATGGTGCCAAGAAGGGATTTCATAGGGAAGGTAAATTACCAAGATAGGAATCTATGTGATGACTTCCTAGAACAACTAATATGTCTACCAATGCCGGGGCCAAAGCTAAAGAATTGGTGCCAAAAAACCCTCGTTTAAGAATTGGAGACAGTCTATATAATAAAGGCAATTGGTTGAGGGATCCATAGGTAGGGATGTCAGGCCTGGGACTTTTCAGGGTAGGTTTTGGTTAGAGACACTCTCCCTACCCCATTAAATAGTATATGGGAATTGGATATGGGAAAGCTTATAGTCCGAGGGGTTTTGATGGATATAGATTTGTTGACCCTAATTGCACAAAATTATGACCCTGTAGCCGAATGTATCAGAAATACAAAGGGAGAAGCCTTAATTGAGATTAATGATGATGAGTTCAGGAATGTTTTCAAGCTCAGTGAAGTGTCCAATTATTTAGAGCGTATCAAATTTGAGACACTAGAATAGGTCTACAATGTACAAAGGGATCACCTAAGGAGTGGCCCACTGAAAGAGTTTTTTGTCAAGATAGGAGGGTTAATTGTATTAGGCCCCAGTACCGTGGAACCTTTCACCCTGAATCTATTTACTCTAAGGGCTAATGGCATGTATTGGGCACTTTGTTAGATTTTTGAAGAAGATGCTGAGAGAAACATGCCAACCCATTACATGCAGATGATTGCATACATTCTAAACCCCTCTCTGGCAATAACATTTGACTATGCGCCTTACCTCACTGATGCAATTCATGAAGGGCTAGTAGGCATAAAAATGGTAAGGTGGATAGGGCTTTTGGATGGTACTCCCTTCTCATCCACATGTTTTTATTCAAAGGTGTTGATTATTTTGCTAGTGAAATGGAACTAGTAAAGGAAAAAGATGGTGAAGAGATGCTAGTGCAATTATGGAGCACCATTCTATAGTGGGATAGAGAAGATGCCAGTTACCTAAAGTTTGATAGGTTCTTTGTATCTAAAATTAGGATCCTCTTGTCTACATAAAACCCTAGGATTCCTAAGGCTCTTTTAGAATTCCTCAGGCCCAAGGAGTTGGCCAAGGGTATTAAGATTGTTCATAATTGGGGTGATATGTATTTGTACCCTATTTCTACAGTTTTTAGAGTTTATGGTTTCAGAGGCACTCCATATTTATTGCCTTATCAATTCCCACTGAAGATAGGAATTGCAGAAGTCTTGAGGTAGATTGCAAGTATGCAAGAGGCAAAGCTGACAAATGGAGGTAAAGGGACTATTTTCCCAACTATTACCATGGCTCATCATTTTGTGATCACCAAAGGTGGCTGGAAGTATTTTGAAGAATTCTTTAAACCATATAGGTTGTCTACTATGGTTTCAAGATTTGCAGACCCAGAAGATTTTTTCAATGGCATGTTTAGAAAGAGAGCAATATGTAAAGGTAGGCCACACCAATTTCATTTCCCTAAATATCTGATTAGGAATGAATTCAATTTGGATGAGCAAGAATTGAGAAAAGAGAAGTGGGTGGCATAAAAAAGAGCTCTTGACTTCATTCATCAATTTGATAGTAGTTATGACCCTCTTTCTAGTTTTTATCCCTTTGATGAAAAAATCAAATTCTTTATTCTTTATTTTGAAAAACTCATGTAAAATTTGAAATAAAAGAGGGAGGTTATAATGAGATGTGATCTTGACAGCATTAGACTAGTTTCGAGTAAGCCTGCCTTTGCTAAGGCTATCCCATCTGGTGATTATGTAATGCACAAGAAATCAAAATATAGTGTGATGATGCCAGTGACTATTGAGCCTTCTACTTCAAGAGGGAAAAGAGAAATTGAAGATGTCATTGACATCCAAGACTCCCCTAAAAGGCAAAGAGTGGAGAAGGAAGTGCAAACCGATGAGCCTCTATATTCTCCATCTCAATCCCCCATCCACATAGGAGATGAGCAAGCGCTGGCCGAATAGTTGTTATAGTTAGGGATTCTCAGGGAGATTGCCTACACATATGAGGAAACACAACAGGGGATGCCAGAAGAGCCACCTACTACTGAGATGCACTTGATTGAAGGTGAGTTCAAAGGTAAAGAGCTAGACCTAACTGTCAAGGAAGCTAGTGAGTAGTTCTTAGCTGATAGTAACTTTGTTACAATAGGGGCCTTCATGCAATTTGTATGGAAACAAAATATGGAACAATTAAAGGCCAGATGTGAAAAAAGGAAGAGTGAGTAGCCTCACAAAGATGCAACTCTAGTAGAGGAAGAGGTAAAACTAGAAATGATTGAAGAATTCAAGGCCATTACTCTTGAAAAGGGTAGAGAGATGGTATCAAAGGCTGGTGTTTTAATCCTCCTTGAGTGGGATATAACTGATGCTCTGGTACTTGAAGTAGACAGGAAAGAAACCAAGCCTATGGAAGGAGTGACATTCAACATAGATGATGCTTCTTTAGTCATGTGGTCTTTGAAAAAGGATGAAAATAGAAGAAGAAAAGATGCCTCAGATTCTAGTTTCCTAGGAGGTATGATTGTGAAAAGAGTCCAAGATACAGGGTTGGCAGAAGCTGCTAGTACAGTTTTAGAAACTGCAAAATTTAGTGCAGCAATGGTAGAAAAGGAGGCAAAGGAAAAAGCTAATCTCCAGTTGAAATTGGAAACAATCTTGAAGGCTTATAGTGAGGCCAAAAAAGGGATAGCTAATGGAGATAGCATCATTGATAGACTTCAGAGTCAGTTGGCAAGACAACACCATCAAGATGAGTCCTCTACTCTAATGATAGCTTCTTCTCCAACAAGACCTCCACCTACAAGTCCTATCATAGAATATCCCCCTTCTCCTATGCCTTTTGGTTTCCAATCAACTGAAACTATTCAACATGAGTTGGAAAAACTGAAATAGGCTCAAGCCCTGTTTGCAAGCAAATATCAGGAAAAGGTAAAGGCTACAATTTTGAAATTTGTTGATTTAGTTAAGGCTTCTATTGTGCATACTTCTATGAAGAGGATTCTGAATATTTTGACTGAATTAAGAGAAGATGTGACCACTTTGGAACCAAATCTAAGTAAGCGGATGCCTAGGGGAAAGGAGTTAGAGCTTATGTGTTCATCCCATGCAGATGCAGAGGCAAATGACAGTCTCAGATCCACCTGTGAATTCATAAAAGAAATGAATATACTCTTAAAAGAAAGGGTAGGTGTGAAGAGAAGAGCCCAACTGTATAGGAAAGAGTATTCTGATCACAAATATGAGTTGTTTCTAGGGGGTTTTGTTGGTTTGACTCAGCTAAAAGAGGAGAAGGCATGGTTGGAAGAGATGGACCACAAATTCTCCCAAAGGGTTAATGAAATCATCAACATTGATGACACATCCTTATTTGTCAAGACAATTGAGGAGATTGAAAAGGTAAAGTCACACTATGGTTTCATAGAAACAAAAATTGGGCAGTTAAGGGTCACTTGGAAAAGGCCATAAGGGATGAAGAAAAATATTGTTAGCTTCTCTTCACTGAGTGATGATGTGTTCTAAGAGTGGAAGGACAAGTATACTAGACAAAGAGAAGACATTCCAGAATAGTTAGAAGATGTTGTAGTTGAACAACAAATTGAAGAGGCCGATGATATTGAAAAGGACTTGTAACTATTTCTTGAAGGATATTGTGGTTTGTAACAAACATTTCTTAGGAATGTCTGAAGCTTGTATGCAACCATGATATTATAAATGGATGCCAGGACTATTAAAAAGGGGATCACAAGAATTTTTGTAAAGAAACTCTGCAGAAATATATCTAGGTTTTTCTTGTTTTTATAGAGAATACTTTGAGTCATGTAAAAAATGTTTTCAAAATGAATATAAAGATATAGATCAATACTTTTTAGGCCTAAATCTGTGTTGTCTTCTGGTGTGTATTTGTTAATTTGCTAGTTTCATTTGAATAGTCTAGGGTTATTTGATTGAACATGGATTGTAAGGCAGTCATATGGATATGTTTCTATCTTTTCTCTTCAAGGAAGAGGAATTAAAAATGCATGAAATATCTCTATCAGTAAATCAATTGTTTGCTCATTTTGAATTTGATGAACGGTTTTACTTTTAAGAAGATAAAACTCATGTATATGTAAGGTATGTATGGGGTTAAGATAAGGCTGAGGTGATGAAATGTATGAGGTTATTCAATTTTGGAGCTTTAATTTGATTTTTGGAGAAGACGCTAAGAGAAACATGCCAACCCATTACATGTTGATGATTGCATAGATTCTAAACCCCTCTCTAGCAATAACATTTGACTATGTGCCTTACCTCACTAATGCAATTCATGAAGGGCTAGTAGGCATAAAAAAATTGTAAGGTGGTAAGGCCTTTTGGATGGTACTCCCTTCTCATCCACATGTTTTTATTCAAAGGTTTTGATTATTTTTCTAGTGAAATGGAACTAGTAAAGGAAAAAGATGGTGAAGAGATGCCAGTGCAATTATGGAGCACCATTCTATCTTGGGATAGAGAAGATGCCAGTTACCTAAAGTTTGATAGGTGCTTTGCATCTAAAATTAGGATCCTCTTGTCTACAAAAAACCCTAGGATTCCTAAGGCTCTTTTAGAATTCCTCAGGCCCAAGGAGTTTGCTGAGGGTATTAAGATTGTTCATAATTGGGGTGATATGTATTTGTACCTTATTTCTACAGCTTTCAGAGGCACTCAATATTTATTTCCTTATCAAGTCCCACTTAAGATAGGAATTGCAGAAGTCTTAAGGCAGATTGGAAGTGTGCAAGAGGCAAAGCTGACAAATAGAAGTAAAGGGACTATTTTCCCAACTATTACCGTGGCTCATCATTTTGTGATCACCAAAGGTGGCTGGAAGTATTTTGAAGAATTCTTTAAACCATATAGGTTGTATACTGTAGTTTGAAGATTTGCTGAACTAGAAGATTTTTTCAATGGCATGTTTAGAAAGAGAGCAGTATGTAAAGGTAGGCCACACCAATTTCATTTCCTTGAAGATCTGATTAGGAATGAATTCAATTTGGATGAGAAAGAATTGAGAAAAGAGAAGTGGGTGGCATACAAAAGGGCTCTTGACTTCATTCATCAATTTGATAGTAGTTATGACCCTCTTTCTAGTTTTTATCCCTTTGAGGAAAAAATCAAATTCTGAATTCTTTATTTTGAAGACCTCATGCAAAATTTTAAGGAAAAGAGGAAGGGTATAATGAGAGATGATCTTGATAGGGTTAGACTGGTTCTGGCTAAGCCTGCCTTTGCTAAGGCTATCCCACCTGGTGACTATGTAATGCACAAGAAATCAAAATATAGTGTGATGATGGCAGTGACTGGTGAGCCTTCTACTTCAAGAGGGAAAAGAGCAATTGAAGATGTCATTAACATCCAAGACTCCCCTAAAAGGAAATGATTGGGGAAGGAAGTGCAGATCGATGAGCCTCTGTATTCTCCATCTCAATCCCCCATCCACATAGGAGATGAGCAAGTGGTGGCCAAACAGTTGTTACAGTTAGGGATTCTCGAGGAGATTGCCTACACATATGAGGAAACACAAGAGGGGATGCCAGAAGAGCCACCTAGTGCTGAGATGAACTTGACTGAAGGTGAGTTCAAAGGTAAAGAGCTAGACCTAACTATTAAGCAAGCTAGTGAGGAGTTCTTAGCTAATAGTAACTTTGTTACAATAGGGGCCTTCATGCAATTTGTATGGAAACAAAATATGGAACAATTTAAGGCCAAATGTGAAAAAAGGAAGAGTCAGAAGCCTCACAAAGATGCAACTCTAGTGAAGGAAGAGGTAAAACAAGAAATGATTGAAGAATTCAAGGCCATTACTCTTGAAAAGGGAAGATAGATGGTATCAAAGGCTAGTGTTTTAATCCTCCCTGAGTGGGATATAGTTGATGCTCTGGTACTTGAAGTGGTCAGGAAAGAAACCAAGCCTATGGAAGGAGTGACATTAAGCAAAGATGATGTTGCTTTAGTCATGTGGTCTTTGAAAAAGGATGAAAATAGAAGAAGAAAAGATGCCTCAGATTCTAGTTTCCTAGGAGGTATGATTGTGAAAAGAGTCCAAGATATAGGGGTGGTAGAAGCTACTAGTATAGTTTAGAAACTACAAAATTCAGTGTAGCAGTGGCAGAAAAGGAGGCAAAGGAAAAAGATATTCTCTAGTTGAAATTGGAAACAATCTTGAAGGCTTATAATGAGGCCAAAGAAGGGATAGCTAACCGAGATAACATCATTGCTAGACTTTAGATTCAGTTGGTAGGACAACACCATCAAGGTGAGTTCTCTACTCTACTGATAGCTTCTTCTCCAACAAGACCTCCACCTACAAGTCCTATCATAGAATATCCCCCTTCTTCTATGCCTTCTAGTTTCCAATCAGCTGAAACTATTCAACATGAGTTGGAAAAACTGAAATAGGCTCAAGCCTTGTTTGCAAGCAAATATGACAAAAAGGTAAAGGCTACAATTTTGAAATTTGCTGATTCAGTTAGGGCATCTATTGTGCGTACTTCTATGAAGAGGATTCTGAATATTTTGACAGAATTAAGAGAAGATGAGACCACTTTGGAACCAATTCTAAGTAACTAGATGCCTAGGGGAAAGGAGTTAGAGCTTATGTGTTCATCCCATGCAGATGCAAGGGCAAATGATAGTCTCAAATCCACCTGTGATTTCATAAAAGAAATGAATATACTCTCAGAAGAAAGGGTAGGTGTGAAGAGAAGAGCCCAACTGTATAGGAAAGAATATTCTGATCACAAATATGAGTTGTTTCTAGGGGGTTTTGTTGGTCCGACTTGGCTAAAAGACGAGAAGGAAAAGTTGGAAGAGCTGGACCACAAATTGTCCCAAAGGGTTAATGAAATCATCAACACCGATGACATGTCCTTATTTGTGAAGACATTTGAGGAGATTGAAAAGGTAAAGTCACGCTATGGTTTCATAGAAACAGAAATTGGTTGAGTGATGACGTGTTCTAGGAGTGGAAGGACAAGTATGCTGGACAAAGAGAAGATATTCCAGAACAGTTAGAAGATGATGGAGTTGAACAACAAACTGAAGAGGCTGATGATACTGAAAAGAACTTGTAACTATTTCTTGAAGGATATTGCGGTTTGTAACAAACTTTTCTTAGGAATTATAAATGGATAGCAGGACTAGTAAAAAGGGGATTACAAGAATTTTTGTAAAGAAACTGGGCAGAAATATATCTGGTTTTTTCTTGTTTTTACAGAGAATACTTTGAGTCATGTAAAAAATGTTTTCAAAATGAATATAAATATATAGATCAATACTTTTCAAGCCTAAATCTGTGTTGTCTTCTGGTGTGCATTTGTTAATTTGCTGGTTTCATTTGAATAGTCTAGGGTTATTTGATTGAACATGGATTGTAAGGTAGTCATATGGATATGTTTCTATCTTTTCTCTTCAAGGAAGAGGAATTAAAAATGCATGAAATATCTCTATCAATAAATCAATTATTTTCTCATTTTGAATTTGATGAACAGTTTTAGTTTTAAGAAGATAAAAATCATGTATATGTAAGGCATGCATGGGGTTAACATAAGGCCGAGGTGATGAAATGTATGAGGTTATTCAGTTTTGGAGCTTTAATTTGATTTGGGTGACTCTGTAGCCTAAGATAAGGCACTAGTATCTAATTGTGGGATTCTTTCTTTCTTGAAGATCAATACTGAAAATGAATACAATTTTTTCCTTTAGTGTTTCAGTTCATTTAGATGATGAAATCCACAGGTTTTTTAGCACTGGTTTACTATGGATCTCAATCTTAAAGTGTGAAAATATTCACAGAAGGTATACCCACCTGAACTTTGGATAAGTTTAAAGTGTAGAAGGTCTCAAAACCTTGTTATATGTTACTCTTGAGTTCTATTCCCTGATCTCTTTATATGCAAACAGAGTTATTTTATTTCTAACAAGAGGGATAGAAGGGAAATCAAAATTTGAGACTAACAATTACCATTCACATACCAAGTAGGGTCTCAATCTCCATTGTCTCCTATCACCAATGATCTTGTTTGATATATTTATTCTAATGTTTTATAGGTGCGCAAGAGATCAACAAAGAACGGATTATGGTTGAAGTCGGTTGATTACAAGAAGGCTTGATTGCATAAGGTAGACAGATTAGGTGATTAGGGTTGATAATGATAAAGGTATCCTCTTATATAGAAGATTCTTTAGAAAATGGAGGGATAAGATGAAGAGGTGAAAATATAAATGGTTGGCTAGGATTAAAGGATAGGTAGAAGAAATAATAAAATAACGAAGGGGATACGTAGAGGAGGATTAAGAGATAAGTGACATGTGTCATAGAGGAGAAAGATAATGAATTAATTAAATAAATAAATAATTATTTAACTAGTACAATACTTAGGAAAAAAAAATTAAATAAATAAAAAATATTTATTTAATTGAAGAAGACAATTTTAGGTGTCTACACTCGATACAAAATATTACTGACAAATTGTATTCAATGATAACTAGTTTATCATTAAATATATTCCTCAATATTTGTTCCTGCTTATTTTATGTGTTTTCTTGTACTAGATTGTGGTTGGGTCTACATCATGTAAAAATCCTCTATGGTGTGATACATATTTGCAATTATTACACCTAAATCCAAGTAGATAATAAATACATGAAATTCAAGACAGTAAATTATGTATTCATTATGAAATTGTTTTGAGAGATTCAAGGAGATATGATCTTAAGAATATTTCTAGAGGCCACTGAATTATTTAACACCTATGGTAGCCATGTTAGAGTTGGAAGATTTGATGGAATCCCATACAAATTTTAAAATTATCCATGGGACTTACATGTCCTTATTGAAATATGTGGACATGTGACACATAAATAGATATTCTAGTGAAGAAAGAAATAAGGTATCAACTTTTGTATTAGTCTCCTTTATTACTATTGTAAATCCATGCATAATTCTCTCAACGTTGAAAGATACTTTGTTAAGTATTCAATGCAATTTAATGGGATGATATTTCTATTTCAAAGTAAAATTTTTGTACAAAATAATTCAAAATTAGGTCTAGCTTTTCATTATATCTCACATCTAGAGGATTATTGGGTGGATTGTGCTAATGAATATAAAGTGCAAAAATAAGTTGGATGAGAATGAACATTGAGGAAAATTGTAACTTTTAAGCTAAATTGGAATATCTCAAGTGTAGATGATGATGAATTTGGTTTGATGGACCCTATACTCATTAATCATGTACAGATGAAACCAATAGTGGCAGTTTGTTGGAGCATCAAAAAATTGAAATCAAAACTATAATTATATAACAAATAACTCAATAATGGCTAGCAAAGAAAACTATAGAGAAGTCAAATATGAAATCAAAAGAATCATAGAATGCTACAAGACAAAGTGGAAGAGGTCCATTTCAAACTCATTTGGGTCTAGGCATAGCTTTGCCTACTCAATATATGGCCCAAATGGTGGAGGAGGTGATGGTGAGGAACCTCTAGAGAAAATGACTCCTAAAAGAGCTTGTTGAGATGCCCCTTCAAAGGACAAAACAACTAAAAAGGATAATTTAAAAAAGAGAAATTTTTAGCTATCACCTCATCCCAAAGGCAAGTGAGTCTCCTCCTCACATGATTTGCCTAATTCTCCATAATGGGTTGTTCCACTATGATAACCACTAAGAACTAGTCCTACTCCCCTCGCTTGCATAAAAATCAAGTTTCTAGAATTCCTACTCTTAGGAGAGATTTTCACTTTATTTCCCCTATTTAAAATAAATGAAAAAATTATTAAGAAGTCTTTTCTCCTTTTCATGGCTTAATAAAACTCTTTCCTTGAGAAAAGAACAATAGTACACTTAAATCTTTAAGATAGGGATTTTGTTGAGAAACTATTATAAAGGAGTGCTAAGGGAAAAAAATTAAAGATCATATCTAGTATAATGGATGACAAAAAAATTAGGAGCTTTCATGTAGGAGTATCCCATTCCCCCATGAAAAAGTATCCAAGCCAAGCTACTCCTAGAGAGTTCAACATAACAAAGATCAATTTGGGGAAATCTAGAAAGTATGATCATGTGCACAAATTTTAGGTAATAAAGTCAAAACTTGTGCAAAGGATAGCCACAAATAAATAAGATAAGGATGAGATGAAAAATTTGGTAAAAAAATTGATTGATTATTTGAAATATTTAGTGAATCAATCACCTCAACCAATCAATAAACAAAGTGCCTCGTTCGAATCTAATTGAACAATTTTGAGAAAAAAATGGTTTGAAAGATTTATAAATAGAGATCATATGGAAAGATTGTAGAAGATTGGGTGAGAGATGTTATCATCAAAGCAACTAGGTTTACCTAAGGTATATATAAGGTCTATGATTATATTTATTCACTAAAAAAATCATTGATATAGAAATTGTTAATACCAAACATAAGGAATCTATGTGACAAAAAGAAAATAATGAATTAAAGGAAAATCTTCATCTTAAGATAGATAAATTAGTTGTAGAGGAATTTATTTTAAGTGCTAATCATAGGAGATGTATTATGCGGAGAGATATCATAGAATGGAGATCCACGTTCTTGAAGAAAAACATCACAAAACAAAATAAATTGCAAAAATAATGTAGCCAGATCAAATCTTATATTTAGAAAGATTTAATTGGTGTAGGTTAATTTAAGGAAAAAAATAAGGAAGACCAAATATGACATAATAGAGGTGTTGAAAAGTTATATTGAAAATCCAATTAAATAACTGTTCAATGAGCAATCATTTTACATGGAGAAAATAAAATAACTAGAAATGATCAATTCTAATTTGGTCCAGTGTGAAGCCATCTAATGATATTTACAACTAAACTGGACAAAATTAAAGTGGATAAAATTATTTTGGAGTTAACAATGACAAATTTCATCATTAGTTAGCACACTCAAATACCAATAGTGACCTAGGAACTCAAAGACTATAAAGCTAGGCATGCAACCTAGAGCTTAGAAAGACTATCACCTTGACAATGACTCTATTTGATCATTAAAATATTTGAAGAAATTCATATTTTATAATATTATGGTTTTTGAATTTTATAAAAGACTTGATTATAGATTTTTTTATGTGGTTACATTTGAAATTTTTGCACATGTAACCAAAATTATTACAAGGGTTGATTAACATTATTTTGATGCATGACTAGGAGAAAGACAATAATAAAAAAAATTATGTTTTCAAAAGAAGTTTGTGATTCTATAATTCTATCATTATTCTATGTGAGTGTGATAATTAAATCTAATAAATCGATTGCTTGTCAAATCAACAAACTCTTGATTAAAAAGATTTTGTTTCTTAGATGATATGTTAGTCTTTGTTATGAAATATAACTATGGGATTCATATTTATATGCATTAGATACTCAAACGCTATTTATTCATTTTTTTCTAAATACACATTGGATTCTTTTCTTTCTTTTTTGGTTAAAAGTAAATCCTTGTTTTATTATTCAAAAATAAAAATTTGATCTTATGAAGGATTTTTCCCTCTTAAAATTAGAGGGAATTTGATAATCATACAACTTACCCAATTATTGGTAGTGGCTATCCTTATTAATAAAAAAAATAGAGTTGAAAATTATAAATATCATATAGAGACATATATGTTAACCAAAATTAAGTTAAAAATAAACAATAAATATAATAACACAAGTGTATGTCAAGGAAAACCCCACACTCAAAAGTAGATCAATGTATATTCAATAAGTAATTATTACAATAAACATGTACATAAATCCTTCATAAGATTACCACCAACTAGAGATCTAGTGGAAGTATTAAAGTTTTAATACTATCCAAAAAATCTACAACCAATTTTCATCTCATGCAACTCATATATAAGAGATACACTACCTAAAACCATTAAATGGTAATTAGAAACCCATGAGCTAAAACCATCTAAATAATGTCCCCAAATTATCTCCCAATCAAAGATGTCTTATGATGTATCAAAATATGTCATACACACACACAGACACAGATATGTGTGTGTGTGTGTGTGTATATTGTTGGTATTCTGGTATGGTTTTGTCATTGATGTCAACACCTACTAAAACACTAGCACTTTGGAGATCCAACAACATTCACCGGCAAGCAAGTAACTATTGCATAGTTACTGGTATATAGTTCACCGACAGGATATAATGATCAACGACACTTGGAAAAGCATGGAAGACACTTGGTAATATCGAAGACATCATGTGGACATCTTGTCTTAATGAATTAATCATTGGTATATTCATATTTTCAGATTTGCTTTTACTGGCAAATAGGTCCAGGGTTATCCAAGATTACACCGATAGGTTTATCTTTTCCAAATTAGCACGACATATTATGAAGATGATTAATTATTGTTGTAAATGCATTAAGCCAACATGTTCAATCAGTTATTGCATCGGATATAATATTGTTTGTAAAATGTTTTTATTGTAACATCTTGTAGAGCCGACCGGTCTTAGGTTATGGTATAAATGTAAGATCTTATTTATAAGATCAAGTGTGGAATGCAAAAAAGAATTGTGTGAAGGTATATGCGAGATTAAGCAGAGCAATACACGCAGACATCATTTGAAGGTGAAGCTAGGTTTTTGTGAAATCATATCAGCACTACACCAATACTGAATCGAGCATATGAATATGCTATTTTGAGCAGTACATTCTTATTGGATTTAACCATCCAATTGTAGTCAGTGTGACTCCCATTTTGTGATTGAGAAGTGAGCTCTAGGCGCTTGGGCTTTCTGCATGTGCAGACCCCATTTATGTACACTTACTATCTGTAGTAGTATCATCTGATTGTGGGTAAGGTTTCCCACCATGGTTTTTCCCCTTACAGGGTTTCCACGTACAAATATTGGTGTTATGTGTTGTGGATGACTTTGTGTTTATGTTTCATGCACTAATATTTATCGATATAGCAATTAACTATTAAAACTATCTATCGGCATACTTAACTGGTTTACTGGTATTAAGCATTAAGTTGGTTAAGTTTTTTTTGGTTTGAATTCATTTGACAACTGATTCACTCCCCCCCTCTCAGTTGTCCCCAGGACCTAACAATTGGTATTAGAGCTTAGTCCTCTTTTGTAGAAGTTTAACAACTTGAGGAGATCCAATGTCTACTAACTATTTTAGGAAGGACAGTCCTAAACTTGATGGAGCCAACTATGGCATATGGAAGATCAGAATGGAGACACATCTGAATTGCATTAGAAAGGACATCTAGGATGTTACAAAGAATGGTTATACTATTGTTGTACCAGGTCAGCCCAGTCTAGCTAACTTGACTAAAGATGAAGAAAATGATTGCAAAGCAAGATAAGCACTTTTGAGCACATTATCAGATCAACAAATCATGGGACTATCAGATAGGTCTACTACTAAAGCTATTTGGGATCATTTGAAAACACTGAATGAAGGAGATTCCACAGTCAAAATTGCAAAACTTGAAAGCTTCTGGGTCAAGTATGAACATCTAAAAATGGAAGAAGATGAAAGGATTTCTACTTTTATGGAAAGAGTAAATGAAATTGTTTTGGGTATTAAATGGTGTGGAGGAACCTTAAGTGAGGATGAA
The DNA here is from genome assembly GCF_030272615.1 of Cryptomeria japonica. NCBI lineage: Eukaryota > Viridiplantae > Streptophyta > Pinopsida > Cupressales > Cupressaceae > Cryptomeria > Cryptomeria japonica. The sequence continues at coordinate 259,502,507 of NC_081414.1, read as the reverse complement.
ATTGTTTCAAAAGTTTTAAGAGGATTGCCACTGGCATATAAAATGAAGGTTACTACTATAAATGAGTTAAGAACAATGCCTAATACATCAGTAACTAGGGATACATTGATTGGAAAACTTTTAGCTTTTGAAATTGAAGAATTTGGTCCTATTGCTACTATTAAGACAGATTTGGCCTTTAAAGCATCAACATCATCTACTCCATCATTTGACAAATCTGATTGGAAAGCCTTTTATGCAAGAGAACTTGAAGAAAGCAGGAAACAAAATGAAGAACTTGAAGAACTTGAAGCACCAAGGAAAATGCCTAAAGGTCTAGTTGGAAGTAAGTATGAAGGTAAAGCACCCTTTAAATGTTTTAACTACAATAAGATTGGTCATATGGCTTTAAGATGCCCTGATATACATTCTAGACTAATAGAAGAAGCTATAAGAACATACAAGCCTAATCCTGAATATTAGAGATATAGATTTAAGAAGAATAAAGACAAATCTTGTTACATTGCTGATGAAAGTGTGATTGATGATTTTGATGAGGATCCAGCAGACAATGGATGGGTTTTTGTTGCTATAATAGAAGATCAACCGGCACCTACTGCTCAACCGATAGTACAAGCCCTAATAGCTAAAGTTGAAGTAAAGGATGAATGGATCATTGATTCATGATGCTCACATCATATGATAGGAGACAAAAGTAAATTCTTGAACTTTCAAGAATTCAATGGCAGTTTAGTAAGATTTGGAGATGACAAAGCTTGTTCAATCAAAGTTAATGGTACAATATCTCTTGATGGTAAGCATAACACTGACAATGTCTACTATGTTGAAGGATTAAAGCATAATCTTTTAAGTGTTGGTCAATTAGTTGAGAAAGGATTTTAGTTACAATTTAAAAATGGAAAATGAAAAATCATGAATAGAATTGGTTTGGAAATTGCAACCGGTAATCAGACCAGAGGTAATATCTTTCATTTAAATAATAGTGAAAAGACATGCTTGATTGCACATATAGATGAAAGTTGGTTATGGCATAAGAGACTCTGTCATGTAAACTTTGATTGCATGGTAAAGATCAGTACTACTAAGGTAGTTAGAGATTTACCTAAAATTGTCAAACCTCACAATACAGTATGTAAGGAATGTCAATTTGGAAAACAAGTTAGAACTAGTTTCACAAGTATTCCAGAAAAATCCAATAATGCTCTTGATTTGATTCACATTGATTTGTGTGGTCTAGCTAGAACTAAAAGCTTACAAGGTGATAGATATTTCATGCTAATCATTGATGACTATTCTAGAATGTGCTGGGTTACTTTTCTCAGAGAAAAATCAAAAGCACTTGGAAAGTTCAAACTGTTCAAAGCAATGATTGAAAATAAATCCAGTAAGAAAATCAAATGTTTAAGATAAGATCAAGGAGGAGAATTCACATCTAAGGAATTTAATACATTTTGTGAAGTGAATGGAATCAGAAGACAGCTATCAGCACCTCAGACACCACAACAGAATGGAGTTGTTGAAAGGAAAAATAGAACTATCTTGGATGCAGCAAGAAGTATGTTATCAGAAGAAAACCTACCACATGTGTATTGGAGAGAAGTAGTCAGTACAACGATCTATTCATTCAACAAAGTTCACATCAAAGGTGAAACCAGTAAGACCCCTCATGAACTATGGTTTGGTAATACTCCTACTCTTAAGTATTTCAGAATCTTTGGAAGTAAATGTTATATCAGAAGAGATGAGTATATTGGAAAATTTGATCCTAGAAGTGATGAAGGAATATTTATTGGTTATTCATCTAAGAGCAAGGCATATAGATGTTTTAACAAAAGATTGCAAAAAATTGTTGAGAGTACAAATGTAAAGATTGATAAACAATTCAGAGGAACTTCAAGGTATATAGACTCTGAACCGGCAACAGAAATTTTGAAAAATGAACCTACAATAAATCCACCATTACAAAATGAAGATCTAGCTACCCCTATACCATCTGAGGATTCCATAGTAATTGAAGAATAACAGTAAACAAAGACACCTCGGTATGTAAGATTGAATCATTCTGAAGATCAGATAATTGGAAATAAGTTTAAAGGAGTTATGACAAGAGGAAGATTAGCAAATGAAGAGGTATGTCTTATTTCTCAAATTGCACCATCATTTATTAATGGGGCATGTGAAGATGAATTTTGGATTAAAGCTATGGAAGAAGAATTAGAACAAATTGAGAAAAATAACACTTGGACATTAGTTCCCCGGCCTAAAGATAAAAATGTAATTGGAACAAAATGGGTATTCAGAAACAAACTTAATGAAGATGGTAAGGTTGTCAGAAATAAAGCAAGACTAGTGTGTAAGGAATATTATCAGAAGGAAGGAGTTGATTACAATGAAACCTTTGCACCGGTAGCTAGAATTGAGGCAGTCAGATTATTCTTGGCTTTTGCAGCACACAAGAACTACAAAGTTTATCAAATGGATATTAAATGTGCATTTTTGAATGAAGATCTTCAAGAGGAAGTCTATTTTGAACAACCTGATGGATTTTCTTTGATAAATGACAATGATATGGTTTGTAGGTTAAGGAAAGCTCTCTATGGATTAAAGCAAGCTCCAAGAGCTTGGTATGCAAGATTGGATAAGTATCTTTTGAAGATTGGTTTTACTAAAGGGAATGCAGATAACAATTTATATTTTAAAATAAATAATAATGACATCTTGATTATAGAAGTATTTGTTGATGATATAATCTTTGGAGGAGAAGATGGATTATGTAAGGAATTTTCTATTAAAATGCAGCAAGAATTTGAAATGTCTATGATTGGAGAAATAAAATTCTTTTTAGGATTGCAGATTTCACAAATTGATAAAGGTATATTCTTGAGTCAATCCAAGTACTTACAAGAGTTACTAAAGAAATTTGGGATGGAGAACTCTAAACCGGTAAGCACACCTATGACTACAAATGACAAATAATCTCAAAGGGATGAATCTACACCTGTTAATCCAACTAGATACAAATCTATGATAGGAGTTTTACTATATTTAACACAAACCAGACCTGACATTATGAATGCAGTATGTATTGTTTCAAGATTTCAATGTAATCCTAGAGAAAATCATGAATCAACAGTAAAAAGGATTTTCCGGTACTTACAAGGCACTATAAATCTTGGATTATGGTATCCTAGAGATGAAAATTTTGATCTATGTGCATACAAAGATGCAAATTGGGTAGGAGATGTGGATGATAGGAAAAACACCACTGGTAGAGCATTCTTTCTTGGAAACAGATTAGTTTCTTGGTTGAGTAAGAAACAAAGTTGTACATCTTTATCAACAACAGAATCAAAATATGTTGCAACAATAACTAACTATACATAGGTACTATGGCTTAAGCAAATGTTGAAAGACATAAAGGTAAAATGCAAGGAACCTATTACTATCTATTGTGATAACACTGCAGCAATTGATATATGTAAGAATCTAGTAGTACATTCTAAAACAAAACATGTTTCTATCAAGCTGAATTTTCTAAGCAAAAAAGTTGAAGCAAAGGAGATAAAACTAGTTTATGTGAATACTAAAGAACAACTTGTAGATATTTTTACAAAACCTTTTCCTAAGGAGACTTTTGAATATCTCAGAGATCAGCTTGGACTCATACCACCACCAGTAGAGACTTTGGAAGTTGATGATTGTCATCAACTGACAGAATTAATAGAGAAATCTTTTATTCCGGTCTATGATGACGAAGCTACTTCTTAGGGGGAGTAGTTGGTATATTGAATTGATTGGTATTTTGTATCTGAACTTGGTTTTGTTGTAACTTTGGCATTTGATGTCAAAGGGGGAGAGATTGGTATGGAAAAACTTTGAAAAACACAAGGAAAACACTTGTTGCTCCCAGGGGGAGAGATTGTTGTTTGGGAGAGATTATTACTCTCTGTATGTATTTTGATTTCTCGTTATGATCTTTTTGGAGATTGTTGGTTTTTGGTATTTGGCATTTTTGTTTTGGCACTTTGATGGTTTTTCCATCTTGTGTTACCATCAATGCCAAAGGGGGAGATTGTTGGTATTTTGGTATGGTTTTTTCATTGATTTCAACACCTACTAAAACACTAGCACTTTGGAGATCCAGCAGCATTCACCAGGAAGCAAGTAACTATTGTATAGTTACGGGTATATGGTTCACCAGAAGGATATAATGATCATCAGCACTTGGAAAAGCATGGAAGACACTTGGTAATATCAAAGACATCGTGTGGACATCTTGTCTTAATGAATTAATCATTGGTATATTCATATTTGCATATTTGATTTTACCAAAAAATAGGTCCAGGGTTATCCAGGGTTACACCGGCAGGTTTATCTTTTCTAGATCAGCACGACATACTATGAAGATGATTAATTATTGTTGTAAATCCATTAAGCCGACATGTTCAATTGCTTATTGCATCAGCTATTATATTGCTTGTAAAATGTTTTTATTGTAATATCTTGTAGAGCTGACCTACTAAAATTGGTCTTAGGTTATGGTATAAATGTAAGATCTTATTTGTAAGATCAAGTGTGGAATGCGAAAAAGAATTGTGTGAAGGTATATGTGAGATTAAGTAGAGCAATACACACAAACATCATTTGAAGGTGAAGCTAGGTTTTTGTGAAAGCATATCAGCTTTTTACCAGTACTGAATCTAGCATATGAAGATGTTATTTTAAGGAGTACATTCTTATTGGATTTAACCATCCAATTGTAGTTAGTGTGACTCCCATTTTGTGATTGACCAGTGAGCTCTAGGTGCTTGGGATTTCTACATGTGCAGACCCCGTTTATGTACACTTACTATCTGCAGTAGTATCATCTGATTGTGGGTAAGGTTTCCCACTATGGTTTTTCCCCTTATGGGGTTTCCATGTACAAATATTGGTGTTATGTGTTGTGGATGACTTTGTGTTTATGTTTCATGCACTAATCTTTACCAGTATAGCAATTAACTGTTAAAACTGTCTACCGGCATACTTAACTGGTTTACCGGTATTAAGCATTATGTTGATTAAGTTGTTTTTGGTTTGAATTCATTTGACAACTTATTCATCCCACCCCCCTCTTAGTTGTCCTCGGGACCTAACATATATATCATGTAGATACATATATACATTTACATATATATATGTATATATATGCATACATATGTACATATATATATATATATATACATATATATATACATATATATGTATATATATATATATATAAATGTATATATATATATACATATATATGTATATATATATATGTACATATACATATATATATATATACATACATATATATACATATATATGTATATATATATATGTACATATACATATATATATATATACATACATATATATACATACATACATACATACATACATACATATATGTGTGTGTGTGTACACGTATATATATATATATGTATATGAACATGTATATATATACATAATACATATATATATGTATGTATATATATAAATATATATATATATATATATACATAGGAACATACAAATACACACACACACACACACACACACACACACACACACACACACACACACACACACACACACACACACACACACATATGCAACACCCTCCGAAGAAACCCTAGGGAAAACTATTGGCCATTTGGTGGAATTGATTATGTGTTGCATTGATGTTTTGTCATTGATGCCAACACTAGTTGTTTGGATGCTTTACCGACACCCTTCTGGTCCCGGTAGGTTGAGCTATTTTTTGTTAAATAGGTTCTGGCATGATCTGGTAGGCTCTGGTATTGTCTGGTGATTGAATCAGCTTGGTCATGATACTTATACTCATATTTGGTCATTTGGTTTTGGACTGGAGATCACATGCAACCCTATTTGCTTAGATGATTGATTTTTGGTTTCGGTGAGGGTTTCACTGGCACAGATTTTGATGGAGATCATTGCTGAAGTGTGTGGACCTATACTTGGTCTCAGTTGATCTAGGTTATGGACTGACTTTAATGTAACATGTGGATAGTACCTATTGATGTATTTCTAGGATGTCTTATGTGTTGATATCATTTGTTTTGTCTAAGGCCAACATGGTTTGTAATTATGTAATCGGTTTATTATCTAGTGGCTGACCTAATTGTTTATGGTCGAGGGTTTGTATATATAGATGTAAGATCTCATTGTAGATCATCATGGTTAATGTAAGAGGTCATAGTCAATGAATGTAATGTGGGAATAATGTAATATCATTTAGGCAGAGGAGTTGGTCAATCATTGGAGATCGAATTGGGTTTATGTAAGAGGATTTAGTCCTCTGATATTGAGCTTAACTGGGACTGTACTCAGGCATAAGAGATGCTATTTTTGATAGTTTAACACTTCTCTAGATTGTAGTCTGGATTGATATGTAGTTAGTGAGGCTCCTTTTATGATGATAAGTGCGCTCTAGGTTGTTGGCCTTCCTGCAAGTGCAGACCCCTCAATTCAAATTCACATACTTACTGTAGAATTATTATCTGACTAAGGGTAGGCTTCCCACCGTGGTTTTTCCCTTTATTGGGTTTTCCACATACAAATCTTGGTGTTATGTGGATGGCTTTTATTCTGTGATTATTGTTTATGCTTAATTGGTTTAACTTCTATTTCGATATTAATGTTTTGGGTTTTGGTATTAAAGTTTAAATTGCTAATGGTTCCTATAATCTATGACAACTGATTCACCCCTCCTCTCAGTTGTCTTCTGGTTATTTGAACTATCTAACAATTGGTATCAGAGCTTTGGTCCTCTTTGTAGAAAGCTTAATGGCTTGAGGAAGATGCTATGGCGACTAACAGTTCAAGTTCATCCAGTTCTTCTGGAGCTATCTTTTGAAGGGATATTTCGAGGCTTGATGGAACAAATTACACAATATGGAAGATTTAGATGGAGACTCATATGAGATGTTTTGACAAGGATATTTGGGAGATCATATAGAATGGTGTCACACCCTAGAATCTGGGATTTGGCAATCCTCATTTGGAAAACCTGGACAAGGAGCTTGAGAATGATTGTAGAGAAAGAGAAGCCCTCTTGTGTGCACTATCTAATCAGCAAATAATGACATTAATTGACAAATCATTTGGAAAGGTTATATGGGATAAGTTGGAGACTCTTAATGAAGGTGACCTTATAATGAAGATTGCTAAAAATGATGGTTACCAGGTGAGATATGAAAACCTGAAGATGGAATAAGATGAAAGGATTATTGCATTCATGATAAAGGTAAATGAGATTGTTATGGGAATTTAATGTGGTGGTGGAACTCTAAGCAAAGATGAAATTGTTTCAAAAGTCTTGAGAGCCCTACCACTGGCTTACAAAATGAAGGCTACTACTATTAATGAGTTGAGAACAATGGCTAATACATCTATCAATAGAGATACTTTGGCTGGGAAACTAACTGCTTTTGAGCTTGAAGAATTTGGAACTTCTGGAGTTGTAAAGACTGAACCTGCTTTTCATGCATCTACATCTATAACAAGTAAGAAATAATGGAAAGCTTTATATGAAAAATATTTGGAAGATATTAAAAGAGAAGATGATGAGTTTGAGCAACTTGAAGCACTATTATCTAAAAGAGTATCGAAAGGACCGGTAGGAAGTAAGTATGAAGGAAAAGCACCTCTTAAATGTTTTGCATGTAATAAGATTGGTCATTTTGCATCTAGATGCCCTAAAAGGAATTCAAGATTCGAAGAAAGAGTTAGAAGATCATTTAAGCCTAACCTTGGATATTAGGACAAGTATAAATACAAGTAAAATAAAGAAAAATCATGCTACATAGTGGATGAGGAAGGCATTACTGATTTAGATGATGAACTGGCAGAAGACTCTGCTAGTGGATCTGGCAATGGGAAGTATGGGTGTTCTTGGCTATCAAGGAAGATGATCCGGAACTCGAAGAGAATGTACCTGAAGAGAAGGCACTTGCTGCTAAAATTCAAGATAAGGATGAATGATTAATTGATAGTGGTTGTTCATATCATATGACTGCAGATAAAAGGAAGTTTCCGTCTTTGCAAGAATTTGATGGTGGTCTAGTTAGTTTTGGAGATGACAAAGCATGTATGATCAAAGGAAAATGAACTACATCATTGGATGGTAATAACAATACTAACAATGTTTATTATGTTGAAGTTTTGATGTATAATCTTTTGAGTGTCAGACAATTGGTAGATAAGGGATTTTAATTACAATTCAAGGATGGAAAATGCAAAATCATTAACAGATCTAGCTTGGAGATTGCAACCGGTACACAGACAAAAGGTAATATATTTCATTTGAACTCCAGTGAGAAGACATGTTTGATTACACAGATTGATGAGAGTTGGCTATGGTATAAAAGGCTGTGTCATGTGAATTTTGAATGCATTGTGAAGATCAGTTCAACTAAGGCAGTTAGGGATATACCCAAGATTATGAAGCCCTATAATTCGGTATGTAAAAAATGTCAAATGGGTAAATAGGTCAGAACCTCTTTTAGAAGTATACAAGATAAATCAAATGATGTTCTTGATCTTTTTCATACTAATTTGTGTGGCCCTGCTAGAATTAAAAGTTTTCAAAGTGATAGATATTTCATGCTAATAATTGATGATTATTATAGAATGATGTGGGTTACTTTTTTGAGAGAAAAATATGAATCATTTGAAAAGTTTAAAATCTTTAAGGCTAAAGTGACAACTGAGACAAGACTGAAGATTAAATATTTGAGATCAGATCATGGTGGAGAATTCACATTCGAGTTTAATAACTTTTGTGAAAAGCTTTTGCTCCCCGGACATCTCAGCAAAATGGAGTTGTGGAAAGGAAGAACAAAGTTATCTTGGATGCTACTAGAATAATGATGATGGAAGCTAGTCTACCTCATATCTACTAGAGAGAAGCAGTGAGTACAATGGTTTATACATTCAATAGAGTACATATCAAAGGAGAAACCGGTAAGACATCTTATGAATTATGGTTTGGAAATACACCTATAGTTAAGTATTTTAGAATTTTTGGTAGTAAATGTTATATCAGGAGAGATGATATTAGTGGAAACTTTGATCCTATATGTGATGAAGGCATATTTATTGGTTATTCTAATGAAATCAAAGCATGTAGATGTTATAATAAGAGATTGCAGAGAATTGTGGAGAGAACTAATGTCAAAGTAGATGAGATGAACAAAAGTCAAATCAAAGTTTATGAGAAGGAACCGATAGTGGAAATGATTATATGTGAACCGGTAGCACCTTTACCAAAACAAAGAGTTGAACCAGTTACTTTGGAAACATCAGAGAACTCTACTATAACTGAAGAACATGAAAGAGGAACAAAAAGTCAGAAGACTCCTATGTATGTAAGATTGAATCATTCAAAAGATCAAATCATTAGGGATAAGAGAAATGGAGTAATGAAAAGAAGAACTAGTATTAGTAATTGAACTAGTATTAGTAATTGAGGCATGTAAAGATGAATATTGGTTGAAATCTATGGAAGAGGAACTAGGTCAGATTGAGAAAAATAACACAGGGACCTTGGTTCATCGGTCTAAAAATAAAAATGTTATTGGAACTAAATGGGTTTTTAGGAATTTTGTGTGTGGATGGTCAAGTTATAAGGAATACAGCTAGATTGGTTTGTAAATGATACTCTCAGAAGGAAGGAATTGACTATGGAGAGAATTTTGCACATGTAGCTAGGATTGAAGTTGTAAGATTATTTATTTCCTATGTTGCCTATAAAAACTACAAGGTTTATCAGATGGATGTTAAATATGCATTTTTGAATGGGGATCTTGATGAGGAAGTTTATATTGAGTAACTTGATGGTTTTTCACTATCAGATGATACAAATATGGTTTGCACACTAAGGAAAGCTTTATATGGATTGAAACAAGCACTTAGAGCTTGGTATGCAAGGTTGGATACATATCTTTTGAAGCTTGGTTTTACTAAGGGCAATGTTGACAGTAATTTATATTATTAAATCACTGATGATGATATACTAATTATTGAGGTATTTGTTGATGACATTATATTTGGAGGTGAAGATAAGTTAAATGCATAGAACTTTCTAAGAATATGGAGAAATAATTTGAGATTTCTATGATTGGTGAGATGAAATTTTTCTTAGGTTTGTAGATTACTCAGACTGATAAAGGTATTTTCATCTATCAAACTAAATATGCTAAGGAATTGTTGAAGAAATTTGGTATGGGAGATTCTGAACCGGTAAGTACTCCTATGGTTACAAGTGAGATATTGATAAGAAAAGATTTTTTCTGCACCCATAAATCCTATAAGATATAAATCTATGATTGGAAGTCTTCTTTACTTCACTCAAATTAGGCCTGACATTATGAATTTTGTTTGTATTGTTTTAATATTTCAGAGTGATCCTAGAGAAAATCATGAGATGGTGGTGAAAAAGACTTTTAGATACTTGCACGGTACATCGAAATATGGTGGTTTGTGGTACCCTAAGGATGCTAAATTTACTTTATGTGCATATACAAATGCTGATTGGGTTGGAGATGCTGATGACCAGAAAAGTACTTCTAGTGTAGCTTTCTTTCTTGGAAAGAAGTTGGTTTGATGGATCAGCAAGAAATAGTCATGTACTTCTTTATCTATTACTGAAGTTGAGTATGTTGTTGTTGCTACTAGCTATACACAAGTTTTATGGATGAAACAAATGTTGAAGGATATAAAGGTGGATTGTGATGCACCGGTAGTTATTCACTGTGATAACTCTACTGCTATTGATATATCAAAGAATCTGGTATTTCATTCTAAAACAAAGCACATATCTATCAAGTATAACTTTTTGAAGGAGAAGGTGGAAGCAAATGAAGTCAGATTGGTTTATGTGAACACTAAAGAGCAGATTGCAGATATTTTCACTAAACCTTTGTCCAAGGAATTATTTGAGTACATGAGAGACAGACTGGGAATTTCTGCCCCTCCGGTAGAGACTTGATTAATGCAGTTTGGCATCAGTCTGGCATGCACTATCAGAAATATTATTCATTCTGGCACAGATGTGGGATGCTACTACTCATGGGGAGTAGTCAGTTTTGTGATTCAAAGGCTTATATTTTTGCTTTTATATTTTTGTTAGATTTCTAGCATTGATGTCAAAAGGGGAGTTATATTGATGTGAAAAAGAAAAATAAAGGGGGAGAGATATTGATAAAGAAAATTCAGAGCTATATGTGGGAATTTGTTGGTTGTCTTCCATAGGGGGAGATTTGTTTGGAATTTATTGGTACTTAGATTATTTTCACATCTAGTGTTACCATTAATGCCAAATTGGGAGATTGTTGGCCATTTGGTGGAACTGATTATGTGTTGCATTGATGTTTTGTCATTGATGCCAACACTAGTTTTTGGGATGCTTTACCAACACCCTTCTGGTCCTGGTAGGTTGAGTGGTTTTTGGGTAACCTAGATCCAACATGACCCGGTAGGCTCCAGTATTGTCTAGTGATGGAATCAGCTTGGTCATAATACTTATACTCATATTTGGTCAATTGGTTTTGGTCTTGAGATCAGATGCTATCCTGCATTCTTAGAAGATTGATTTTTGGTTTCATCAAGGGTTTCATCGACGGAGCTTTTGATGGAGATCTTTGATGAATTGATTAAATGGTGTTGGTGTACTTTTTGATGGAGTTTGATGATTCTGTTAGTGCTCATGTTTGAGACTTGTTGGATGGAGATCATTGTTGAAGCGTGTGGACCTATACTTGGTCCTGGTTGATCTAGGTTATCAACTGACTTTAATATAATGTGTGGATAGGACCTATTGATGTATTTCTTGGATGTTTGATGTGTTGATATTATTTGTTTGGTCTAAGGCCAACATGGTTTGTAATTACGTAATCGGTTTATTGTCTAGTGGCCAACCTGATTGTTTATGGTTGAGGGTTTGTACATATAGATGTAAGATCTCATTGTGATCATAGTGGTTAATGTAAGAGGTCATGGTCAAGGAATGTAATGTGCAAATAATGTAATATGATTCAAGCAGAGGAGTTGGTCAATCCTTAGAGATTGAATTGGGTTTATTGTCTTCAAAATTTGATTCACTTCAACATCCTTATAATGATATGATAACTCTATGTGCAGAAGAGATATTAAAGAGAAGGAAACTTCTAGGACAACATATGACAAGGTTTGATTTAACCTTCTACACTTTGGACCTACTCAAAGTCCAGGTGGGTATACCTTTGTGAACTAAATTCACACTTTTAAAAGATAAATCCACAGCAAACCGGTCCAGAAAACCGGTGGATCTAATCACCTTAAAACTAACTGAAACAAAGGAATGAAAATTGTACTCATATTCAATATTGACCTACAAAATATGTAATAGACAACCTTGATCTATATCAGTGCCTTATCCAAGGTCACAAAGTCATCTAAGTTCAAGCAATACTCCCACAATCCAATATCTCTACATATCCCATTATTTTGGCTTTTGTAGATCCCTATATATGCCTGACACACATAAGAATTTATTCATACCCAATTAAAATACGCTCATCAAGATTCAAAATATGTCACAAGGAATTTAGTGGTAGAAGTGATTCCTACATATTTAATTCCCCTCCTGAAGAGAAAAGCTAAGAAACATATCTACTGAAAGTTGCCTTACAACCCCTATTCAAATGAAATAACCTTGGATTATTTAGAATGAAATAGTAAACACTTGCAAACACATTTGAAGACAACACAAAGTTTTAACTAAAACCCAATTGTCTGTATATTGATATTTTCTTCAAAAAAGTATTACAAGAAACCTTCAAATATTCTCCATTAAAACTCAAAAAAGCTCAGATAAATTTCTGTAGCATTTTCTTACAATTATTTGCGATCATTTTTCTACTAGTCCTGGTATCCATTTATAACAATATGGATGCATACAAAGCTTCGGACTTTCCTAGGAGAGTTTGTTACAATCATTACATTTCAAGAAGAAGTTACAAAATCTTTTACAAATGTGGTTACAAGTCCTTTTCAACCTTTGTAGCTTCTTCTACTTGTTGTCCAATTGCAACCTCTTCTAACGGCTCCACATCCTGTATGGCATATTTTCTTGTCCACTCATTGTATACATCATCAGCTAGCCACACGAAGTTAATCACTTTTGCTTTTGCCTTGGCTAACCTTTTCCAAGAATTACTCATTTTGTTAACCTCTGAATTAAGAAAAACATAATGAGATTTGATTCTCTCTATCTCCTCAATTGTTATGACAAAAAGGAAGCATCTTCTGAGTTAATAATTTCTTTTACTCTAACTGACAATTTGGCTTCTAATTCCTTAAGCCATACTTGTTTGTCCTTCAATTGAACTGGGCTAGCAAAACCCCTTGGAATTAATTCAAATACTTGATCAGTGTACTCTTTCTTGTACAAATTGATCTTCCTATTTGCATTATCTATTCCTTCTGCTAATTTTGCTTGGTCCTTTGTAGTATCACAAGTGGATTTGATAACAGGATCAACCTCTGCTTCATCATATGATACACAAAGAAGCTCCAAGTCTTGCTCTCTAGGCTTCAACTTGTTAAAAAAAGGCATTAAAATGGCCTTATCTTTATTAAGTTCATTCCACATATCTAGAATCTTGCTCATGTTGTTATACAATAATGAGGCCCCCATGCTGTCGGCAAAACTTGAAATTGTAGCCCTTACTCTTTCTTCATATTTCTTTTCATACAAGGCTTGAGCCTGTTTTAAATCCTCCAACTCCTAAGGAGTGATATCAACCAATTGAGAGCCAGAAGGTGTTGGAGATGGTGGGAACTCAATAATGGGGTTGGTAGGTGGAGGTCTTGTAGGAGAAGAGGTGATCATAAGTGTTGAAGACTCACCTTGATGGTACTGTCCTGCCAACTAGCTTTGTAGCTTGGCAATGATGTTGTCTTTACCCCTTACCTCTTCCTTGGCACTATTATAGGCTTTTAAAACTATCTCCAGCTTAACCTAGAGATCTTCCTTTTCCTTATCCTCCTTTTCTGCTACTACAACACTAAACTTTCCAGTCTCTAGCATAGTGCTAGTAGCTTCGACTAGCCCAGTGCTCTGCACTCTTTTCACTATCATTCCACCAAGGTAACTTGTCCCTGGGGTGTTCTTATTTCTCATATTTTCATCTCTCTTAAGAGACCACATGACCAATGAAGCATTGTCTTTATTGAAAGTGACTCCCTCCATAGGTTTGGTCTCTTTTCTTACTACCTCTAATACCAAGGCATCTACTATGTCCCACTCAGGGAGAATGAGTACCCTAGCCTATGCTACCATGTCTCTTCCCTGTTCAGGAGTGATGGTCTTAAACTCATCAGTCATTTCTTGCTTTATCTCTTCCTCCACCATAGCTAGATCTCTGTGGGGCTGCTCACCTTTTCTCTTTTCATACCTTGCATTATATTTGTCGATGTTCTGCTTCCACACAAATAGCATGAATGCTCCTAATGTGACAAAGTTATTGTCAGCCAAGAAATATTCACTGGCTTGTTTGATCTCAGGGTCCCACTTTTGGCCTTTGAACTCATTAGCAGTGATGTTCATTTTAGTAGTAAGGGGCTCTTCTGGCATTCCCTCTTCCACTTCATCATATGTATATGCTATCTCTCCAAGGTTGCCTAACTACAACAGTTGCTCAGCTACTACCTGTTCATCTCCTATATGAATAGGGGATTGAGATGGAGAGTACAAAGGTTCATTAGATTGTATTTCTTTTCCCACTCTTTGTTTCTTTGGGCTATCTTGAATGTCAATGACATCCTGTATCTTCCTCTTTCCTTTAGAGGTAAAGGGTTCCCCTATTGTAGGCATCAACACACTATAATTGGACTTCTTATGCAACATATAGTCACCAGGAGGGATTGCTCTAGCAGATGCAGACCTACTTAGAACTAGTCTTGCTCTCTCAGGGTTGTTTTTAATTACAACCTCCCTCTTTTCTTTCAAAGTCTGCATCACATCCTCAAAACAAAGAATTAGTAACTTTATCTTCTCCTCAAAATGGTGGAAGCTAGACAATGGGTCATAGCTGGTATCAAATTGGTGTACAAAATCTAAGGCTTTTTTATAAGCCACCCACTTTTCCTTCCTCATCTCTTGCTCATCTAGATCAAACTCATTCCTAATGAGGTCTTCAGGAAACTGGAATTGGTGGGGTTTACCTCTGCATATTTCCCTCTTTCTAAATATGCCATTGAAGAAGTCTTTAGGGTCGGCACACTTGGATACTCCAATTGACAAATGATACAGTTGAAGGAAATCTTCAAAACACTTCCAACCTCCTTTAATTATCATAAATTGGTGTGCTATGGTAACTGTAAGAAAAATGGTCCCTTTACCTCTACCTGTTAATTCTACCTCCTGCACACCACCAATCTGCCTGAGGATCTCTGCAATTCCCACTTTAAGAGGGACCTAATAGGGTAACAAAAATGGAGTGCCTGTGAAAACATATACTTTGAAAACTATGGACATAGGGTATAAGTAAATATCACCCCAATTGTGAACAATTTTTATATTCTCTGCAAACTCTTTTGGCCTAATGAATTCTAAAAGAACCTTAGGGGCTCTTGGATTCTCTGAACAAATAAGAGTCCTAAGCTTAGATGCAAAAAATTTATCAAACTTTAGAAAGCTTGCATCTTCTTTGTCCCATGATAGCACTATACTCCATAACTGCACTACCATCTTTTCTCCATTCTTCTCTTTTACAAGATCCATTCCACTTGCAAAATAATCACCACCCTTCAATAAAAATAAATGCATAAGGAGGGAATACCATCCAAAAGGCCTATCTACATTCCCATTCTTTATTCCTATTAATCCTTCATGGATAGCATGTTAGAAATTAGGATCTAAGGATACTAATCATTATAAACAAGATTATAAAGTAAATGAAATATGAAACATACATGCAAAATGTACACATTACACAAGATATACATGGGGAAAACCCTTTCGGGTAAAAAACCTCATAAAGCATCATTTAATTAAAACACTTACAAATATAGTCTATAATAAAATAGACATGAACCTCGGGACACTCTTCCAATACTTCCACATGGCCAATAATACCTCATATGCATAGTGATACAACTCACCATAAAGCTCCAAATTCACACACCTCTCAAATGAGAGAGAACCTCCTTAAATATAGGAGGAAGGGTGACTTCACTAGTCACACCTTTTCAATAATCCCCACTCATAAATAATTAATAATCTAATAGTTACTAGATTATAATTATTTCAAATGAGATATGCTTATAAAGCATATAATATATAAGGTTTTATAACCTTATATTAGAACATTATATATAAATGTTATAAGGATGTGATCCCTAATAACATTATGTTCTAACACTCCCCCTTAATGTTAATAGGGGATGACATGTCAATTTCCTTAGAAGAAAAAATGAAGCACCCCAGTAACGTAGGTCTTCTTTGACAGTGATAAACAGGGACACAAATATATGCCAACATGAAGATCATGCATTCTGGACTACATGAAAGTCATCTTGTCACAATTTATAATCCCAGTGTTTTAAAAATGATGCTATGAGGTCTTAAAAATTTATATTGGAGTCGCGGTCCCCTCAAATTAGCCTCTCCCCAGGTTCATTACATAGTGCCCATAGGTCTTAATACAATGCTTTTACAAGTGGAAGATTTACAAGGAGAAGAATTTACAATATGCCCATAGGACTTAAAATCATCTTCCCGTAGGTCTTACGATAATGTGCTCGTAGGACTTAAAAATAAAGGATTTAGCCATTAGGTGGTGTCATTGACATGCACACTCCCCCTCAATGACATCACCTAAGGCAAAGAATTATTTGAACTTGGAGCATATAATTCCTAAAGGTCTTATGCCTATTAGGTCTTACATCTAGGATTTAGCCACTAGGTGGTGTCATGTACACTCCCCCTTAATGGCATCACCTCAAAGCCAATCACTGCATAGAGGATTTCAAAGTGATGGCTAAAATTACAATATATAGTATGCGCCCATGATCTTCAAAGAGTCTTTATTATAGAATTATTTCACTTGAGTGAGGTGCCCATGATCTTCAAGGTGCCTTTATTATAAAATGTTTTCACTTGAGTGAGGTACCCATGATCTTCAATGTTCATTTTGATCTTTAGAAATGATATTATCTAGAAAGAGTAAAGTAACTTCAAGTAATATGGTACTTTCATATGTATCCAAATGGAACTCTTCCATAAATCTTCAATGCCATATTGATGCTTCAAGAGCTACATTTATATTTTGCCCATTTGATTCAAAGACAGATAGAAGATAGTCTTCTCATTAAAGTATTGCATCATCCATGTAATAATGCTTGCACCAATTTGTATAATAACACATAACCTCATCATAAAAGAAACAATATAGTTAGTAACATAGTAATCAATTAAACTTGATATTTGGTGCAAAGAAAGAACACAATACGCATTTGTCATTTCTCAAAGATCATATAATATTCCTAAAAAATGTAAAATTTAGTCCAATAATTTATAGCAAGGATATCAACATATATTTTCATGAGAATAAGCATGAATAATTAGTTGTCCTATTTTAAAAAATAGACATACTACTACATATAGTAATGATCCATAAAAAATTAGGCAATGGGTGAGCTATCCTTTCTAGGTTTGCTCCAAGATAAAGGAAGCATAATCAAAGGTCACTGCAAGAGAAGGATTCAAAATCTGAGCAACCATCAGCATGTAATGGGTGGGCATATTTGCCTTAGCATCTTCTCCCAGAATTTGGCAGAGTGACCAATATAATCCCTTGGCCCTAATGGTGAATAGATTTAATGAGAAGGGCTCTTCAGTATTGGGTCCTACAACTATCAACCCACCTATCTTCACAAAGAATTCTTTGAGAGGCCCATTTTTAAGGTGGTTCCTCTGCACACTGTATACCTGAGCTAGTGATTTAAAATTAATAGGCTCTAGAAAATTAGTAAATTCACTAAGCCCGAAAGCATTTATGAATTCCTCATTATTTATTTCAATGAGGGTTTTCCCACTTATATCCTTGACACTTGTTGTAATTGGGTCATAATTGTGTGCAATCTGGGTTAGGAGATCCACATCCATGAATACTCTAGGGACTACCAATTTTCCTACATCCAACTCCCAGATATTGTTCTGCAGGGCTAAGGAGTTTCTCATGCCAAATCCAACTTTAAACAATCCCAACCTAGACAACCCAATTCAAGGATCTCTTAGCCAGTTACCCTTATCATATAATCCCTCTCCTATTTTTAGGTGAGGAGCTCTTGGCACAAGTTCTTTTATCTTTGTAGCCACATTAGTTGACAATGTGAACTGTTCAAGGAAGTAATCACAGATAGCTCTCTCCTGGTAATTAACCTTTCCCGAGAATTCTCTCTTAGGTGCCATCTTTAAAAACTATGCAAGAAATCTAACTATTACTCCCAATTGTTCTGTGACAAATCAAGACCTTAATTTAAACACACTATTAAGTGATTGCCAAACAAGAGTATAAGAGAACCTATTTTTTGCTTGAAGAAATTAGCTCTGCAACTGAAGAAATTATCTCTCCAACTATTCTTTAGAATGATACCTTCATTCAATTGATACGAGATCATATATGGTAGTCAGGCTCTTAACTACGACATAGATATCGCATGCTTCAGTTGTCCCTTCAGAATTGAATTCATAAAAGAATTCAAAACTTTCACTCCAATGGGTCACAACATGCCTGTGTATTTTCCTTTTCGCTCTTTCACCATTTCGCAGAGCATAACATCATAGCAATTTTGCTTAACGCAATCATGCCAGCCATCTGATCAAATGAGACTTGATCGACCTTTACACTGGCTTAACATCTTTGCCTTTGCATTGGACCCTTCTTCCCTTTCGCCATTTTGCAGGCTTTATCTCCCAAGCACTTTTCTTTCATGAAGCCATGCTAGGTGTTAGATGGGACTCTAACCACCCGACCTTTAACTCTTACCGAGACTGTCAGATTTTCACTAACCGTGCCTCATCCTGACGGTTAATGGTTTTTCGCTATTTCGCATAGCTTAACCCACTTTCAAATTTGGGCCACGAAACAATGCGAAGCATTGGATCAATCCTAAGATGACCATCCTTTAAGTGAGACCTTTATGCTTGCATCACTTACCCCGCTCTTCCACTGGCTACCAAACACCATGTCTCACTTAGCCATTAGCCTTGGAAAACTCTTTGAGTTTAGTTCAAAGTTAGCCATGTGTCGTATTTCCCTTATAACCACTAGTTACGCCTTGGCACCCTCAATCCCTTTTGGAACCCCATGTCAATCGACATGTCACCATCAAGCTTTACGCTGGGAAGAACCTCCTTTTCTCTTTTGCCATTTCGTAGGCCTTAACGCTTGGTTAATTCATAGCCATGAAACAATGTGAACCCTTGGATCTTTTCAGAGTTGATCCCCTTTTACCTTCATGCTTTATCTGTTCTTTGGGCCCCAAAACCCTTTCACTACTTCATAGGTTTTAAAGTACGAGCATTTTAGCTTCGTGAGCTCACGTGGACCGCTAGATTAGAGCTGACTTGCTCAATGCTTAACAACCTACTAAGGTTTGGCAAATGTGGGCCCTTTGACTCAGCTCTATCCCCCTGGTGTCTAATCATTCCCGAACTAACATGTCAACCTTTTATTCATGGAGAGACAACACCGGATTCCACTTCATCCTTGTCGCATGGATCTGCCAAGTCACTTCACACCCTGTGACATGACTTATCCTCTTGGACCCAC
Organism: Cryptomeria japonica; assembly: GCF_030272615.1. Lineage (NCBI taxonomy): Eukaryota > Viridiplantae > Streptophyta > Pinopsida > Cupressales > Cupressaceae > Cryptomeria > Cryptomeria japonica. Next base: position 259,482,639 of record NC_081414.1, on the reverse strand, counting down.
CTTTTAATCCTTAGATCCGACATGCTGACTACTTTGACTTTTTGCCACGTGCCATTATCTTACTCACCATCTCAACCAATTGGACTGCTTGCCTGGAATGCCATGTCATTTTGTTGTTTCGCAAAAGCTATCTTTCGAGCATCTCTCCCCTATGAAGCTACACTAGTCATTAGATCTCTGGGAACCTGCGCATCTATTATGCTCTTTATAAACCTCCTTTTCCCAGGCCAAAAACCATTCACTATTTCCCAAGGCATAACATGTGAGCACCTATCAACCACGAAACAACGTGAACCGTCAATTTCTCTTGAACTTGATCACCTTTTAGCCATTTGAAAAGTATTTACCGCCGGGTCCCACCAAGCCTTTTCACCATTTTGTGAAAGGTATTTCACTTGCTATTTTTGGCTGCAAATCAACGCCAGCTGTTAGGTCTTGAGAAAGATGGAGTCTCGTTACACCAGACCAAATGCACACAGCTGAACATGTTTTTTCCTTTCGCTATTTCACATAGCTTAAAACATCCGCAACTTCACCTAACGAAATAGTGAAAGCTGTAGATCCATCTGAGAACTGCATGACACTTATTGGGCCCAACAACATTAGAAGGAAAAAGACATAAGGCATAAATTTTTTACGATTATTCAATGACCGCCTAGGTAAATGACAAGGGGGAACACTTCATACGACCCCAAGACCCATTACTTAAGTGAATTAAAGGAACACAAGAATAGAAACCAGAGGGTTTTAATCAGACATTTGAGCGATTTAAAACCAAAAACCCTAAACCCTTAAAGACTTAACACAAATTTGAAGCAGTTAATAGTGTGCTTGACTCAAAATTTCAAAAAACTTAGCCAATTATGGGAAAAGAAAACCCATTTCTTAAACAGTGATAACAGCGGCTCTAATTGGGGATGGTTGATTGCAAGGTCAAGACAAGAAACTCAGAAAAATCTTGAGAAATAGACCAAAACACAAACCCAAACAAAACAACAGGAAGCAAACAAAATATATACAAACAAAGGACCTACTATGCATGGATTTGAAGAGAAATAATGTTTTAGGAATTGTCCATGCACTAGAAATTATTGTACTTCATCATTCATATTTTTCACAAAATAATAATCCTTTCCATTTAGATCATAGACCACAAAAGGGCTAATCCATAGTGATTCAAATTTCTTGTGCTTTCCCTTGTCCTATCCTCTTGCATTCCACTGAGGAAAAATATCATCAATTTGAAACTTCCTTAATGATGTCCTTTTATCAATAAGGTACTTAGATTGCAGTTGGATCTTCAGGTTTCTCTTATGAGCTAGAGCTTTGATCTCTTCCACTTTGACCATCTGGATCATTCGGTCCTTCATAGGCTCTGATAAATCCATGTCCTTAGCTTGCAAGAACCTGTACACTGGAAGAAGATTGTTTATAGGTACTTTGGCCTGTGTACCATATACCAATTCAAATGGTGACATCCCAGTGGCCTTCTTGATAGTGATTCTGTCTGCCCACAAAGCTAGTTTCAACTTTTGATCCCATGACCTCTTGTTTTCTATTCAAGAGGTTTTTATTGCTGGATTCTGCTTGCCCATTTCCTTGAGGATGATAAGGTGAAGAGTAAGACATAAGTATCACATGACTAGTACAAAAATTGACAAACTCTTCTGATCTGAAACTCATAGCATTGTCCATTACCAATTTTGCAGGAACTCCAAATCTAGTTATGATACAATCCATCAGGAAATCAATAACAATTTTACTTGTAGCTCTTCTAGTGGGAATGGCTTTAATCCATTTAGTAAAATAATTACTAGCTACTATGATCCATATATGACCTCTTCCTAATCTCTCAACAATATCTCCAATGAAATCTATACCCCATTGGACAAAAGGTGCTTCCACTATAACTAGGTTCAAGGGTAGAGCTCCTTCATATTTTAGTTTGGATGAAAACCTTTGACATGGGTCACATCTCCTGACATATTCATGAGCATCCTTGAACAAGGTAGGCTAATAATATCCAGCTCAGACTATCTTCTTAGCAGTTGTCTTAGCAAAATAATGACCTCCACACATTCCATCATGCATTTCAATCAGCATTTTCTTTGCTTGGAATTCATCTAAACACGAGTAACCCTCCATCTTTGTTTCTCCAAAACAAGGCACCTTGAATGAGGGCATATTTCTAAGACTTCAATTTCAGAGTCCTTCTCTGATTATGTGTCATTCCTTCTGAAAATGTAGCATTTTTCAAAAATTGGACTATCTCTGAATACCAAGGTTGCCTTTCAATACTAGTGACTAAAGTACTTTTGATTTCAACATTTTTTATCTCAACATTCAGAAGATTAGATTCAATCATGAGCTTGGCAAGACCTAAGCCTCTCACCAATTTGGTGATCTTTAATTCCAATTCAAATTCTTGGATTCTATTGATCCATCTGCACCTTTTTCCCGTAACCTCAGACTGTGATAGAATATCCTTAACTACAACATGTGGGACATAAGCAGTTATTTTTGCATTCACAAGGTATGGCCTGAAAGCTTTGATAGATTTAACTAAAGCATAAGCTTGTTTCTCCATGGTTTCATACTTTAATTCTGCTGCTTGCAAAGACTTGCTATAGAAAGCTATTGGATGTTCATATCCCTCATTATCCTTTTGTAACAATACTCCAGCTACTGTATGGTATGAAGCAAAAGAGAACAGAGAAAAGGGCTTACTGTAATCAGGAGATTTCAGCAATGGTGCTTCCTGAATGGCCTTTTTAATCTCATCAAAAGCCTTTCAAGCTTCTTGATCCCAACAAAACTTGGTATCCTTCTTGAGCAACTTGACAATGGGTTTCACTATCTCTGCAAAGTTTGCGATGAATCTTCTAACAAAGTTTACTTTGCCTAAAAAGGATTGAATACCTTTAACGTTCTTTGGTTCAGATAGTTTGTTTATTGCTTCAATTCTTTCAGGGTCTCTTCTTACCCCTTCCTTGGCGATAATGTGCCCCAATAATTTTTCTTCAGTGACCCCAAAATGACATTTCTTGGGATTTAATGACACACCAAATTCCAAAGCTTTGTTGAACACCTTTTCCAAATGTCCACAGTGATCATCAACCCTTTTGGAGAAGCAAGTTAAATCATCTTGATAAACCACCATGATGATATTAATGAATTATTTGAAGGCTACATCCATGGCTCTCTGAAATGTAGCTCCAATATTTTTCAATCCGAATGGCATTCTTACATAGACATGTTCCCCATGGAGTAGTGAAAGTAGTTTTTAACTGTTCAAATTCTCTCACTAACACTTGATTGTATCGTGAAAAACCATCCATCATGGACAAGACATCACAACCTATTACTCTTTGCAGCATGGCTTCCATATTTGGAGAAAAGTAGTTATCTTTCAAAGAAGCAACATTCAAATTTCTAAAATCCACACACAATCTAATGTCCCCATTTTTCTTTCTTACTGGGACCAGATTGGAGACCCATGAAGAATGCCTTATAGGTTTGATAATCCCCCCTTCTCTTAACTTAGTCAACTCTTGCTGCATCTTAGTTTCTAATAGGGGATTAATAGGTCTCTGCTTCTGTCTGAAAGGCTTAGCATCTAGAAGTAAAGGAACTTCATGCTGAGAAAGGTCTTGTCTATATGCCTTTAGGTCTTCATAAGACCAAGCAAAAACATTCTTATATCTTTTTAATAAATTAATAAGATTAATTCTGACATGAGGGGGTAATTTATTTCTAATGTATACTAACTTAGGGGATGACTCAGTCCCCAGGTTTACCTCCTCCAACTCTTCCAACTTAGTGGTAGACTGCTGATGTAAGTGACTGTCATTATAACTGAACATGCTTTCTAGCTCTACTAACCCTTTAGGTATTTCATTTGTTTCCAACTGAACCAAGTCATTTCCAAACACTATTTCCTTATTGTCAACCACCTCCACCAGTGCATTGCAATCAATCTTCTATCCATCATAATCATCAACACATTGGATTAACCTAAGAATATCTTCATCATCAGCAAAAACTTGCCAATTATATACATTATCAGGGATGGCAGGGCTAGATTTTATCTCCACAGTGGAGATGCCAATTAGTGTTGCATCATCATTTTTCAATGCAACATTAGCTATAAAATCTGCCATAATATTCTTTGATCACTCTATCCAATTAATAGAAAATGCACTAAAATGCTCAATGACATCCCACACTGCATGTTTGTACCTCTTTAATCTATCATTTTTGGATGCATAATTGGATCTTACCTAAGATACAACCAATTCTGAATCCCCCAACACTTTCAACAGCTAGATTCCATTTCTTTTTGCAACCTCAAGTCCCAATAACAGGGCTTCATACTCTACAGTATTATTTGTGCATTGGAAAGCCAATAAGAAAGAATACTTAAAAGTTATACCTGATGGGGATACAAAAAGAACCCATGCTCTAGATCCTTCTTTGGAACAAGCTCCATCAAAATACATCTGCCATAAACCATACTGTTGTGATTCTAATTCGACCACAATGGGATCAGTATTCTTCAACTGGGGTAAAATTGGTTGTAATCTGAAATTATCAAGATCCACATCAATCATACAATTAAGCATATTAGGATCTACACTCTCAATTACTCTGGGAGCACGTGGTTCTCTATACAACTTGACCTGATTCCCATTTATTAGAATGGTGGCATAAGATAAATCCAGTTGGACATTTCCTCCTACTACATGGACAACAACATACCATAATGGTGTTTAGTGTCAGTAACAATAACATCCATTTTATAAGTTGCCTCAGGGAATGCTGCTATTTTTATTTCAACATCTCTCATTGTACCTATCAAAGGTACTTCTCTATTATCCATAGCATAACATTTCCCATATACAGTGGTTATTGATAGTCCTAGTTCTTTCATGACACCATAGGGCATAACATTAGCAGCAGCTCTTGAATCTATCATGCAATTTTTTATCAACCAGTTGTTTACTAACAAAGTAACATAAATAGGATCTACCTGTGAAGGCTCTTGTGTGATAGTGGTTCCAACATAAACCTCTGGGGTTTGAAATTCTTGATCCTTTCCAATTTTAGCTGAACCGATGGGTAAGACTATGTCACTATTAGATATATTAGAAAACAAGGACAAAGCTGCATCCCTGTGCTCTTTTATTTTCAGTAATTATACTAATGGGATAGTGACCTTCATTTGTGTAAAATCTTGAGCCATGTCAAATGTAGAACTATTGCTTGATTCAGTATTAGCTCTAACTATTTCTGCCTTAAGCTGATTTGCCCTTTTTGCTATGGCAGCTCCTTGTATATCACTGGTATTTTAATCATCTGTACTCTTGGGTACATCTTTAACTTGTTCCTTCTTTTCTTGACCAATTTTAGGGATAGTAGTAGCACTACTTGTTGCCCCCTTTTGGGTAATCTCTTTTATGAACATGGAACCAGGTTCACCCTGATTAGTATCCTTCTTGGTGCTCCTTAAATTATAATTATGTTTTGCTTTAGAAATAGCAGCCTTGGTGAGACTTTTAACTTCTTCATCCTCAATTGTTACCACATTCAATGTAGGATGTCAGTCCAAGGTTAGTTGTCCTTGAAGAAACCTTTCATTATCCAACACATCACTATATTCACTTTGTATAGATTACTCATCACTTTCTATAATAGTCTCCAACATGTTAATGTCAGGCTCAACTTCTTGTCTCATGGATTCTTCAAGAGCTTGAGCTACTGCACACTGATGAGGAGAATGTGGCCCATCACAAGCAATACACCAGGGAGTATTTTCTATATTATGGACATTTTTCCCTTTTAAGGGATCTGGAGTGTCTTGATTTTGAGCAATTTTAGGCTTCTCATTTTGGGGTTTGTCATCTTTCTAGTTGGTATTATAAGGCATGTCATGTAGTCTAGGGTGTCTATCTTGCCAGTTATAATGAGGCTTATCATTTTTGTTTACCTTAGTAGTCAAATCCTTCATAGCAATGACCAACTTCTCTATCTTGTCTTCCTCCTTAGCAGCTTTGTTAGGTTGCTGTTTTGTTTCTTGCCATATTCTACCATCTGTTCTCCTTCCTAACTTCCCATATGCTTTTCTATTACTCTCCACATTAATGGCAATCCTAAATGCATCCCTTAGGCTATGTGGATTTTTATCCCTCAAGATATAGGCCATCTTAGAATCAAATGCATCATAGTAGGTATTGAAACACATGTTATCATCTAACCTCATCACCTGATATAATCTATGCATGGCCTTTTGGAATCTAGCATTAAAATCAATGACCATTTCATTGTCAGACTTTTTGATGTTATTAAATTCATTGAGCATGAAGCTCACATTTGTTTTATCACCGTATTGTTCTTGAGAACAATTCTTAAAATCCTCCCATAACCCGACGCTATTAACTGGAAGACCTCTGTACCAATCTCTTGCATCATCAACTAGGGACTAAACAAATAGTTTCATTATAATATCTTCATCCACTATCTCATAGTCATTTATAAGGTCACCAAAATATTTCAAATGTTCCTCAACACTAATTGCATTATTTCCAGCAAACTTATGAAGTCTGTCCCTTAACTCAGTAGGAACATGGTTGGGATATCCTCAGATCTTATCAAAGAACAATTGCCTATACTGTTCTAAATTGATAGGTCTCCTTTGAAAAGGGGGAGCAACATTATTATTTCCCATGTTTATTCTAACTTTTGGAATTAGGGACTGAGATACTTGGCCATGTTGATTGTTCACAGGGATTTGACTCACTGATGATGTATTAGTAGGCACAGTAGGCTGAATCTTAACTGGGGGTAGGGGAATTTGTTAAGGATTAAGCTTACTAAGACCTTCTGATGGAAATATGATAGGGGGAGCTTTTAGGTAATTAATTTTTCTCTTCACTTCCTGATTTGCTGCTTCCAATTTAGCTTTCTCTAGTTCCATTTGGAGATCCTCTTTTTCCTTCCTCATTCTTCCCATCTCTCTCTCATGTGCTGATAGCCTATGAGAAATCTCTTCAGTGTTTTTTGATCTAGTTCCATCATCCACCCATTTCTGCTTTCCTTTATCAACATTATTTCTAGGAGGCTGTGAATCACTGAGCATTTCCTTGTTTGGCTGGACTACTGACCTATATGCTGGCTTAGCCTTGGGGATCAGAATTTCTCTAATCACAAGGCCTTCCTCATCACTCTTTTCCTTTTCTTTGGCCAATACTTCAAGATCAACTATCTATCTAAGAAGCCTATCTCTCTCCATTAATTTTTCTTTAACCTCCTTCTCCTTATTTGCTTCCTTTTGGGCTCTTAAGGAGAGTAAGTGGTGAACCCTCCTATTCAAATCTTCAATCTCTTGTGACACTTTATCTTCATCAAGGAAATTTTCCTTAGAATCAGATATATTGACTTGATCTATATCAATCAAGCTGATGTTTCCATCGATTGTTCTAGGCACAGAATGTCTAATTGCATTTGAACTAGTCCTATCTTTTGCGGAAACACTAACATGAGATAAATCTTGATTTAAAGCATGAGCATTATCAATATTTCCAAACAATCCAGAATGGAAACCTAATATATCATTTTCAGATTTTCTGGAAGAAGAATTAGACTTGCATAAATAGGTCAATCAGGAATCTTACTAGTATTGTTATTCTTTTGTACCCAAGTAGCATTTGATGGTTCGTGTAGCACTAATCTCTTCTAACCTCTTCATGACTGCTCTGGCAAACCTTCTTGCAAAGTTTCACGAGGATGCTTCTTCATGAATGATCTGGTGTTTTTTCCTCCTTGCATTATGCTTGTCTTCCTTTCTTTTTGTACTTCACAAGGACTGGTTCCAAGATAACAGAGTCGCCACCCACAAGACTATGGGAATTATGAAAACAAGCTTTGAAAAAATGTCAGAAATCTTCAGAACAAAATCATATATCAAAAGAAAATAGAAGGAACTTCCATATAGAGACCTCCAAGCACCACTGCTATATTCACTAATGCACTGATCTAATCCACAAACACACAACAATTTTCTTTACAAATGTAAACACAAGTCTACGTCTGGATCCTTATTGTGACTCTCCCCAGTAGAGTCGCCACTTTTGTTGTCTTCAAAATCTGATTCACTTCAGCATCCTTATATATGATAACTCTGTGTGCAAAAGAGATATTAAAAAGAAGGAAACTTCCAGGACAACATATGACAAGGTTTGATTTAACCTTCTACACTTCGGACCTACTCAAAGTCCAGGCAGGTATACCTTTGTGAACTAAATTCACAATTTTAAAAGATAAATCCACAGCAAACCAGTCCAGAAAACCAGTGGATCTAATCACCTTAAAACTAACTAAAACAAAGCAATGAAAATTGGACTCATATTTAGTATTGACCTACAAAATATGTAATAGACAACCTTGATCTATACCAGTGCCTTATCCAAGGTCACAAAGTCATCTAAGTTCAAACAATACTCCCACAATCCAATATCTCTACATATCGCATTAGTTCGGCTTCTATAGATCCCTATATATGCCTGACACACATAAGAATTTATTCATACCCAATTAAAATACGCTCATCAAGATTCAAAATATCTCACAAGGAATTTACTAGTAGAAGTGATTCCTGCATATCTCCTGAAGAGAAAAGCTAAGAAACATATCTAGTGAAAGTTTCCTTACAACCCCTATTCAAACGAAATAACCTTGGATTATTTAGAATGAAACAGTAAACACTTGCAAACACATTTGAAGACAACACAAAGTTTTAACTCAAAACCAATGGTCTGTATATTGATATTTTCTTCAAAAAAGTATTACAAGAAACCTTCGAATATTCTCCATTAAAACTCGAAAAAGCTCAGATAAATTTCTGCAGCATTTTCTTACAATTCTATGCGATCATTTTTCTACTAGTCTTGGTATCCATTTATAACAATATGGATGCATACAAAGCTTTAGACTTTCCTAGGAGAGTTTGTTACAATCATTACATTTCAAGACGAAGTTACAAAATCTTTTACAAATACAGTTACAAGTCCTTTTCAACCTCTGTAGCTTCTTCTACTTGTCATCTAGTTGCAACCTCTTCTAACGGCTCCACATCCTGTATGGCATATTTTCTTGTCCACTCATTGTATACATCATCAGCTGGGCATGCAAAGTTAATCACTTTTGCTTTTGCCTTGGCTAACCTTTTCCGAGAATTCCTTATTTTGTTAACCTCTGAATTGAGAAAACCATAATGAGATTTGATTCTCTCTATCTCCTCAATTGTTATGACAAAAAAGGAAGCATCTTCTGAGTTATTAATTCCTTTTATTCTAACGGACAATTTGGCTTCTAATTCCTTAAGCCATACTTGTTTGTCCTTCAATTGAACTGGGCTAGCGAAACCCCCTAGAATTAATTCAAATACTTGATCAGTGTACTCTTTCTTGTACAAATTGATCTTCCTATCTGCATTATCTATTCCTTCTACTAATTTTACAAGGCCCTTTGTAGTATCATAAGTGGATTTGATAATAGGATCAGCCCCTGCTTCATCATATGATACACAAATAAGCTCCAAGTCCTACTCTCTAGGATTCCACTTGTCAAAAATAGGCATTAAAATGACCTTATCTCCATTAAGTTCATTCCACATATCTAGAATCTTTCTCATGTTGTTATACAATAATGAGGCCCCCATGCTGTCGGCAAAACTTGAAATTGTAGCCCTTACTCTTTCTTCATATTTCTTTGCATACAAGGCTTGAGCCTATTTTAAATCCTCCAACTCCTAAGGAGTGATCTCAACCAATTGAGAGCCAGAAGGTGTTGGAGATGGTGGGAACTCAATAATGGGGCTGGTAGGTGGAGGTCTTGCAGAAGAAGAGGTAATTATCAGTGTTGAAGACTCACCTTGATGGTACTGTTCTACCAACTGGCTTTGTAGCTTGGCAATGATGTTGTCTTTACCCCTTACCTCTTCCTTGGCACTATTATAGGCTTTTAAAACCGTCTCCAGCTTAACCTGGAGATCTGCCTTTTCCTTAGCCTCCCTTTCTGCTATTGCAACTATAACCTTTGCAGTCTCTAGCACAATGCTAGCAGCTTCCACTACCCCAGTGCTCTGCACTATTTTCACTATCATTCCACCAAGGTAACTTGAGCTTGGGGTGTTCTTATTTCTCTTATTTTCATCTCCCTTAAGAGACCACATGACCAGTACCGCATTGTCTTTGCTGAAAGTGACTCCCTCCATAGGTTTGGTCTCTTTTCTTACTGCCTCTAATACCAAGGCATCTGCTATGTCCCACTTGAGGAGAATGAGTGCCCTAGCCTATGCTACCATGTCTCTTCCCTACTCAAGAGTGATTGTCTTAAACTCATCAGCCAATTCTTGCTTTATCTCTTCCTCCACCACAGCTGGATCTTTGTGGGGCTGCTCACCTTTTCTCTTTTTACACCTTGCATTATATTTGTTGATGTTCTACTTCCACACAAATTGCATGAATGCTCCTGATGTGACAAAGTTATTATCAGCAAAGAAATATTCACTGGCTTGTTTGATCTCAGGGTCCCACTCCTGGCCTTTGAACTCATTAGTAGTGATGTTCATTTTAGTAGTAAGGGGCTCTTCTAGCATTCCCTCTTACGCTTCATCATATGTATATGCTATCTCTCCAAGGCTGCCTAACTGCAGCAGTTGCTCAGCTACTGCCTATTCATCTCCTATATGAATAGGGGATTGAGATGGAGAGTATAAAGGTTCATTAGATTGTATTTCTTTTCCCACTCTTTGTTTCTTTGGGCTATCTTGAATGTCAATGACATCCTGTATCTTCCTCTTTCCTTTAGAGGTAAAGGGTTCCCCTATTGTAGGCATCAACACACTGTAATTGGACTTCTTATGCAACATGTAGTCACTAGGAGGGATTACTCTAGTGGATGCAGACCTACTTAGAACCAGTCTTGCTTTCTCAGGGTTGTTTTTAGTTACAACTTCCCTCTTTTCTTTCAAAGTCTGGATCACATCCTCAAAACAAAGAATTAGGAACTTTATCTTCTCTTAAAAAGGGTGGAAGCTAGACAATGGGTCATAGCTGGTATCAAATTGGTGTACAAAATCTAAGGCTTTTTTATAAGCCACCCACTTTTCCTTCCTCAGCTCTTGCTCATCTAGATCAAACTTTTTCCTAATGAGGTCTTCAGGAAACTAGAATTGGTGGGGTTTACCTCTACATATCGCCCTCTTTCTAAACATGCCATTGAAGAAGTCTTTAGGGTCGGTACACCTGGATACTACAATTGACAAATGATACGGTTGAAGGAAATCTTCAAAACACTTCCAACCTCCTTTAATTATCACAAATTGGTGTGCTATGGTAATTGTAGGGAAAATGGTCCCTTTACCTCTGCCTATTAACTCTACCTCCTGCACACCACTAATCTGCCAGAGGATCTCTGCAATTTCCACTTTTAGAGGGACATGATAGGGTAACAAAAATGGAGTGCCTGTGAAACCATATACTTTGAAAACTGTGGAGACAGTGTATAAGTAAATATCACCCCAAAATGTGAACAATTTTTATACTCTCTGCAAAATCTTTTGGCCTAATGAATTCTAAAAGAACCTTAGGGACTCTTGGATTCTCTGAACAGATAAGAGTCCTAAGCTTGGATGCAAAACATTTATCAAACTTTAGAAAGCTTGCATCTTCTTTGTTCCACGACAACACTATACCCCATAACTACACTGGCATCTTTTCTCCATTCTTCTCTTTTACAAGATCCATTCCACTTGCAAAATAATCACCACCCTTGAATAAAAATAAATGCATAAGGAGGGAATAACATCCAAAAGGCCTATCTACCTTCCCATTCTTTATTCCTATTAATCCTTCATGGATAGCATCAATGATAAAGGAAGCATAATCAAAGGTCACTACAAGAGAAGGATTCAAAATCTATACAACCATCAGCATGTAATGGGTGGGCATATTTGCCTCAACATCTTCTCCTAGAATTTGGTAGAGTGACCAATATAATCTCTTGGCCCTAAGGGTGAATAGATTTAATGAGAAGGGATCTTCAGAATTGGGTCCTACAAATTTCAACCCACCTATCTTCACAAAGAATTCTTTGAGAGGCCCATTTCTAAGGTGGTTCGTCTGCACACTGTATACCTGAGCTAGTGATTTAAAATTAATGGGCTCTAGAAAATTAGTAAGTTCACTAAGCCCTAAAGCATTTCTAAATTCCTCATTATTTATTTCAATGAGGGTTTTCCCACTTATATCCTTGACACTTGTTGTAATTGGGTCATAATTGTGTGTAATCTGGGTTAGGAGATCCACATCCATGAATACTCCAGGGACTACCAATTTTCCTACATCCAATTCCCAGATACTGTTCTAGAGGGTTGAGGAGTTTCTCATGCCAAATCCAACTTTAAACAATCCCAACCTAGACAACCCAATTCAAGGGTCTCTTAGCCAATTACCCTTATCATATAATCCCTCTCCTATTTTTAGGTGAGGAGCTCTTGGCACAAGTTCTTTTATCTTCGCACCCACATTAGTTGACAATGTCAACTATTCAAGGAAGTCATCACAGATAGCTCTCTCCTAGTAATTAACCTTTCCTGAGAATTCTCTTTTAGGTGCCATCTTTAAAAACTATGCAAGCAATCTAACTATTACTCCCAATTGTTCTATGACAAATCAAGACCTTAATTTAGACACATTGTTAAGTGATTGCCAAACAAGAGTATAAAAGAACCTATTTTTTGCTTGAAGAAATTAGCTCTACAACTGAAGAAATTAGCTCTGCAACTGGTTCTCTGCAACTATTCTTTTGAATGATACCTTCATTCAATTGATACGAGATCATATACGGTAGTCGGGCTCTTAACTGCGACATTGATACTACATGCTTCGGTCATCCCTTCAGAATTGAATTCATAAAATAATTCAAAACTTTCATTCCAATGGGTCACAACATGCCTATGCATTTTCCTTTTCACTCTTTTGCCATTTCGTAGAGCATAATGTCCTAGCAATTCTGCTTAACAAAATCACGCCAGCCATCCGATCAGATGAGACTTGATCGGCCTTTACACTATCTTAACATCTCTGCCTTTGCATCGGGCCCTACTTCCTTTTCGCCATTTCCCGAGCTTTATCTCCCGAGTACTTTTCTTTCACGAAGCCATGTCAGGCGTTAGATGGGACTCTAACCACCCGGCCTTTAACTCTTATCGGGACCGTCAGCTTTTCACTAACCACGCCTCATCCTCACAGCTAACGGTTTTTCGCTATTTCGCATAGCTTAACCTACTTTCAACTTTGGGCCATGAAACAATGCGAAGAGTTGGATCAATCCTAAGAGGACCATCCATTAAGCGAGACCTTTATGCTTGCATTGCTTACCCCGCTCTTCCACTGGTTACCAAACACCACATGGCACTCAGCCATTAGCCTTGGAAAACTCTTTGAGTTTAGTTTAGAGTCAGCCACATGTCATATTTCCCTTATAACTACTGGTTACACCTTGGCACCCTCAATCCCTTTTGGAACCCCATTTCAATTAACATGTCACCATAGAGCTTTACACCGAGAAGAGCCTCCTTTTCTCTTTCACCATTTCACAGGCCTTAATGCTTGGCTAATTTGTAGCCACGAAACAATGCGAGCTCTTGGATCTTTTCAGAGTTGATCCCCTTTTACCTTCATGCTTTATCTATTCTTTGGGCCCCAAAACTCTTTTGCTACTTTGTAGGTTTTAAAGCACAAGAATTTTACCTTCACGAACTAATGCGGACCGCTAGATTAGAGCTAACTTTCTCGATGCTTAACAACCTACTAAGGTTTGGCAGACATGGGCCCTCTAACTCAGCTCTATCCCCCTGGTGTCTAATCATTCCCAAACTGACATGTCAACCTTTTATTCATGGAGAGACAACACTGGATTCCACTTCATCCTTGCCACATGGATCTGCCAAGTCACTTCACACCCATGACATGACTCATCCTCTTGGATGCACCTTTTAATCCTTAGATCCGGCATGCTGACTACTTTGACTTTCTGCCACGTGCCATTATCTTACTCACCATCTCAACCAACTAGACTGCTTGCCTGGAATGCCATGTCATTTTGTTGTTTCGCAAAAGCTATCTTTCGAGCATCTCTCCCCTGTGAAGCTACACTAGTCATTAGATCTTTGGGAACCTGCGCATCTATTATGCTCTTTATAAACCTCCTTTTCCCGGGCCAAAAACCATTCACTATTTCCCAAGGCATAACACGTGAGCACCTATCAGCCACGAAACAACGCGAACCGTCAATTTCTCTTGAACTTGATCACCTTTTAGCCATTTGAAAAGTATTTACCGCCGGGTCCCGCCAAGCCTTTTCACCATTTTGTGAAAGGTATTTCACTTGCTATTTTTGGCTGCAAATCAACGCCAGCTGTTAGGTCTTGAGCAAGATGGAGTCTCGTTACACCAGACCAAATGCACACAGCTGAACATGTTTTTTCCTTTCACTATTTCGCATAGCTTAAAACATCTGCAACTTTGCCTAATGAAATAGCAAAACCTGTAGATCCATTTGAGAACTACATGACACTTACTGGGCCCGACAACATTAGAAGGAAAAAGACATAAGGCATAAAATTTTTATGATTATTCAATGACCGCCTAGGTAAATGACAAGGGGGAACACTTCATACGACCCCAAGACTCATTAATTAAGTGAATTAAAGTAACGCAGGAATAGAAACCAGAGGGTTTTAATCAGACATTTGAGTGATTTAAAACCAAAAACCCTAAACCCTTAAAGACTTAACATAGATTTGAAGCAGTTAATAGTGTGCTTGACTCAAAATTTCAAAAAACTTAGCCAATTATGGGAAAAGAAAACCCATTTCTTAAATAGTGATAACAGGGTTTATGTAAAAGGATTTAGTCCTCCAATATTGAGCTTAACCAGAACTATAGTTAGGCATAGGAGATGCTATCTTTTGTAGTTCAACACTTCTCTAGATTGTAGTCTGGATTTATATGTAGTCAGTGAGGCTCCTTTTGTGATGAGCAGTGCGCTCTAGGCTGTTGATCTTTCTGCAAGTGCAGGCCCATCAATTGTAATTCATATACCTATTGCAAAAGTATTATCTGACTGTAGGTAGGATTCCCATAGTTGTTTTTCCCTTTACTGAGTTTTCCACGTACAAATCTTGGTGCTATGTGGATGACTTTTATTATGTGATTATTGTTTATTCTTAATTGGTTTAACTGCTATTTTGGTATTAATGTTTTGGGTTCTGGTATTAAAGTTTAAATTGCTAATGGTTCCTATAATTTGTGACATCTGATTCACCCCCCCTCTTAGTTGTCTTTCAATTATTTGAATTGTCTAACAAAAATAACTAACATTCTTGAAAAAGAGAATTATTTTATTTTTTAAGATTTAATGAGCATACATTAACATTAAAATAATAAGATTACTCTATAATGCACAAGCAGGAGTCTACTACAACTTATTCCTGAATTTTTCTCCCAATCAAATATGTCTTATGATGTGTCATAATATGTCATATACATACATACATAGATATATATGTATGTATGTATGTATGTATGTATGTATGTATGTATATGTATATGATATACATATATGTATATATATGTACATATACATATACATATATGTACATATATATGTATGTATATATAGATATATATCTATATATACATACATACATATACATGCATACATATACATACATATATATATGTAACACACCGCCAAGAAACCCTAGGGAAAATAACTAACAATCTAAAAAAAAAATCTTTTTCTTTACATTTAATGAACATACATTAAGATTAAAAGGATAAGAATACTCTATAATGCACAAGCAAAAGACTACTACAACTTATCCCCTAAGGTTTCTCAATGAGATTACTTAATCTAACCATAGATCATTTAAGTGATTAATTTAAACCAAAGGTAACATTTAATGGATACAACTTCTGAAGTAAAATAATCAACTAAAGTAAACTATTTAAGAAATTATTGATTTATACAATAACATTGCATAATATAAATATTTCTAAAGCTACATACATCATTATTACAATTAACTACATAGAATCAAAGTTTTCATTATCTGATATAAGATCCTACCATCTAAGTTTCATTTCATATGCCTCAAGTTTACTTCATAAGTACATCATAGTCACATCATGATTACATCATTTTCCATGCATGCATGAATATAAATAGGTTACACCTGATACACAAGAATAAAACATGGTAGAAGCATAAAGTCACCATCCGACACACTGAGATGACAAAATCCAAGAGAGCATTATGGAATAAGAATGAGGTCATTCCACACAAGATCAGTACAAAATCCCCAAAGGAAAAAGCCACTACCACCCAGCCATGTAGACTAAAATGACCAGTTTTTCATCCTAGGAGATAGACATAGGCCCTCAAGAAAACAAACAAGAAAATACAACACATGGCCTAAACACACTTCCATCGGGTAAGTCAAAAACAATATACACATAGACAAAACTTAAAACAAGACTACTCCAGAGGTTACAATGCCAAGGAAGGACTCTAGTGATCACAAGGGGAGAGTGTCATCACATAGATTGATATGGGTTATCTTGACAAGTCTCCATAGGTCTCGACCCCCATCTTGAGTTATCCTAGAAACCTCTACCGACCCTCGACCCCCATTCAAATCTCATGCAAAACCAACATACCTTTTAAGAGGACAAGGTAGTTAATCATGCCATTCCATACCTTCCCACTACCTATTGAGTCTATATGAGTACTCAACCATGAGCGGGGCACACTTAATTTTGTTCAATGTGTTAAAGTACCCAACCTCATAATTCATTAATTAGGTTATCACTTATTAAGCTCTACTTCTAATGGGTTATCTTGGCAGCCAATTTGGGTCTTGGCCATCCCCTTTATGACACTAAAACTACTCAAAAAACCAAAATGAAGGCAACAAAAGAAACACCACAAAAAAAAATCCAATATCAAGGGATCCATCCAAGATCAGAATAACATCACCACTCAAGTAAAAAATCTAACTTATACAGTAACTTCCATTAAAAAAAAAAACAAGGCTCAACCCCAATTAGAGGGTAATGTTAATATACCAAGAATTTTGTTAAGACGCCATATCCATCAAAGTAGAGCCCACGTGGAGATCAAACCATCAAGATACTGACAATAAAAGCATAGCTCAAGACCAACCTCTGGAGCCTCAAGACATATGGGCCAAACAACATGAAAGAGACAAAATCCTGACACACATTGGTTCAAGTTTCAAAAGAATAAAAGGACAAGAGTTTGGTTTAGATAAATATCAAAGAAATTCCAAATTTAATAATATTCATATCACAATAGCACTTGAAAGGAAGTGAAGAGAATAGACATAAAACACCAAACAAAATCATAAAACCTAACTCCAACTTATTTCCATTAAAACCAAAACAACTTATTTAATAAAATATTGACCACAAAAACATACATATTTTCCTTTTAACATTATTCCAATATACCTCTTCTTTTATCCAAAAAAAAATCTCAATAGTTAGTTATATTCATATTTATCCAAATACATTTACATTATCAATATAACTATGTTAACCACAATATAATTATATTAAATAAAATATAATTATGTAAATGCAAAATAACTCTCTCTCTCTCTCTCTCTCTCTCTTTATATATATATATATAGACATATACATACACATATACATATACATATACATATACATATACATATACATATACATACATACATACATACATGCATGCATACATACATACATGCATGCATACATACATACATACATACATATATACATATATATATATAGAAATATATAAATAAAAAATACTAAAAACTATTTTTTTCTTAAAACAAATGCAGACCCCATGGACTATGGGGTTAACACCCCCACATTCGTGGTCTCCCGCGGTGTGGGCAAATCCCCACACAACCAAAAAACAAATCAAATAATATTTTTTTATACATAAATTTAATTATATAACAATTTCATTTTTTAATAAAAACAAATCCAACCATTTAATAAATAAAGATAATTTAATGATAGAATTTTAATAATTAAAATTTGTTCATTATATCATTAAATTTGTACTATAACACATAACCAACATTTATTAAATCCAAAACATCATAGTATAGTATCATGATAATAATCATCGCAACATAAATTATCATCCAACCACATAAACAACGAAACACGTCAACCAAAATCAAACTAGGTTAAATGGAGTTTGATCAAGGGAGGGGCATTTCAATACACACACACACACACACACACACACATGTATGTGTGTGTGTGTGTGTGTGTGTGTGTGTGTGTGTGTGTGTGTGTGTGTGTGTGTGTGTGTGTGTGTGTGTGTGTGTGTGTGTGTGTGTGTTTATATGTATATATGTGTAATGCTCGCCAAAATACCCTAGAGATATAATCTAAAATCTGCTAACAAATGGAGATAATTTATTTATTTTTTAAAACATCCATTACATTGTGTTAACATTAACATACATCATTATAACATCAACGAATTTCATGATCACATAAAAACACATGTATAAGACATAAATCTATTTTATGTAAGTAGATTAAATCCTTATAAATATCAACAAATCTCCAAACATTTCTTGCAAACTTAACGTCACTATTTGACATTATTCCAACATAACACTTATCTATCTAGATGTTCATATTTCATTAACCTTCAACCATTTACTACTCAAACATCTAGAACATCATTATCACATATGCATAGATCATTCACATAGTAATTTCTAAGAAAGCATACTAGGCTACATCTATCCATCTAATCACAATAACCATCTAAATACTTAAATAAGAACCAACATATACTCATATTAATAATTCATTTTCATGGTAATTTCCTATAAAATCATTTAGAAACCATTTAGTAACAATATTTTCCTAATTACTCGAATAAATATCAATGCAACTATTTCATTCCTTTTAGCATTTATTATAAGCATGATATAACACAAATCCATTTCATATTCACAAATTCTATCCCAATACTAATAAACTATTTCATTTGACTATCATATAAATCTCATAAACTCATTTTACATAATGAATTATCCGATAATCAAGGATCATTTTTCTAAATCACTACAATATGACCTACTTCAATATCATGTACAATTTACATATAGATGCCTATTGCAAAGATACATGATCATTTTTTTTCAATTACAAATCATCATGATACAATGTCTTCTTTTAATGAACATAGAAATCAGCTCCAAAGATAATCACATGAAGAATCCAAGAATCCAAACCATGCATGCTAGCATCCAAGAAGAGGAATATCCCAATGGAAGAAGGCATCAAACCACCCGACCATGTGGAACCAAATAGGAACCACCCCCAATGCTAGGAGATGACAAAGGTTCCAACCCACACTTATGAGCTAAACTAATACCTATCAGGCAAAGGATACAACTGAAGGACACAAATAGACAATGCGAGGGGGGTGAATTAGTGCATTTCAAAAATTTAAGTTTAGTGTGTAGATTTTAAGGATGTAATGCAAATATAAACACACACACACACAAGAGCACATCACATAACACTAGATGAATGAGGAAAACCCAATGTGGGAAAAACCTCGGTGAGAATAGTTGTTGGTGTCTTCTGCTCCAGTCCATCCTCATAGTGAATAACAATTTACAACATGTTTTAGGGAACCAAACCAAGGAGAACCAACCCCTAATATTATGAGAACGAACTCAAGGAGCACCAACCCCTAGTTTTATGAGCACCAACTAAAAGGAGCACCTACACCTACTCTGAGCACCCACTCAGAGAAATACAATAATATTTGATTGTTGCAATGCAATGATAAAACCTTGTTAGAAATGTGTTTTGTAACACTTACAAATTTTTCACACCTTCAGAGAGGATCTCTCTATCTACTGGTATTCTTCCTCTATTTCTTTCTTCTTCCTTTGTCTAATTGTCTTCTTCTCTCTACCTCAACTTCACCTTTCTCAAACTACTCTGCTCTCAATCTTCTGCTTCTACAACTGCCCTCTCTACTTTGTTTTTGTAACTTCTCTCTCTCTAACTTTGTCTATCTGGATTTCTTCTTCTCATTTTACTTTGTTTACTTTCCCTATTTTGGTGGATGTCTCTGTCTTCTCTCTGCAGCAACACTCTCTGTACTTCACCATAGCAACACACCTCTCTTCAACACATTGTATATTCTCTCTACACACACCATCAGTCAACTTGTTGAGATATCATTATTTTCCACCAGCCAATGTCGAATCATATTTATAGCTATTGTTGGATTAGATCGACTCTGTACACATTAGATTTGTTTTTTTCTACTACAATCTTGAGTATTTTATTCAAGTCAATTATCTTGGAGGAGATCTAAAACTCTAGATATTTTATTCTCTGTCCTGAATATGATCTCATATTTGTCACCTAGAGTAAATGCATCCATAATTTTCTTCTAATCATTCTCTATACTAAGTTGTTATTTTTAGAAAGCTTGATCTATCCAACGGATCTGATCCTACCTTTTTCAATGGCCTCGAGCCCATCAAACACCTGCAATAGGTTTTCCATTAATAAGATCACCATCCTCTGTTGACCTACCCTGAAAGAATCAACAAAAATCTTCATTGTCACTGACTTCTATATATCTGATTTGTTTTATCCACCAAGGGGCCATATGTAACTGTTTCTTTTGTTCAGATCACTTGTTCAAGGTTGATCATTAGCCATGTAAGACTTTGTAAGAATCCGATTGCAATAATGGCATGCTCTAGAAACACATCGGGCTAATAATAAACACTTATGCTAATCAGCTTTGTCATTTGGATTTCTCTTTCCTAATGTTCATCTCCATAGTTATCCTGAACGACGAACCTCCAAGACCAAATGACCACATATCAAAATTACCATAACCATTGGCATAGGAAAACATGTTGGAACAAAAGTATCTCATTCCGATGACATACTATCAACCTCCCTTTATCGACATAGGTATTCTGAAACTCAAACTCCATGGTGACAAACTTCATCAGCGTAGGTTACCCAAAAGTGAAAACTCATCGAAACAACCAACACTGTCTGATTAACATCTGGACACTAATTTGTCAATACAAACTTATTCCGAAGACCCAACATGAATAAGCATCGACATTGCTATTTTGAAATTGTATACCCACAGTCCTTCAACATATTAGCATATGTTATCTTGATAAAATTACTAAGGGATCTTCTCTTCATCTTATTCTATTAGAATAGCTCAGTTCTATTGCCATTGCAAGAATTTTTCATTATGCCTTTGTCGATTATTCCAATAGCTACCCCAAGTTTATGTTTCGGTCATGCTATATCGATATAGTGATATCAGAACAGTTTGTTCTATCAGTGTCATACAAAATTGCTACTCTGCCTATGTTCAACTATTATGATGTGTAGCACATACTTTGTATTCGACATAGGATACTCCAATAAAAAAAACACAATAAAAACTCCACACAACCCGACATCGGTCTGACTTACACCGATAGAAATTTCTTCCACATGACTCGGTATTAGCCAAATTATTTTGATCAAACCACCAGAGAAGATATCACTTGCATAACACTTGATTGGTTGAGTTATCCTGATATGATCCTTGTAACCTGCAACACTTGTTTCTCTACATCCTCTTGACATCCTTGCAACACTTGTTGATATCAATGACAATAATGCTAACAATATCCCCCTTTGGCATTGATGTCAACACATAGAGAAATGCACATAGGCATCTCTTTCTCCTCCTTTGACAACAATGGCAATGGGATCTACAATCTTTTTCTCCCCCTTTGAAAGACGTTCAACCTGGACAATCCCTATCAATTGATGTTTTATATAGAATCCACTAGATGAATGATTATTACAATATAAAAAGCAGTGTTAATAGTGCTCAGAAAAATTTCAGAACTCCCCCTAAGACAAACATGAGGTTCAAGGATGAAAAATAGAGGAAAAAAACCAGTATGCTCCCC
The DNA here is from genome assembly GCF_030272615.1 of Cryptomeria japonica. Lineage (NCBI taxonomy): Eukaryota > Viridiplantae > Streptophyta > Pinopsida > Cupressales > Cupressaceae > Cryptomeria > Cryptomeria japonica. The sequence goes on along the minus strand of NC_081414.1, from coordinate 259,460,510 downwards.
TTGAACCACATACCTCAACAATACATTTAAGTAATGAAGAAAGGTGCAACAACACCCAAATTGTATCTTAGATACTCAAATGTGTTGTTTGGAAGAGTCTTTGTGAAAATGTAAGTAACCTGTAGGCGTAGCCATGGATAGGAGGATCCCCAAAGGGAAAGTATGGTCCATGCAGCAAGATCAAGACAACACAAGACAACATAGAAGAGGGAGAGAATGATAGATCACACATGGATCAATTCCTTGATTCAAATGCAATTTTTGGTAACATTCAGCTTACATTTAGGCAACTACCTTATTATAGAAATACATCCATATGCATCAATCAAGAAGCAAGCATCGGATCAAATTATAATATATTATTCTATATCCTAAATATTGAACCTACTACAATAAAATACATCATTATATAGCATCTGGGAACATCCAGGTCAGCCAAGAAAGTCCACATTCCCCAAATAAAGTAAAATGAAATGTGTAGATAGGTCTACCCAAAGATGAGAAGAAAATCCTCCAAAAAAGAATCACCATGAAGCGTGGACCAACAAGATGGTTAGTTAGGAATTGAAGATCATCCCACATACAATAAGTCAGCTCCATAAATCAAGGAATCTCTTTGCAAGGTCCGGGAACACCAACTAGCCGATAAGCTCCAGCATCCAGGAAACAAAATTTGCGAGCCAATCCAAAAGTGATAACTTGCCGAAAAGAGATCCAAATGAAACACAAATCCAGAACAAGAAAGATGAACAAGAGTGAAGTTCAAATCCAGCCTCGCAAGATAAATGATCAGCGCCAAGGTATTCAAAACTCTCAAAAACAAAACTGTTGAAAGGAAATATTTTGGGTGATGCATGTTGGCATATGTGCAGAGCATGATGACATGATGATATTGTATGTTGTCATTGATGTCAATATGCTGAAGTATGAACCAGTATGGTATAGTAAGCAAACTACCAAGAGAACTAGTAGGAGGATGTAAACTGGTATTTGTGAAAAAGTGAAGTGGTATGTCTATTCAAGGTGAACCGGCATGTTGGTATGAGAACCATTAAATGGAAGTTTTTTATTGGGATTTCATTTGGCATGACTACCGGTTGGTAGTCTCAACTTCAAGGTTTACAGTTGATGGATTCCAAGCTTGTGTGATTGAACTGATGACATCTTGTGATGAGTTAACATTGTATAAAGACCAAATAAGTGTTGCCACATCAGCCTTGTGTGCGTGAAGGACTTCCTTGAGGATCTTGCATGGAGAGTGATCCTATCTACCTTGGAAATGTGTGAAGTCTCTGTAAACAATGGAGAGTGTGTGATGAGTTATCAGCTTCCTGAAGTGACAAAGAATGAACATTGGAGAACGTCTTGAGACCTGTTCAAGACTGTTGTATTCGATGCAGTGTGATTAATGGTCAGGATTGAACCAACTGGATTGTAAAACCTAAATGTTTAGGGTTTTGGGTTTATGCTACTGACCTATCTATTTCCTATAAGGTTGATGATGTTTTTCATTTTGAATTTGTTGGCAAATGTTATGTGTGTATACCAGTGAGTGATACTTGATTCTTGCTAGACCAGAGAAGTGTGTTGATACCTGCAGAGTGTGATTACAAAAGAAAAGGAGCTAAAGTGGATCTGCCTTGGCATTGAGTGTTGTTATCAGATGAGTGTATTACCTGTTGACTTCTAACCATTTCAGCAATTGGAAAATCCTTTAACAGGGTGACTCAATTCAATGAGTTCTTCAAATCCTCTTGCAATGTAACCTTTAACAGGGTTCTAACCTTTAACCAGGTATTTAGCCATCCCTTAACCGAGTGATCCCTAGTAGGATCAGTTCCTAGCAGAACCTATTGTAAAAGTCTCTAACTCGACTAGGCTCCTAACAAAGTGGACTTCAAAAGAGTTCAAGAACAGCTTGTGGGTATTCATCCCCATCATGTTTTTTCCCAGTTGGGTTTCCACGTGAAAAATCGGTGTGTCATGTGTGATGCCTTTCATGTCATGGTTTAGTGCTTTATGTCAAACTGGTAAAATATGTTGAACTAAGTAGTCATTATATTTCTGATGATAGATTACTTGTTTATGTATAAGGGTGAAGTGGAAATGAGGTATTAGATTGTATGAAAAGCTAAGGGTTACTGGTTTATGTCTTTCACATTCTCACTATGTTTTACCGGTAGTAATCCGATTTAGACTTGTGTTAGTGCTTGCCAGTCAAAGTGCAGTGTATATAGTCAAACTGGTTTAGGAGAAGTGTTTTTGCCTATACTAATTCACCCCCCCTCTTAGTACTAGTTTGGTACTAACTGTTCATCATTTATTCATCAATTGGTATCAGAGCATCTTCCAAGTCCTCTGTGTTGTAAGCTTAACTGCTTGAGGAAAAGATGTCTTCCTCTAAGAAAGAATGCACCACTGGTTGTTCTCTTCCTATCATCAATATTACCTGCCCAATCTCCATCTATATAAATCTTCAAATCAAAGTTACCTACATATGGATACCATAATCCATAGTCAATAGTACCTTTCAAATATCTAAATATCCTTTTGGTTTCTATCAAGTGTGTCTCCTTTGAATTCTTCTAAAATATGGCAACTAAACCAACTGCATGAGCAATATTCGGTTTGCTGTGAACAACATAATGTAGTTTCCCTATCATTGATATGTACCGCTTTTCATCAATAGATGCAACATCATCCTCCTTAGATAGTTTACAACCTGTAACCATTGGTGCCCCATCTAGTTTACAAACACTCATTCCAAATGTCTTCAATACCTCTTTCACATACTTAGACTATATGATAAAAATACCACTTTATCTGTTGAATTTGCAACCTATGAAGAATTTTATCTCTCCTATTAGAGACATTTCAAATTCACTTTTCATCTCATTTGCAAAGTCATCACTCATTTCATTATTGCCTGCAAACATGATATCATCCACAAACACTTCAATCACTAGTATCTTATCTTGTTCAGATTTGAGATATCTATTGTTGTCTTCACTGGTTCTCTGAAAACCTATCTTCATTAGGTGTGAATGCAACCTTCCATACCATGCTCTCGGTGCTTGCTTCAAACCATATAGTGCCTTGTGTAGTTTACATACCATATCCTTTGCATCAGTCAAAGCATAACCATCTGGCTGCTTAATGTATACTTATTCCAATATTCCATTTAGAAATGCTAACTTCACATCCATCTGATATACTTTTAACCCCTTATATGCTACAAATGCAAGTAGAGTCCTAACACCTTCCAATCTAGCAACTGGTGCAAATGTCTAACCAAAGTTTTCTCCTTCTTCATGTGCATAACCTTTGCATACCAATTGTAAAGCGGAAAATCACGATCGAACCCTAGTTGCTCTCCCCTCTTCCAACTCCAAGGAGAGAAAAGGGAGATTCACTAGGGTTGATGGTTTTCACTTAGGGGAGAGACTTTACATTCAAAAGAGGGTTTGAAACCCACAAGATCCAATCCCACACAATGCAAGATTGGATGCTAAATGTGTTTCAAGGGTTAAGAAAGCAAGGCTACCCTCTTTTGTAAACAATGTTGATAGAAAAATTAAGCTAGGAGTGCATAGAAAGTGAGAAATATTCGCTTATAAACTGAGATAGGAATACAGTATGAAGCTGTGGACCTGGAATTAGCAGTAAAATGTTGATACAGTGCTGTCCTGCAAATTTGAGCAAAAGTTGTTGGGACGATGGCACCCGAGCGCCACGGTCCTTCGAAAAATCCGCGAAACGAAGGGGGATTTGTTCGTCTCTGCACAAGGATTCCAGATCTTCAATTTCAGCCACGTACCTACAACCTACACACAAAAAAGTGAAGATGATTGGGGGGTTAGGGATTAGGGGTTTGCCTTTAGGTCAAACCCCAGTTTTGGAATTAATCAAGAAATGAGCAATGCTGTAAATGTAAATGTCTGTAATGTAAAACAAGTACTAATACCTTGTTGTAAGGATGTTTGTATCCTTATGTGCGAAGGTATAGATGTTGTATGTTGTAAGTGATCTCCTCTTCAATGGTTGAATCCTTGTCTTGAATGCAACACTTAGCCTTGAATGGAGACTTGAAATGATCAATTGCTTGAAGGAATGCTTGAATGCTTGAATGCTTGAGTATAGTTTCCATGCTTGTACACATATGACCTTCTTCCCTTTCCTCTACCCAAATGGGAGAGAAAAATGGAGTTTATATACTTGCAATTAGGGCTGATAGACTGATTTTCCTGACCTTAGGCCGACCAGGAAAGATAATTTTCCAATTTGCAAACATAAAGACCCGAAGTCCAAAAGAGACCGGGCCCAAAATAGGACCCAGGGACCAGGGCGGTGGGCGCCATGGTCCTGGGGGACCAGGGCGCTGGGCGCTCTGGTCCCACCTCCCGGGACAGCAGGGTGCAAAGGAGGTTCAGGCCAGGGTGCAAGAAAATGCAGTTTTTGGTGTCGTGAGCAAGTTTCAGGGTCTCCATTCAGGTTCTGTGTTGCGTCGCCATCGTGAAGACCGAAATGCAGTCGAAATTGCAAGTGTCGCAATTTTAGGACGTTACATTTAGCCCCCACTTTAGCGGGAGTATGTATGCTCATACTTCCGGTAAAGTACAAGGAAACAATATTGAAAGACTTTCACCATGTCAAGGAGGCAAGACACACCAAGCCCCCAGTGGACTAAGGATCTTACGACTTCGATTGACAAAGTAAAAGGGAAGATCACGAGGGAGAACCATGACTGTCAGTAGTAAGATTCCCTCACTATGAGTCATGCAAGAAAGATATCAAAAATTTTCAAGGCAAAGCTAAATTTGTCAAGAAATTTTCAAGTATCTTGAAAAGATATGAACGGGATGTATGCCCCCCTACGTTAAAGCGATCGCACACGCCTCACCGGGGGTGATTGCTTTAAGGTAAGTATACACATAAGAAAATGAAAAAGGGAAAGGAGCACGTTATCGCAAGGATTTAGCCCCCAAGTGTGAGATAAACACAAGGATAATAGACACAAAACACAAAGCACGAGGTGACTTCACTTTCCTCGGGGTCAGTATGTTGTATGATAATTCATGTATATCATATGTATGTATGCATAATTGTTCTTCATTCCCCAATCAAGGAAGGTCACCTAGAAGAAGGGAACACATGTGTCTTTTGAGTCAACATGAGAGAGATCGAGAGATCTCAATGTTTTGCATCGTCCTCAAGTAGACAACACTAAGGACAACAAATAGAAGAATGAGAATAACATATAGAAGAAGTAACACAAGAGAGGAGGAGAGAATCTGCTATGCTAATGAAACTAGTCTAGCACGTCATCTACCCTCCGATCTTGCTGATCAATGTTTCGGGAAGGTAGGGAACATGCTAGAGGAGGAACATCCAACACAGCAGATGGAGCTATCACAAGATCCAAACAAGGGCTATGTTCATATCCCAAGCCACGGTGTTCTTGTCTAGGAGCTAGGATAACTGCTTTAGAAAATTTATTAGATAAATGGTTATCAATATCAACAAGTTCATATTCACTATCAGAAGCAAGAGAAGTAACATTTTCATCATGAATAACATTTTCATCTATAGCATCATCAAGATTTATAAAAATAGGGTCTTTAATTCGCACAGGATCAAGACCATCATGCATCTTATGTTTTGGAGATTTTGGAGAAAATGGAATAATGCTTGTTGAAGGTGTTTTTGGAGATTGCAAAGTTTGAGAAGCAACTGCTTGAGCTCTAAGACGATGATTTCGTCTAGTCTTAGTAGGAAGTGGAGAAGATTGAGGAGGAGGAATGTTCTCATCCTTATCACTTGGGTGTTTAGGTTGTGGTCTCTTAGGCTGGATAATAGGAGAAGAAGAAGGTCTCTTCTCTCTATAAAAAGAAGGAGGAGGGACTGCTCCATACAAAGGACAAATATTTGGTTTAGGAAGAAGACCAAGTCCATCATGACGAGGAGGTATAGGTCTACTTTTAGAAGGTTTATTAGGCATAGACATAATCACATCCATGGGAACGGGTTGGGAATCTTCTTGAGGAAAGACATTAGTTTTATCTTTCAAAGGAAGAACTTCCTTCTCAAGAATGATAGGAATGTCAAGTTTCGGTGTTCTAGGTTCACTTAGAGAAAGGATCATATCTTTTTTCCACTTTTGATAAGATTTGAAAAGATGATCACTTCGCGAAGGAAGAGATTGGAATTGTTTAGGCCAAAAGTAATCAATAGGAACACTAGAAGTTCTTTCAGCTGGTTTAAAGAGACTATGATTGACAGTAACAACTTCACCATTATGGGGAAATTTCAGACACTTGTGAATAGGAGAAGCAATAGCTTTCATGGAAGATAGCCAAGGATAGCCTAGCTTCACAGGAAATTGTTCAGAAGATGGAATAATAGAAAAGTTCACATCAAGGGATTTGTTATGGACCTCAATAGGCAATGTAATAGAACCAATTGCAGGAGAAGAAAATGCATCAAATAGTTTCACAATCACATCTATTTTGTCATAAATCACTTGATTCAATTGCAAAGTAAAAAGAAATTCTTCAGTAATAACATTAACCATGCACGAAGGATCAATAAGCACTCCACGGCAAGGTGTATTCTTGACTTTTGCAACTATGTATAAAGGACCATCAGGTGCCCTAATGGTTTCACTAGAATCAAATGTGATGGAAGGTTCTTTAGGGTTTTCTTGCTGCTCTACAAAGTTAATCACATTCGGAGTCATAGACACAAGACCATCAGATGAGAGAGAGGAATCATTAGCCTCAATTGCATTAGAGGTATGAGAAGGTAATGGATCAGTGAAAATCTGAAGATTTTGATTAGGAGGAGCTACAGATGTATTGCCTTTATCATTCACTCCAGAAATAGAAATAGTATTATTATCAATCAAATCTTGAATTTTACCCTTTAAAGAAAAACATTTTTCAGTATCATGCCCAGGCTGACGATGAAATTGACAAAAAGCTTTGTTATCAAAATAAGGTGAAGTAATCTTTGCAGGATCAATTTTTCTTATAGGAGGAAGAGTAAGCACATTTTCTTCCAATAACTTATTCATAATACTATGCAATGATTCATTCAAAGGAGTATACTTTCTTTCTTTCTTGAAAAATTTAGAAATAGGAGGCACACCTGATGCTGCATTCACATTGTTGTTGATGATGTTTTCATTGAATTTGATGGAATCTCTGTTCGGTTTAAACTTCCCAAATGGTTGTTGACTGCTATCACCCTTATCACTCAGAGCCATAGGATGTGATTGTTCCATTTGACTCATAGTCAGTTGATAATTGTGAAGAGTTGCACACAACTGTTGGAAAGAAGTAAACTCAGAAAATAGAAGTTTGTCTCGAATATCTTTTTGTAAATTAGAAATAAAGATTCTTTGAATATCATTGTTAGGCACTGGAAAAGAAATTTGAGCATACAAATGCTTATATCTACCAATGAAATCAGTCACTTTTTCTTTAACACCTTGTTTACAATGCATTAAATCAATCAAAGTAACTTTAGGACTTATATTGTTTTGAAATTGTTGAATGAAAGCATTTGCAAGTTGTTCGAAAGAAGTAATAGAATAAGAAGGCAACGAGCAAAACCATTGTAGGGCTTTGTCTCTTAATGTTCTAGTGAACAGTTTTGCAAGCAACCTTTGGTCATAGGCAAAATAAGTACAGATTGTTTGAAAATTCTTAACATGTGTTAGAGGATCACCTTTACCATTATAAAGCTCCAAATGCGGGATTTCAACATGTTTAGGAGGGATAGCTCGAACAATGTCAAGAGAAAGTGGGCTCACAACATCAAATGTGGGCACACTAAACTTAGATTGATTCATAGAGGCAATTTGTTGCTGTAAAGAAGAGACAGTTTGTGCAAGATTGTTAATGGTCACTTTAGTCGAAGAGTTCATATTAGACGTGTTGGATTGTGATGGAGGTGTTATGTTATTGAAAGAAGGTAAAGAGTAAGGTGGTGGGACTCTATGATAATTAGTCATAGGAGATGATTGGATAGGAGGAACACTACAAGGAGGAATGGAATGGTTGAATGAATTGCCCCCTTGCGTCATGTTCATTTGTGAAGATATAATAGGGACACTCATTGCAGGAATGAATGAAGAAGTCGGATTGAATGAAGGAAGAGGGTTAATTGAAGAAGAAGGGTTGCCCCCATGACTGGTGATCATAGGAGGAATGTCTTGTATTGAAGTAGCCATTATGTTTGATGTAAAGGTAGGTATGCTAGCAATAGAAGTTGTCAAAGGAATAGAATGATTGACTTGTGTAGGAGGTTGTGTATAACCTAAAGATTCAGCACAACTCTTTATAGGCATCACATTTGAATCCACAATGTGTGCAATACCACGCAAAATATCAATTCCATTCTTATCACTTTGAACCATACATTTTAGACCCTCAATTAATGAAAGAGCTTGACTATCGGGGTATTCTTGAGACATCCATTGTCGAAAATCATCAAATTGGTTATCCAATTTTGAAAGTTGTTCTTCAGAAACCTCATGGAGAGCTTCTTCATCATTAGGAGGATTAGAGGAATTACCCATGTCCTCGTTAAAAAGGCTATTCAAATTAGGTTCCATCTCCTCAGTAGTTAAACCTCGAAAAGACTTAATTCTACGGCTTCGTCTAACGGGAATAGTGTAAGTAGGGCTTATTGTTGTAAAACTCATGCACTAGAGAGAGAGAGAAAGTTTTGAATTTAGAGGTAGCAATTTTTAGTAAAATCAGCCAATCTTCTGGATTTAAGCTGTTAAATACAATCAGGACAATCTCCCGAAATTTCAGAAAAAATGTCAGGGACTGTGGCGCTTCGGAGTGCACATGGTCCCAGTAACTTTTTTTGAAATTCGCAGGGATGAAAGTTATGATGATTTTAGAGCTAATCTGAAAAAATTGAGTGATTTTACGATCTGTAGATAGGCCAAATTAAAGTTACAATCTCGAAATTGAACCCTACCAAGATTGTCGAAAAATGCAAAAATTTGAATTTTGAAAAAGAGAGGGAAACTGAAATTTTGAATGTTATGATTTTAGAGGGAATGTCAAGAGCAACGCAAATTTTGAAATTTAAAAATTGACTCAATTTCACGCAAAATTCAATTTTGGAAGCGGAAATCAAAGTTGTTGTAATTAAGCACTTAATTTCAAAAGTCACAGATTGCAAGAATTTGAATAAAGCACTAAAATTTCGAATGAATGCAAACACACTTTTCAGATTTAGGATAGTAAGAACACAATTTTGACACAAAATTTCAATTTCAATGATTTTTGAATGATTAGAAGCGTTAATCCAAGCAATCCCTAGACCAACTTTGACTTTAATTTTGAAAGTGTTATAATTGATAAAATCAGCCAAAATTCTGGATTTTAGCAGGAAAATACAGTAAGATCTCGCTCCCGAAATTTCGAAAAAAATGTCGGGGACGATGGCACTCGGAGTGCACACGGTCCTCGCAACTTTTTTCCAAATTTTCAAGGATGAAAGATATTGTGATTTTATTGCGGAATCCAAAGTTACAGTTGATTTGGAAATGTTTTGATCAGTAAAATTGTCGGACAAAGGTTGAATCAAGAGGGTTTCAAAAATTAGGGTTTTGACACTTAACCACTTAATTTTCAAAATTAAAGCATAGATATGAATTGATAATTTGTAATAGAAGGGTAGATCTGAAACAAGCATTAACATTTAGACATTTCACAAGCTTAATTACTAAAAAGAAAATTTTAGGTTTTTATGCAATTAACCTCTAAAATTTTGCAAAAGATCAAACATGGAAATGTAATCAAGGAATCCAATTTTCAGATCTAATTATGAATAATTAGAAAGGATGTTCACGTCGGGTTCACCAAAATGTAAAGCGGAAAATTGCGATCGAACCCTAGTTGTTCTCCCCTCTTCCAACTCCAAGGAGAGAGAAGGGAGATTCACTAGGGTTGATGGTTTTCACTTAGGGGAGAGACTTTACATTCAAAAGAGGGGTTGAAACCCACAAGATCCAATCCCACACAATGCAAGATTGGATGCTAAATGTGTTTCAAGGGTTAAGAAAGCAAGGCTACCCTCTTTTGTAAAGAATGTTGATAGAAAAATTAAGCTAGGAGTGCATAGAAAGTGAGAAAGATTCGCTTATAAACTGAGATAGGAATACAGTATGAAGCTGCGGACCTGGAATTAGTAGTAAAATGTCGATACGGCGCTGTCCTGCAAATTTGAGCAAAAGTTGTCGGGACGATGGCGCCCGAGCGCCACGGTCCTTCGAAAAATCCGCGAAACGAAGGGGGATCTGTTCGTCTCTGCACAAGGATTCCAGATCTTCAATTTTAGCTGCGTACCTGCAACCTGCACACAGAAAAGCGAAGACAATTGGGGGGTTAGGGATTAGGGGTTTGCCTTTAGGTCAAACCCCAGTTTTGGAATTAACCAAGAAATGAGCAATGCTGTAAATGTAAATGTCTGTAATGTAAAACAAGTACTAATACCTTGTTGTAAGGATGTTTGTATCCTTATGTGCGAAGGTATAGATGTTGTATGTTGTAAGTGATCTCCTCTTCAATGGTTGAATCCTTGTCTTGAATGCAACACTTAGCCTTGAATGGAGACTTGAAATGATCAATTGCTTGAAGGAATGCTTGAATGCTTGAATGCTTGAGTATAGTTTCCACGCTTGTACACATATGACCTTCTTCCCTTTCCTCTACCCAAATGGGAGAGAAAAATGGAGTTTATATACTTGTCATTTAGGGCTGATAGATTGATTTTCCCGACCTTAGGCCGACCAGGAAAGATAATTTTCCAATTTGCAAACATAAAGACCCGAAGTCCAAAAGAGACCGGGCCCAAAATAGGACCCAGGGACCAGGGCGGTGGGCGCCATGGTCCTGGGGGACTAGGGCGCTAGGCGCCCTAGTCCTGAAGGACCAGGGCACTGGGCGCTCTGGTCCCACCTCCCGGGACAACAGGGTGCAAAGGAGGTTCAGGCCAAGGTGCAAGAAAATGCAGTTTTTGGTGTCGTGAGCAAGTTTCGAGGTCTCCATTCAGGTTCCGTGTTGCGTCGCCATCGTGAAGACCGAAATGCAGTTGAAATTGCAAGTGTCACAATTTTAGGATGCTACACCAATCTAGCTTTGTTTCTAACTACTATTGCATCTTCATTCAGTTTATTCCTAAATACCCATTTAGTACCTATCACACTTTTGTTTACAAGTCTAGGTAGTAGGGTCCATGTATTGTTCTTCTCAATCTGGTCAAGCTCCTCTTCCATGGCTTTAATCCAATGATCATCTCCAAATGCTTCCTTAGCAGTTATAGGCTTAATAGAGGAGATCATACAAGAATTATCTCTAATTATTCTTCTAGTTAACACTCCAGCATCTTTATCTCCAATAATCTAGTCAAGATTATCATTGACTCTCACATACCTTGGAATGACATGATCAGTATCTCCAGGTTCTTCTTCCTCACTATCATCATCATCTTCTGAATCTACCTGTTCCAGTTGAACTGGTACTACAACATTCACTTCACCAGCTTCTGGCTTCACTAGTTCTGGATCCAAAATTAGAATGTAAGGTTCATCTTCCTTCTTTTCATTACTGGTTTCTCCTAAAACTTCAAGACACTCATCCACTCAAACATCAACGCTTTCAATGATTCTATATGCCCTGTTGCTATAAAATTTGTAGGTCTTACTCTTGGTGGAGTAACCAAGAAATATGCTTTCATTACTCTTAGCCTCAAACTTACTAACATAGTCACCTCTCTTGATAAAACATTTACTACCAAAAATCTTAAAATAACCAACATTAGGTGATCTACCATACTAGTATTTATAAGGAGTTTTAGCCTTACCTCTCTTTACCAATATCCAATTCAGAGTGTAGAAAGGTGTGCTGACAACTTCTCTCCATAATTTTTTTTGCTACACCTTGTATTAGCATCATTCTAGAAGCTTCAACAACTGACTGGTTGTTCCTCTATACAATAGTGTGGTGTCCTCGGTGCAAAAAGTTGCCTCTTAATTCCATTATCTTCACAATATCTAGTGAATTCCTTTGAAGTAAATTCACCACCTTGATCAGTCCTTAGACACTTTATCTTCTTACCACTTTCCTTTTCAGCTAAGGCCTTGAATGCCTTGAACTTACTAAAGGATTTTGTTTTGTCCTTCAAGAATGTGACCCACATTATTCTTGAGCAATCATCAATGAAGATCATAAAATATCTATCACCTTGAATACTTTTAGTCCTTATTGGTCTAGAGAGATTTGTATGAATCAAATCTAACAAATGTTCTGCTGAGAAGGATTTGTCTTAAAAGTTGAGGATGTCATCTTTCCTAACTAACATTCCTGATAGAGAGCATTCACTAGTTTGTCCAACTAAAGAAAACCTCTTACCAACTTGGACTTACTGACTTTGACAATGTTATCAAAATTTATATGACAAAATATCTGATGCCAAAGCCAACAATCATCTACTTTAGCAATTAAATAGTTGTTGACTTTAGGATTCAGGTGAAATAGGTTACCTTTTGTTTGCTTGCCGGTTGCAATTAGTTCACCTTTGCTCCCATAGATTTTGAACATTCCATTCTTAAATTCCAATGGATAACCTCTATCATTGAGTTGAGATACACTCAAAAGATTATGCTTTAATCCTTCAACCCAGTAGACATCATTTGCACTTCTCTTTCCATTAAGAGAAATGGTTCCCTTTTCTTTTACCATGCAGGGTGAGTCATTTACAAATCTCACAACTCCTCCACCAAATTCCTTCAAAGTAATAAATTTACTCTAGTCATCGGTCATGTGGTGTGAACAACCACTATCTATGATCCAATCATCATAACTATCCATGTGAGAAACTAATGCCTTCTGATTAGATGTCTCCTCTTTAATGGCAACAAACATAATGTCTTCATTAGCATCTCCCTCAAATTCCTTATCAATGATACCACCATCAGCTGCAATGAGACAATCTCTTTTGCCTTTTTCTTCATACTTATTCTACTTCTCACACTTATGATCATTGTCACCATTAGGACAGTTAGTTGCAATGTGTCCAATCTTGTTACATGCAAAATACTTCAAAGGTATTTACCTCTGTACTTACCAGTACCTCTGGGAAACCACTTGGCTAGAAATGTTTCAAGCTCAATCAAACTGTCTTCATCATCAACTTCTCTACTAGATCTAGACTCATAACTATGACTAACATCTATGCTTTTCCTCATAGGTGGGTTAGAAACTAAAGCTCTAAATGCAGACTCAAATTTCTGAGCACTACCATCATAACCATTTAATTCAAATGCAGTAAGTTTACCAATGATGGAGTCAAGAGTTACCTTAGTTTTATCAATAGACTTTAGCTCCTGAATGGTTGCAACTCGGATAGTGTAGACCAGTAGAAGGGTTCTCAACACCTTACTAACCACTATGGCATCCTCCACTTTACCACCAACACTCTTGATCTCACCAACTATCTCCTTGATCCTCTGACCATACTATTGAATATTCTCAGCTTCAACCATCCACATGTCATCAAATTTACCTCTCAAACTCTCTTCTTTGGAAATCTTCACATGCTCATCACCACTGTATATTTCCTCAAGTTTCTTCCACACATCATAAGAAGTCTCTAGACCATGGAAATCAACATACTTTGAATTAGACAAAGAACTGATAATAGCCTCCAATGCTTGATTATTTTCTTGTTGCTCTTTCTTTTGATCATTAGACATAGTCCCACTAGGTGCAACATATTGAGTAACAACATGTTACCAATATTGACTTCCTAGATTCTTGATATAGATTTTTATCCTATCACTCCATATTCTGTAGTTTTCCCTATTAAAATTCAGACCTTCCTTCTTCATCATGTTCTTCAAGATCTTTACCTCAAGCTGTTAGGCTTAGACACTAGAGGACCTGAAATGCTCTGATACCAATTGATGGTATGATGAATCAATAAGGATCCAGAAAACTACTAAGAGGGGGGGGGTGAATCAGTAGATAGACAACTAACTAAACTTTCACAAACTCAAAAACAACCTCTCTAGTCAAACTCAAAACTGATTGGTTCAAAAACTGAACTACAAATTGCAATATCACTGTCAAGTATCCTGGTTGACTGTCATAACAGAATAATAGTATAATATCTCTAAAACTCTCAAAACCTTTTGATAAAAACATTCAAATACTTTACTAACAATAGTAAAAGCACATTTCAGATTGTTGTTGGTCATCTTATCATATCTAAGTGGATTTAGGAGTTAGGAAAATTAATCATAGCAAACATAACCACAAAAACATTCATCACTTGACACAATAATTTTGATGTGGAAACCCAATTGGGAAAAACCAATGTGGGGATGAATACCCACAAGTATTTTGAACTCTTCTAAAGTTCACCTTGTTAGGAGCCAAGCTTGTTAAATCTTTACAAAAAGTCCTATTAAGAACATATCCTGTTAGGGACCACCCAATTAAGGGATTGACTATAATGCCCTATTTGAAGCAATACCCTATTAGGAGTAACCTCGATAGAGGATTTGAAATGCAAGTTAATGGATAAACTTGGTTAGAAGATTAAGATAGCACTAAGCCTGTTAAAGCTTACCCGGTTAAGGGATTTGACTGTTGTAATTATTAGAGAACAATAGGGGTTTTTTGATTTGGTGAATAGCACTATTCTTCTTGATCAAATCCTTTTCATTCTCCTATCTGCCTTCCCACATATTGCAAATACACCTTCTAGTTTGGCAACCAATCACACTTACACTTAACCAAAATTGCCAACGCTACAACAAAACAACTCATAACAACATCATTACCAGTTATAATTGACATCAATGACAACATAATAGTTCATCAATGCAATCTTCATGCAAATGCCAACAATCTATACAAATGTCAACAAGTTATAGATTTTGCCAAATTGCAAAAGGTGGTAATTAGAATGTTGGATTGTATAAGCCTTTGACAGTTTCAGAGAGACCTTGGGAGGACATAAGAACATATTTTATACTTGGATTGCCTAAAACACAAAGAAGGGAAATGATTCTATTTTTGTGGTGGTGGATAGATTTTTTGAAGATGGTGCATTCCATACCTTGTAAGAAGACATTAGATGCAGTGTGTGTAGCTGACTTATTTTTCAAGGAAGTGGTGAGGTTGCATGGATTACCTAAGAGCATAGTTTTAGACAGAGATACTAAGTTTGTCGGTTATTTTTTTAGGATGCTTTGGAAGAAGATGAAGAGAAATTTAAAATTCAGTTCTACTTTTCACCCAAAGACTGATGGACAAAAAGAGGTAGTGAATATGAGTTTGGGAAATTTTTTGAGATGCTTAGTTGGAGAAAATACCAAAAGTTGGGATTTGGTTCTTTCTCAAGCTGAGTTTGCCTATAATAATTCAATGAATAGGAGTACTAGAAGAACACCTTTTGAGATTGTTATCAGAGTACACCCTAGAGGTATATCATAATTGAGATATATGAGTATTGAAGACAAGAGTAGTGTAGAAGTAGAAGAATTTGTAGATCATATGAAGGTATTACATACTCAGGGAAAACAACATTTGGAATATATGAATAACAAGTATAAGGAGAAAGAAGATGAGAAGAGGAGACAAGGAATTTTAAGTAGGTGATGAAGTGACTATGTATCTGAGAAAACAAAGATTTCCAGTTGGAACCTACAACAAGTTGTAGATGAAGAAGTTGGGACCCTGTAAATCTTGAGGAAAATCAGTTCCAAAAATGCTTATGAAGTGGAGTTGCCGAACAGTTTGTGTATTTCACCTATATTCAACATTGAAGATCTACATCAGTATCATGAGATGTAATTCAATGAAGATAGTATTGTAGACTTAGAGAGGTAGATGTCTTGGAAGGAACCTAATTAGATTGAAGACTTTTTGGACAATAGGATTGGGTGTAGCATTGGGAGCAACTAGTATAGAGAGTATTTTTTGAAGCGAAAAGGCAGACTAGTTGAAGACTCATCATATATTTCTCAAGTAGAGGTAGACCATCTTTGTTTTCCTTTCACCCTAGTAAAGTGAGGGATTCACTTCTCAATCAACCCTGGATGTCCAATGCAGGAGCATCCTTGGTTCTTGGCAATCTTGCATCAACCAAAAAAATATTTTCTTTTTCAGTTTCTTTACAGTTTGTTCTGGTTTTGCATTTTATTATGTGTTTATTTAAATTTATTCATGGATCTTGTTGAGCTGGATTTTGTTCATAGACATGTTCATCTATCTTTTCCTTGGTTCGTGAGACATTTCGACCTTTTCCTAGTAAGTTATCATTTTTGGAATCTGAGATAGTTTTCTGGCTTAGAACACTAGAACCACTTGGACCTATTTTGGCTTTTGGCGAATCTTGTGGATCATTTCCATAACTTGTAGAGCTTCAATTTGTTTTTTCCAATGTTCCTTGGCAATTGACTGACCTTCCTTGTGGTCTGATCTTCATCCTATGGATTTTCCGGATCAATCTCTTTGGTGAAGGTCAACCTTGTTTTACACGTTTCATCTTGTTCTTCAGCATTTGATTCTTCTTGGGCCGGCATGGATCCCCTTTGATCATATAAATCAATGTAATTAAGCTTGTAGGAAGCAGTTCTTAGAATATGGAAGATCTATCTTGAGACTAAGAGGTCCAGAGTTGACCGATACTATAATTGAGCATGTATGTATTCTAGGCAGTGAGCCAAATCTTGTAGCCCATATGTTGCTGGTAGATTGTAAAAAACTTTCATGACATAATTCAGTCAGTTCTGCATTGCCTCCATTAGATTGTCTTGTTTCTGTTATCACCACAATTGTTCTTTGGTGAATTTGGACCAATCATAAGTTTCTTCAATAGCTGAAACCTTATCAATGAAACATTTCGTCAAAGTCCTCATGATCTTTTCTATCACATCCTTATCATCCAATATGCTACCAAGATCTCTGATCTCATTCACTTCATGGTCAACCTTGTGAAAGTAACTTGTTATGTCTTCAACTTCTTCCATCCTCAATTTCTCATATCTAACTTAAGAAATATACATCTTAGCTAGATTAATTCTATCATTGCCTTCATAGATGTTTTTCAATCTTTCCTAGACCCCATAAGTAGTATCTAATGCAAAAACCTTCACCAATTTAGTTTTAAACATGGCACTAAAGATATCATTCATTTCTCATTCATCTACTTCGTACACTTCAAACTCACATGAGTTAGTAGGACCAATTGTCGACATCACATACTTCATCTCCAAATCTTTTTAAGTATTGTAACTCAAAGAAATCAAATATACTCTCATCTTCACTCTCTAGAAACTATAGCTAGATCCTTCAAAGGTAGGAATAGCCAATTTATGTGCCATTGGATTTTCCTTGAGAGGTTAGTCTCACTTTGTAGGAACCAGAGCTTTGATATCATTTTTGAATATCCAATAAACTGAGTAGGGGGCCGAGGGTTCGAATTAGTTGTCAATTGAAATATTATACTTATTCCACCAAAATAGATCAGGTAAACTAATTCCTGATTACTAGACTAATTCCTGAATACTCAACCATAAACATATATAAGCATGAGAGAGCATACACATGAAACATACCCATGAAACACCAAATTTTACATGGAAAATCCAAGAAGGTAAAAACCATGGAGAATGCTAATTCTCTGTTTAAAACACATGTTAGGGTAACACTAGTTAATGCAATTTTTACAAAGGGTTGAATAGTGCCAAAATTCTCACTACCCAAGTAAACTTACATAAAAAAGTGCTCACTACCTAGAGGAAGAATAAGGAAAAGAAATAATCCACCACTAAAGTGCAATTGCCACTACACTGCAATGTCAAATGAAATATTTGGCTCACTACCTCTGATACCAAATAGTAACAACACACTACCACACTTCTCAACCATAACTTCACATAACCTCATACTCATTCATAGATCTTATTTTTCAATGTAATGCCCGTCAAAATACCCTAGAGAAACTAAGTACCTAATATGTGATGAATACTAAGAGGGGGGGTGAATTAGTATACCAAAAATTATTGTAAACAAACTCTTAAACAATTTAGCAGATAACCGATACAATAGATTCACTAATATATCGGTTAAGATAAATGCAAACCAAATAGAAAACAAAGTATTCACCCACAAGAGCACAATCACCATAACACAAGATATTTGACATGGAAACCCAAATGGGAAAAACCACGATGAGAAGAAACTCACAAGTAACTATCTACAGAATAGAAACTAGACTGGTTAAGGTCAGACCGGTTAAGGTCATACAATGTTCTTCACTAGAACAAATCCTGTTAGGAATCTAGATCTCTATTAGGAGATAAGTTTTGTTAAATACTACCTTGTTAGAGGATTTCAAATCCATAGTTGTGAACCACCTTGTTAGAGGATTTACAAAAGCTTTGTTGGGCCTACCCGGTTAAGGGTTTTAGACTTGTTGAAGATATTAGTAATCAACAAGTGAATGATCTAGGCAATAGCACAATATGCTTAGTTAGATCCTTGACAACTCATTGTTAATGCATTTCAGCATTACTTCAGTCTTCAATATCTCCACACTCTATCTCTTCACATGGACCTAATCTTCTCTACTATGATCACACATAACCTTTTCTATTCTATCTTTCATTCTCTCTCTCATACATCACATATCTCACATGCAAACCCTAGACATGATGTTCTTATAATGGAAACTGATTTCATGTCGGTCCAATAGAATTAGACTAAAAGTCCTAGGTTCAGTGCATCTGGACACATTTGGTAACATGGCACAAAATCGCTGCCAAAGTGTCAGTGGATGATAACTCATCACATATTACAGAAATACCGGTTGGTAACTCATCACAGAGTAATACTGGTTAATACAATATACCAGTTACCGGTTTGACAAAAATGAAGACTAGTAGATCATAGTGTTCTGATCAAAAGTTAACTACCACTTGGGTCCTTCATACTGATTGAGCTCCTCAAACCACTTGGGGTCTCCATACCACTTGAGCTCTTTAGTCAATCTATGACCAGTAAACATCTTCTGCAAAATACCGAGTCTAAAGACTATACATTCAATAATATACAATATCGGTTGGAACAATTATCGGTTGAGCATAACTCATACATCAAGAAAGTGTGTGCCCATCAATGACAATCAAAACATCATCAAAATGCCAACAATCTCCCCCTTTGGTATTGATGGGAACACTTAGGAAAATTTTGACATTAAAGTGTTTTTACAACAAAAATTGCCATAATCAAAATTACTCCCCCTAAGCATATACACTATCCCTTTTGCAGAAATTACATGTACACTACTCCCCCAAAGTGGTAACATGAAAGTATACATGAAATGGTAACATTCACCAAAATTTTAATGTACACTACTCCCCCTTTGCCAAGAATGACAAAGTAATACAAAAGAACCCTTGTTTCTTTATATATAAAAATAGAGTAAATGTTCATGACAATAAGGAATGAAACTTATCAAAAATAGATTTAAAGTCTTGCATAAAAGTTTTCATGGCCAATGTCCATGACTCAAGTAATGAGGTAGCAACCTCACTTTCAGTATTCATCTAGAATACCAGTTCTTCCATTGCATCAATGGTACTCATCTCTTGAGTTACCATGATAGCTTCTAGATTGAGAAAACATTTCTAAAGAATCTGCAGTCTTGGCAATAGGAGCAGTTGAAGCTCTTGCAGATCTTTAGACCGGTTGCTGATTTCTGATTCCATCTTGGTAGTCTGATGATGACTCATTTGCCCATATGTAGTGAATGAATCATATGGCATCTTGAAATTGTTGATATATGCTTGTAACTCCGATTGGAATTTATCTTTCTATTTAAGCACATCGTCGCAAAAGAGATGGGGTTGGTAGATTTTACTCAAAAGTAATTTTCCCTCATCCATAGCAACACTGATATCCTTTTGCTCCTTCACTAGTTGTGGCCGGAGCTCATTCATTTTCTTGAATAAGGCAGTGTTGAGTTCCTTTTCGTGATTCTTCTTTGTAGTGGCTTTAGCAACATCTTCCAAGCATTGTACCTGGTCCTCTACTATGGTACACAGAAGTTTAAGCTTGGATAGAGAGGAATCGGTACTAGGGAGGTTGGTACCGAGAATTAGACTAGTAAGGGTGTCAACCGTAGTTTGTATGACACCCTGTTCCTTCTTCCTTCGTAATGCTTCCAGTCTCTCTTATGCAAGTTTGATGCTTTGAAGCAGCTTAGACTCATCTACTGATTGAAGATCAATAGGATTAGTGGTATCAACTTGTTTGGTTTGATCACCAATTGCCTTAGGAGTCTCTGCTTGTTTGTTTTTCTTTGCTTCCTTCTCCTCTTCTGCTTTTTTCTTATTCTCTTCTTTCTTCTTTTGCTCCTCTTTCTTCTTGTCCTCTTCCTTCTTTTTATTCTCTTCCTCCTTCCTTTCTTCTTCCTTCCTCTTGTCTTCTTCTTTCTTCTTCTCCTCTTCTTTCCTCTTCTCCTCTTCTTTCTTCTTCTCCTCTTCTTTTCTCTTCTCCTCTTCTTTTGTCTTCTCCTCTTCTTTCCTCTTCTTTTCCTCTTTCTTTTTCTCTTCCTCTTTCTTTTACTCTACCTCTTTTCTCTTGTTTTCTTCCTACCTTGCTTTTTCCTCTTGCTCTTTCTCCGCTTTCTTTTTGTCTAGTTTCTCTTTCTCTGCTTTTTCTTTATCCTATTTCTCTTTCTTTGCTTTTTCTTTATCCTATTTCTCTTTCTCTTTGTCAGGAGTGACATCCTCATTATCTAATGCATCCATATCAATAGTGTCAATTTTCTCTGTCACTCTTTCCCCTTCACTATCAAATGCCTCATTTGGTTTGCCTGAGGATAGATCAAGTTCTTGTTCAACCCTCTTATTGGCTTCAGATACTTGGTGTAACCTAACTAAAACTTTAGCATGTAAATGTGTGTCCTTTTCCACTTCAGAATCTCTACCTTCTAGTAGTCTAAGTCTTCTCCTTTTCATGAAGAAGAGGCCTTTGTTCTTATACATTATCTCAAATAATTCTGAATTAGAAGCATCAAGAAAGTATTGTGCAAAAATTTTCTCCCTGATCTCCTGTTCTTTCTCAATGGTGATGTGCCATTTGTTATCTAAAGAATTATACAAAGAATTTGTTGTAACCGATCTAATCTCTAATGGCGACTAGTCATTTACACTGAAATATTTAATGACTTCCTATTCTACTTCTTTCTCACTATCAGTAAAATCATCAAAATACTCTTGTAAATCATCAAGCACTTTTCTCCTAATTTTCTTAATTGTCCTCTGACAATGTGTCATTGGTTTATAAGAGGAAATATATATATTTATCAGTGCTAAAGTTGTAGGTGAATTAACGGTAGACTTTGTCTTCTTACTTGATTGCCTTGTCTTCTTTGGTTGAATCTCTAGTTCAGTGTCCTTTGACTCTGGTGAGTTGGTTTTGGTTTTCTGATTCCTCTCAAAAACTTTAGCAGGAATAACCTCAGGTTTCTTCTTGGCTGGTGATCGCTTGGTCACTTTCGGACTGGCAGAGGTAACCGGTGCAAATACTGATGGTACTGCTTTGCCCTTTTTCTATTTTGGGTCTTCAGCCGGTGTGACCCTCTCCAAGTAGGTATTGGTTCTCTTTTTCTTAGCATCTAGTGGTGAGGCAAGTAGGGTAGAGGCATACCCAATCAGTAGGTCATTCACCACTTCATAACCCATAGATTCAACTACTTCCTTTCTTGGTTCCACCGCTTCCATTATGCATTCATCTACCTTTATTGTGAAGCAGATGTCATCTTTATATTCCTTCACAATATCATCAAATATCCTCATTCTCTGGTTCATTTTCTACTTGAATTCATTAAAATACTTGTTTAGAACCTCAGGATATCCAGTTCCCACTACCTATAGACTTTCCTTGATTTTCTTGGAAACTGGTAGGTCAGCAGACCATTGCACATCACCTACTCTAGGGAAATAACCTTGAAAGTAGAAGAATAAATTGAAGAGAAGTTATCCAAACCTGAACCTTAAAGAATTATCCTGTTTGATGGAATTCATGTTCAATATAAACTGCTTCTATAGATAGGTATATAGGTCAAATGGAGTGTCTTCATTAATCATTCTGTAAGCAACATTCACCACAGCAGTAGGGACAAAATTCATTTTGCTAGCATAGAATATCCAGTAGCCAATCACCATGCAAGCATATTTCACTAGATCATCTTTGATGGTGTTGACGGTCATCGCCTGTTGCTCACTCATAGAACTGGTGAGCTTTGTCATTTCCATTTTGGTGACCTTTCATAGAGCTCATACCTCACCAATATTATAGAAATTGATGACAGCATGAATTTCTTCCGATGTGATGTCATGCATCCGCTTGAGGTACATCTTATTACCATGTACTCTATTGAGGATGATGCGAATATGTTCTTCTGTGAACTCTTCCAGAAAGTAAACTGCATTGTGTAGTTTCATCTTCTCAAGGACACTATACTCAAGTTTGATCTTCTTATCATCCCCACAGAACACACTTAGCTGGGAATGGATTACTAGGGATCCTAGGTCTTCCAACTTATAGTCTATATACCTTGAAATGTCTTCCTCAACAATAGCTTCGATAGGAATTTGTGATAGGGCATTGTATTTTTCTTTCTTTTGAAGAAATTCAGCTGAATCTATAAGTGCACTAGAACTAGAGTGCGATGCAGAAGCCATGATAAGAAAGAAATTTGAGAAATACCTTCACAATCCAAAATTTAGGGTTTGCCAATGTCACCCACAATTCACCACTTCAGTTGCTAGATTACCACTTAGTGTTCTTCACTGATAGATTGAAAAGATCGTTGGATCCCTCTGCAAGATTTTGAATTCACTTTGAATCGCTAGATGAGTCGCTCTTTGTCATTCTGATCTTGAAAATTTTTCTCTTGAAAAATGATAAGTGATAATGATGATGAAAATCAATTTTAAACAACTTCTCACCTACTATAATAAATGCATCATCGTTAGGGCATAAACCCTAATTTTGCCTTTTATCGCTTCAAATCTTCTGCAGATTGATAGGTAACATATACCGGTTAAGATCTTTACTGATATAAACTAGGGTTTTGAAATATTTCACCGATATGTTCCCCCTAATATTTTCTTAAGCTCAATTTGCTAGTTTAGAGACTTCTACACTAGGTGCAGAAACCAGTTCATTCAATGACACTTCTTCAGGTTTCTTTTTCCAAGTTTTATTCATTTCCATTTGAACGGTTTCAACATCAATATTCCCTTCTGGAGTGATCGGTATATCATCCGATAGGTTCTTTCTTAGTTTGCAAGTTTTGGTAGTGTGTCATGGTTTGTTGCAATGATAGCATACCATTCCAGGTGTTCTCCATGGTCCATTATTCATACTTCCATTCTTCCTTTTGCATGTTGTTGTAGTGTGACCACTACCATGATAGATCAAACAAGTTGCTCTCCAACCAGCTGCCGCTTGATAACTACCTGATCGATGGTCATAGGTATTGTATTGGTTGGGATTCTGGTTCACAGAAGGTTCCAGGATAACTCCTTGAGTCCTTGGAGGATATCTCCTAGTGTTGTGCAAAACTGACCTGCATTCAAATGCTCTATGCCCAAACTTGTTGCATGCATAACAGTTTCCAATAAATCTATTGGATCTAGGCTTATTGTTTAGAAAATAAGGAAAATTGTTGTAGGCCTTGCGTCTACACACATTAGCAGTGTGTCCTTCTTTGAGACAATTAAAGAAAACAAGTTTAAACTTTTTCTTACCTTTATCCTTGGATGTCGGTTGCTTCTTTGACGCTTTAGCTTTTGTTCTAGAGGTCTCACCTTCCTCATACCTAGAGAAACCAAGTCCAGTGGTATTCTTTACTAGTTTTGCCAATTCCAGCTTTTGTTCTAGCTTAATAGTACTCTTATTGAATTTGGTAAGTATCTCCTTTGACTTAGTAAGTTCCTTGGAAATAGAAGAATTGGATTCATTCAAGGTTGCATTCTTAGAAATAGCCATGTTTAGTTCACCTTGCATTTCTTCTTTTTCCACTTTACTCTCTTGGAGATGAGCGGTAAGGGCACTAATTTCTTGCTTCAGCTTGGAGATCTCAAGAGCTTTGTCTTTTACCAGATCTTCAACTTTCCTTCTATTCTCAAGCTCTTGACACATTCTGATAGTCATTCCTTCCAACTATTTTCTCAGATTTGCTTTAGATTCATTCAATTTTTCAACTTCTTCAACTGGGGCATCCATGTCAGCTTCATCAAAAGAGCTATTTTTAGTAAGTTCCATCAGTTTTTCAGCATGCTCTCTTCTCTTGGCCAAATAGGCTTTATACTTGACTTTGAGTTCATCATAGGCTCTCTCAGTTTGAGTGAGATGATGAGTAAGTTCCCTCACACTGTATTCCCCCATATCTCCTTCCAAGTGGTTAGACTTATAGAAAGGTTGGCTCTTATACCAATTGATGAATACTAAGAGGGGGGGGGGGTGAATTAGTATACCAAAAATTATTGTAAACAAACTCTTAAATAGTTTAGCAGATAACCGATACAATAGATTCACTAATAAACCAGTTAAGATAAATGCAAACCAAATAGAAAACAAAGCATTCATGCACAAGAGCACAATCACCATAACACAAGATATTTGACACGGAAACCCAAATGGGAAAAACCACAGTGAGCAAAAACTCACAAGTAACTATCTGCAGAATAGAAATCAGACTGGTTAAGGTCATACAATGTTCTTCACCAGAATAGATCCTATTAGGAATCTAGATCTCTATTAGGAGATAAGTCCTGTTAAAGACTACCTTGATAGAGGATTTCAGATCCACAGTTGTGAACCACCTTGTTAGAGGATTTACAAAGGCTTTGTTGGGCCTACCCGGTTAAGGGTTTCAAACTTGTTGAAGATATTAGTAATCAACAAGTGAATGATCTAGGCAATAGCACAGTATGCTTAGTTAGATCATTGACAACTCATTGTTAATGCATTTCAGCATTACTTCAATCTTTAATATCTCCATACTCTATCTCTTCACACAGACCTAATCTTCTCTACTATGATTGCACATAACCTTTTCTATTCTATCTTTCATGCTCTCTCTCATACATCACATATCTCACATTCAAACCCTAGACATGATGTCCTTATAAAGGAAAGTAATTTCATGTCAGTCCAATAGAATTAGACTACAATTTCCTAGGTTCATTGCATCTAGACACATTTGGTAACATGACACAAAATCACCACCAAAGTGTCGATGGATGATAACTCATTGGATATTATAGAAATACCGGTTAATACAATATACCAGTTACCGGTTTGACAAAAATGAAGACTGGTAGATCATATTGTTCTGATCAAAATTTAACTACCACTTAGGTCCTTTGTACCACTTGAGCTCCTTGAACCACTTGGGGTCTCCATACCGCTGGAGCTCTTCAGTCAATCTATGACCAATAAACATCTTCTGCAAAATACCGATAGTCTAAAGACTATACATTCAATAATACACAATATCGGTTGGAACAATTACCAGTTGAGCATAACTCATACATCAAGAAAGTGTGTGTCCATCATCAAGAAAGTGTGTGTCCATCAATGACAATCAAAACATCATCAAAATGCCAACAATATGCAAAAAGAGAATTTTTTTTAGGCATCTTCTAATATAACTACAACTATCTACTCAAATGCATCTAACTTCCAAATACATGATATACACATATATCCAACATGAACATAATCATAAAATCACTATACGCAAGCAAAAAATAAACACCAGTCTATAATTATTCTTCCCTAGGGTATCTCAATGTCATTCCTTGCAACTTCATCAAGAACATATAAACATAAGCATGTCATCATAATTACTACCATAATTTAATGCACTCTAGTACAATTAACATTTACTTTTTCAATGTATATATATAAGATCCTTCGCTAATCCAACTACCATGATTACATCCATTAATAATGAAAATTCCCTTAATCCCCTTAAGATTCATTTTAGAAAACACCAATCCAAATGTTCTTAATCCCAATTTCTCAATATTAACATGGCATCACTACTCCATTCCAATATTATCTATTACATTCCTATTCCATTTCTCACCAGAATAGACATACATGTAACACTAAATACACATCAATAGATATAATTATATTATTTTCTTCAACAAATAAATATCCAAGATACAACATGATAGCTCTATATGTTCTCTTACAAGAGTCATAACTTCATCCTAATACATCAGTTATAAATGCATATACATTTTCATTTGCATAAAGGAGCATAGCTCTCAATCTATAAATATAAAGATCTCATAAATTCTATAAATACATAAGCCATATAAATTATATACATTGATCTTCTACAATATCCACATGAAAGATGAAGAGAGAAGATTCCATATCCACGCACAAAAGCATCTAATGAAGAACATCCCAATGGAAGAAGGCATCAAACCACCCAACCATGTGGAACCATAAGGAACCATCCCAATGCTAGGAGATGACAAAAGATACCACACACACTCTAGATCTAGGTTGACACATAACAACCAAATGATACAACCAAAACCATCATAGAAGGCTGACTCAAAGAGAAAGAAACAAACACAAGACTTCCAGAGGTGACACATTAAATAAAGAATCAAGGAGCTAGGACCTACATGTAGGGAAAATAGTATCATCATATGCAATCATAATGGGAACCTGGGCACTAGTTCTAACATCCCAGATGCTCATGTAGAGCCATCTCAACCTTCAAGGAGTAAGGTAGATTAGCCTACCTGGGTCACCAAGGCCTTCCTAATCCTATCCCAGATTGCTACCCCTGGGTAAGGCATTAGGGCAACCATGTCCATTACTTATCTTATTAAGATGAATTAATACTACCCAACCCTTCTAGAATTAATTCATTAAGTTGTCACTTGATTACATGGTAAGGACCAAAGCATGCACCTGTGTCATAGTTTGGGCCAACAAGGAGTAGTCTGGTCAGACCCAGTCCGACCGGACTACCCGAGGGTCGCGTGGCACCTATTTGGTGCCTTTGTGGCTACAGGAGTCTGGTCGGACCGAGTCTGACTAGACTCAGTCTTGTTGGACCCAGTCCAACTAGACTATCGACTTTATAAACCAAAAATTTGGCTAACCCCCCTCATTTGCACCTTGAGGAGCTTTGGGATTTCGACTAGACTACCTATGGAGCTTATTCCCAGCCCCCAGTTTTCTAAGTAGGTTCATTTTTTTTTCTTTTTTGTTTTGTTTTGTATTTATAATTTAAAAAATTAATATATGTATTGTTATAATTTTTTTATTTTGTAGTTCATTGATTTTTTTTAAAAATTTAGAATTAAAACATTAGAAAAATGTTTTGAAAAATTATGCACATATACCTATTAAATAATAAAATTAAAAAATCATTTTCTCATTACCCTTACATATAAACCATAAAAAATTATAATCAATAAGCTACATATAAAAAAAAATCTTCGTACTCATAGAAATACATAGACACATACACCTAAACCTATACTCACACCTACACCCAAACTCATGTGCACATACATACAAATATACAAACACATATGCATACATAGATGTACATGTTTGTGTATGTGTATGTGTGTATATATGTTTGTATATATGTGTGCATGTGCATGTATGTGTGTGTATGTGTACATGTATGTACGTATGCATGCATGTGTATGTGTGTGTACACATGTATGTGTTTATGTGTGGATACACAGACACATACACACACATACATACATACATACATACATACATACATACATACACATAGACACATAAACATATATACATACATACATATACGGTCCACATATATATACATACATACACCAACATGCATATATATAGACATACATGTACACACACACACACACACATACACGTGTAAACACACATGCATACATACACACATGCATGCCTACATACATGCACACATACACACATACATCCACACACACATATGCTCACATACACATACACATGCATTCAATACACATATGTGCACATACACACATATACACGCACATGTATGGGTGTATGTATGTGTGTACATGTATTCTTATATGTCTGCATGTATGTGTGTACAGTATGTATGTATGCATGCATGTGTATGTGTATGTGTATGTGTATGTGTATGTGTATGTGTATTTGTATGTGTATGTATGTGTATGTGTGTATGTATGTGTGTATGTATGTGTGTTTATATGTGCATGTGTGTATGTATGTATGTACCTGTATAGTATGTGTGTGTGTGTGTGTGTATGTGTATGTGTATGTGTGTGTGTATGTGTATGTGTATGTGTATGTGTATGTGTATGTGTATGTGTACATGTGTATGTGTATGTGTATATGTATATGTATATGTACATGTATTTAATATTAATGTTTCTTGAAATTAATTTGTATCAAATGTTTCAATTACTTCAAGTTATACTTTAAATTACAATTGTATAATTGTCAAATATATTTGAATTAGTTTAAAATAGTTTTTAGAATTAGTTTGAATTATTTAAAAATAGTTTTGTATAATTCATTTTAATCTAATATTTGCTTTTATTACACATACAGATATTTTCCACATGGATGATCATACATCAGATGCTAGTGTTCATCCTGAGGGCACTAACTAGAAATCTACACAGTTTGGTCCAATGCCCTCCATTGGTAGTCAATACAAAGCTCAATTTTTTTCGAGACCATTCCTGCCCTACAACATGCACTAGATCATTTTGATTCAACATTACTTGTCATTGCTACCCAACCAAATAAGGAAAGGGCATAGACTATTAGGGATCATTTGGTTTGTATGATTGACACTATTCAAACATATAATCCTTACAATGATATATCTATTGATTCTTTCTATAGATCCCTTTCTCATAGTGTTACTAGCATAGTGAAATAGGACACCATGAAAAAGGATGTATCTTCCACATAGGTCCATACCATATTCCCTGATTATCAAGGTACGAGATGGAAGAAGATTAGGGGATATTTAGTTACTAGATACATTGATCTGATTGTTGCCCCATTCATATATCCTAGATGGTTGGGAGCTCATCATATGTCTCAATAGAAGGATAAGTTGCCACTTTTTTTCTGTAAATAGTTGTTTGTAGAGTTTCATATGGGCTTAGATGTCTATTATACTAGTATATGAGTGAATGTTGGACAAGGAAGAGGGAGGCTTAGTGATAAATATAAATGACCTGATGCATCGATGCTCATTAATAATTGAGCATTATCTGGTCCAAACCTTTTGGTTCTACCAAAATGTTTGGAGTTATCATAGGTAGTTGATGTAGCAACTGATGATGCTAGGTGAGATATCTACTTGAGCATTGAAAGGTTAGCTACACAATATCTAATCATGTTGGGAGATATCTCTTACAATCGTAGACTACCATTCCATAGGCTATAGATGTGACATCCAGCAGTGACACTAATCCTTATGCTCGTGTGGACATACCATCTCCACTTGATGCTATAGAGTTGATAGAGGTTGATCCTTTGCATTGGATGAGTGCATTGTTATCCAATGATATTGGATTCATATACAACTATTTCTTCACTTCTTGGGGTCCCGCTCGAGGATGTACTAGAACAAGTGAGACAACTTGTACATAGAGACAATGGTGGTAGAGCATCTCAAGGTGATATGGGGAGAGAGGAGGGAGTTCCATCGCACTCTACAACCCCTCCACCACATACTGATGTTGATCCCACACCTCCTCCTCGGTCTACACTAGTTGATCTAACACCTTAGCCACCATGACCTACACCGTTACAACTTGTGACTTTTACACCTCCTTCTTGCATTCACTATCACTATACTAGTATACTCATTCACAATTTAGAGGATGCATCGCTAGATCTAGATGTTGACAACGTGTTCTTCCATTCATCTGAGATCAGCAAGATTGGGAGAGCCTTCGAGTCTAGTGATATTTTTTTTGTAATGTCATATCATTTATTTGATTTTAAATAGTGGATTTCAACTTCAAAATTGTTATCACAATATGAATTTTGAATTATTTACAACATTCTACTACATTGGAGACATTAGGAAATATGTAGCCTCCTTCTACTCCTACACATGGTCACAGTCAGGTACACATTATTTTTTCTGTAAGGTCATATTATTTAATTGTTTTTAAATAGTGGATTTTGACCTCAAAATTGTTAACATATATATATATATATGAATATGATCCAGGTTCATGGACCACATTTGAGTTCTTCATCTTGGATACTCATGGCCCATGCATGCTCTACTGGTGCACATGGGTGGATCAGACTAGGTAAAATTTGCATGTACTTATGTTGAAGTAAAATTTACATATTTATAGTTAGATAATATTTGCTTGTGATTATATATATACGTGTGCTAAATGTGTACATGTACTTTGTTGTGCAGGGAGAGCATTCAGGACAAGGATTAATGGAGGGCCCACCGAGCTAGTTTATGTGCATGTGATCATTGTTTGATGATATTATATGTAGAGTGCATGTTCTTTTTTTTACTTATATGTATCTAACACTTGTTTTATGAGTATATGTACATATGAGACACTTGTACATGTTTTCTTATGTACCTGCCACAATTTGTTTAATGAGATTACTTGTTTGTTTATTACACGTGTTTATGAGCCCATATTATATTTTTATAATTAGTTCAAGCTACATATAGAATTGATCATGTTATTGTAGATGATAAATCTTTATATTAGTTAGTTGAATTGCTGATTTAATAAATTTAAATTAAATCAATTAGTTAGTTGAATTGTTTTGATTAAGTAAAAGCAGGTTTTTGAAAGGAACCCAAACCTTTTACAAAGCAGGAAATATAGAAAAGATTAGAAAACACCATGCATGATCACTTCAAAAGCTAAAATAGATCCCAACCTAACAAAAAGGGACCACAACCATTAAAATATAGCATTACATAAAAACACCAGGAAAAGACAGCATCCGAAAAGCAGAACGATAGTAAAAAGACAGAAACAAGACAACTGCCAAGATAGACAGAGACAGCTATATACTTTTCATAATATCCTTAGCTTGGACAACCATTAGCTTCATGTTGTCCACCAAAGTCTTTAACTCCTCCAGCTCATGACCTTTGATGTCGCCCTTGATCCTAGTATTGGCTCTGGTTCTCTTCTCATGGCCTTTTTTGTCTGGATGATCCTTATCAACTTCCTTCTCAATATTTCTCTCAAATCTATTGATCAGGATGTTCTTGTTATCCACCGAAGCTTTAAGGATCTAGAAATTTTGTTTTGCAATCTTCTTAACAGTGAGCTCCATCTTATCAATTCTCGTACTTAGATTGTTCATAGTAGTGTCCATTTCTTTCCCCTCCTTATTCACTTCCATATCTTTAACCTTTTTTTCAATGGCAATAATTTTACCCACCATGCTTTTAATGGCTTCCGCATTATTAATAGCAACTACCAATTCTTTAACATTTTCTATTAGGGGTTTCATTCCCACCATAGCTCTTTTGACAGTCAGCATATCTTTCTTCAAGCTACCAATATCCTTCACCATTGTACCAACAGCCTCACAGAAACCCTTTATAGTCGCATTCTCACCAACACAATCACTAATCTTGCCACTTTTGTCTTCTTTCTCCTCTTCCCACATGTATTGGGCATTCAAACCCTCAATGTTGTCCATGACCTGATTCTCCTCCCCCTCCTTATCTTGTCCCTCGTCCTTTTTATTCTCCT
Source organism: Cryptomeria japonica (assembly GCF_030272615.1). Classification (NCBI taxonomy): domain Eukaryota; kingdom Viridiplantae; phylum Streptophyta; class Pinopsida; order Cupressales; family Cupressaceae; genus Cryptomeria; species Cryptomeria japonica. The sequence goes on along the minus strand of NC_081414.1, from coordinate 259,428,643 downwards.
CTGCTTCTTCTTCAGAATCAATCAGGATTCGGTTGATTTCTTTATTGCTTTCCTTACTTGTCTTCTTCCTTTGCATTTTCTTTCCAGTAACTTTCCCTTTCTTATTTTTGATGAATTTGCCTCCAAAGGATTCGGCCTCAGACTCCAAAATTTCTGAATCCAACACAATCCTTTTCCTCTTAGCCTTATTCCTTCTTTTTTTGCTAGTCTCCTCCGAGTCACCCTCAGTCTCTAAATCAAAGTTAAAGCCACTGGCTTCACTCTCTGTATCATCATTTCTAGCATATTTTCCTTTTATAGGTTTTTCAATACTCTTCCCTTTAAGCACTTTATAGACCAAAGCCATAAGACCCTGGTGCAGGGCATGGTCACCTTTAGGATCTTTATGAATCTCCTTGATAGTGTGGTCCATAGAGTAGGCTAGGTAATATGGAAAGCTCACCTTTTCCTTATGGAAAAAATGGTTTAGCAAAACAAAATGGTGACCACATGCTTTGGTAAACCTCCCATCCAACATGATATAAGTAATAGAAGCAAATAAAACAAACCTCCATGGCTTGCATATTCATTTCAGAGAATGATAGGAATTGTCAAATTTAACCATTTTCTTCCTCTCATCATCCGTTATAGGGAATTTGTCTATAGCTTTATCAGGGATGCTACGGTCCATATAAATCCCCATAACTTCACCAATTATATCCTCATCTACAATCATCATCTGGGACCCAACCAACATTTTACCACTCTTCTAGTTCTTGATAAAGTGTTTGGTGATCGCAAGATCTTTCCCACTAAGCCTTTCCATAAACACACTTAAACCCCCCTCCTGAAGGATATCCCACTCTTCCCCATTCTTCCTCCAATCTGAATAGGAGGTAGGTTCGAACCTTTATTTATTTCCTCCCATTTTTCCTTCATTGTCTCTAAATTTCCTTCTCTTAGCTACTAATATTCTTCTCTGGTTTCTATGGATGCCCTAAAAAAATACCCCGAATCCGTGCCAAACAATAATGAAAAGACACATAAATAAATACTTATTACCTTCGTAATAACCTTGCTTTGGAAAAAGAGGAGGGGGCATTTATAAATTATATTTGATGATTCCACATAGCCCCATCTGGATACGGTCCAGATCAAGCAGAGATTTCATATCACATGTGAGCTCACTCTCTCCATAACTAGTAATAATATCTTCCGTTTGGCAAGCCAGGTTGGCCACCCAGTCTGTGCATGAGTTTACCTCCCTATACACATGTAAAAACACACATTTCAAATTCCTCACTAGTTTTCCTTGCCGCCTTAATAGAATTGCTAATTGTCCAAGAAGGAGGGAACTTCTTATTCAGACAATTTATTATATTTAATGAATCTCCTTCACACTAGAATTTAGTGCATTTGGCTTTCTTAGCTAGGACCATACCATGGTAAGCAGCCATAGCTTCAGCTACATGATTTGTCTGATTACCAATGGGTATACTTTTTACAATTTTGCATCTTCCCCATTCGTCCCAAAGGACCACCCCACATCCTGCTATCCCAAGATTTCCCTTTGATGCACCATCAAAGTTTATTTTCATCCATCCGTTGGGCGGGCTTTCCCATATCACTCCCTCTCTAGGATCATTCTGCAGGTGTTCACAAATTTTTAGTCTCCACTTTTTGAAAATAGCTTGATCATCCTTGTCTTAAGGTTCTGCAATATCACCTATTATATTCATATTTTCCACTATATTTCTTTTAATTTTCTCAAACACAATTTGAGCCTTAGACACCTTCTCTCTAAAGACTCTTTCATTCCTCTCTTTCCATATACCCCAACACATATGGGGCAGAGCAAGTTTCCACAACAAAGTAGTAAATTTGTTCTTTGAAGGATAGAACCAAGAATTAAAAACCTCTTTAATTGACTCTGGGAAACTCCATCTAATTTTGAATTGATCTAGGCATCTTCCCCAAACCTCGGCAGAAAAAGGACAGTGAAAGAGCAAATGGTTGGTGGTCTCCTCATTCTGCAAGCAAAGAAAATAGACACTTGGCATACACATACCTCTTTTTCTGAGGTTATCAATAGTTAGAATTTTATCTTGAAGGGTTGTCCAGAAAAAAATATTGATCTTAGGGATAAGGCCTTTCCCAACAAGGACTCTCCATATTAGAATAATTATGATAGTAGAGAGAAGCCACATTGAATTTACCATTTGCAGTGAGTTTCCATATTAATTGATCTTCTTCTTCCACCACCACCATGGAGTTCATAGTTATGTTCAGACTTCCCAACGTCTCATCCACCTGAGATAAATCCTTCCACTATCCTTTCCAATAATCACCCACCATTGATCCATATCTTTCCTTGCACTAGTTCTAGAATCTGCTCCACTCTAGGATTCCAGTCAAAGGGGACTCAAGCAACCAGGAATATTCCCTGAATTTGATGAGATTCCCATTCCCCATCTTCCATTTTTCTCCTCTAACAATTAAATCTCTTGTTCTAGTGACATTTTTCCAAATATTGGAACCGATTGGGATATCTTCAGCTTTGAGGAAATTTTGAAGAGTGGGACATTGCCTTTTATACTTATTGTCCCAAATCTATTTCCATTCTCCTTTATTTTCATACCCTCTCCAGATTTTCTTAGCCATGAGATATTAGTTCATGTCTCTAATTCTTCTAAAACCCAGACCTCCCTTTCTTATTGGCTTATGGACCTTGTCACGTGCAATTAGATTCATTCTCTTTTTCTCCTCAACCCCTATCCATAAAAATGTTCTTTGGATCTTTTCAATAACCTCCGCATACTTGGCAAGAATTCTTAAAAGGCTTAGTTAGTTGAATTGTTAATTGTTGATTTTATTGTTAATTATTCATTTGATCTAGTTAGTTGAATTAAATCAATTAATTAAGTGATACTAATACATCGAATGAAAATTCAAATCAATTGATCAAATCAATTCAAATCAAGCCAATGAATCAATCAAATTAAATCAATTCAATTAAATGATTCTAATACATCCAATGAATTAATCAATCCAGCTAATTTTAATCATTTAATTAAGTGGTTGTAATCAGTCCAATCAAGTAATTAAATCAAATATTCAGAGTGTAGTTTCTGGATTCGCTTGTGTGTAAGATTTTTGCATCAACCTTTCATATCACACTCCATGATCCATCATTTTTTGACTCTCTTCATCCTGATGATGGATCATGGGGTGTGATCCAAAATGTTGATGCAAAAATATTACACACAATCGAATCCAGAAATTACACTTTGAACATGATGGATTGTGGAAATATCTTAGAATTAAATCAATAATATTAAGTGATTCAAATCAATCAAATGAAATAATCAAATTAAATCAAATCAACTAATCAACTTAATTCAAATCAATTAATTATTTCAATTCAA